>NC_056735.1:1810223354-1810420854 GCF_019279795.1 Protopterus annectens
GTTATCCTGCTGGCAGGCTACCCTCAGTCAGCCTGAATTCCAAAGTCTAGGTCCGGCGTCGGTTGCTGTTGCCTCTTCCCTGAAGTCAGTGCGCCAGGGGTATAAAAGATGCAGCCGACTCCATTTTCTTCAGTCTTTCTCGCCATGCGGTGCCTGAAGCAGAAGCAGTTCGCAAGTGCCAGTTGGCCGACTCCTGAGATTTTCGTGTTCGAATTTCAGATCCGAAGTCTTCAGTAAAAGCTAAGTACCCCGTTGGGGAAAACTTTTTTCTTGCTCCAGACCGATGTCAGAAAAAGTTAATAATTGTATTTCTTGTGGGAAGCAAATACCTCATAAGGATTTTCATTCTTACTGCATTCCTTGCGTAGGCCCTGACCACGACGTTGCTTGTTGTCAGTTTTGTGCTAGATTTAACCAGCGCACTATAAAGGGCCGATATGATTTTGCTTTTCACTATTTTGGCAGAAGATTTAATTACATGATGCCGTCGCATAGCCAACCGACTACCGCAATTCACAACAAACGCAAAGGAAAAAGAAAAGGACAGGCATTAGAGGTCTAAAACCGACGACGAGGCTTCTTCTAAACCAGTCGCCGGTTCTCCGGCTCTCAGTGAGGCACTTTCGCAGCCCCTGACGCCTGCTACTTTGGACCCACAGGCCACTACAGACTCCCACGTGGAGTTGCCTAGGCCGCTGGAAGCTCAAGGTATTGGACCTTCGGAAACTATTCCCTCAGATGGGTCCGGAGCCGTTGAGCAGGCATCGGATTCTGAGGGTGTTTTCAGACCTACTCAATTGTAGATTAAAGTTACTCCAGCTACAAAGGCAAAGACTAAAGCATCTTTAAAGACAAAGAAACAAGTATAGCAGCCTCATGGTCAGGCCTCCATGCCCAAAAAACAGATGCTCAAAATGGCCGAAGACTTAATTACTTTGATCAGGGGTTCCCATCCCCCTCCTGATAAGAGGCCTAGGAAAGAGACAGAATTTGAATATTCAGATCAGGTTTCCATTTCTTCAGACTCCTCTTCTGATCAGGAATACTCTCTTCCTTCCTATGAGGATTCTGATGCTGAAGAATCTATCCCTTCAGCCTCTCCTCCTGAGGATTACTCTTTTGGGGAAACCTTGCATACCATAAGGGAACATTTCCACTGGGAAAGCCAAGATTATTCTGAATCTAAGAAAAGGCTCAGGGACTTCCTTTTACTACCACAACACAGGCCCCTAGCTATTCCGCCTGTGTTAGACATTGTAGATGATGTATTTTCAGAGTCCAGTCTGACCCCTGACTCCTTACCTCCAGCTCCTGTTAAGGCGGACAGGTACTACTGCAAGGATGGCAAAATGTGGAAAATGTAAGGCATGTAAACATATCAATGATGGTCCGTATGTACAAGTTGGTAAGTACAAAAGGTCCCTTGTATGTCCAGGTTACTGTAATTGTAACACGAATGTGGTCATATATGTGGCCACTTGTTTATCATGCCCAGCGTTTTACGTTGGCATGACCACAAGGAAATAACAAAGAATATTAGAACACACCAGGGACATAAAAAATAAAAAGTTAACTAACTCTTTGTACATGTATAGTAAGGACTGTTTGAATTTTAAAAAATTCATATTTTTTGTCATTGACAGAATATATACAAAAGATTTTGGGGGAGATTACAAAAATATACTTGAAGTCAGAGAATGCCTATGGCAAATTAGATTAGATGCCAGTACAAGACCTGGCATCAGTGACACTTTATCTTTGGCATGTATATTAAAATATAAAGCTTTAAGTATTTGACATATCTGTGTTTTTCTAAGAAGAAAAATATAGGTAGAATTTTCAGGGCAAATATCTTGACACATATTATCAATAAACATTTGGATTGAATGAGCAGTAAAAAAATTTCTGAAAAAATTCTCTTGATCAAAGAAAGTGTGCTATGCTATACTGGCAAGAGTTAATTCTAAAGACCATTATAACAACTCTATTGTACTTGGATGCTTATTGGCTATAAAGTTGTTTGAATCTCATTTATTAAGGACTGTTTAAAATTTTACTAACTGACTGAGGATGCCCTAGTTGGGTGAAAGCGCTAAGTCAGTTGTGCTTGTACTTGTTGTTTATCCTATTAAAGCTGATGGTGGTTTTACTTTTGGTTCACCAGTTTTATCTCTTTACCCGTACACAGTTCAACCTTGGACTATCTTTCTTGATAATTCCAAAGTTCAAAATGCTCACACTGCATCAATTGCTGCCAATGTTTAGAAAAGGATTCCTGGCTGGTAACGTTGGATCCCAAAGAAGCTTATCTGCACATCCCTATCAGCGAAAGTTGCAGGCAATACCTTCGTTTCAGGGTGGGCAAGCAACATTATCAATTCTCTGCACTGCCCTTTGGCTTATCTACTGCTACCAGAGTTTTCGCAAAGTGCCTGGCTCCAGTCATTGCTATTTGCAGGCAGAAGAAAATTCAGATGTATCCATACTTGGACGACTGTCTAACTCAAGCAAATTCTCAGGAACAGCTTTTAAAGGATCTAGAATTTATAAAGACTCTTCTTTCTTCCCTGGGTTACACACTCAACGAGGAAAAATCAAAAATGGTGCCATCCAAAGAGATACCATTCTTGGGAGCGAGTCTGAACACAGCCGCCCAGATGATATATCTCACCCAGGAGAAGCAGACAACTCTTTCAGTTTACTTCAAGGACATGACAAGCCTGTCCCAGCTCTTGCATTCTCATGATTCCATATGCAAGACTGCATATGAGGAAATTGCAATGGTACCTCAAGAACATTTAGTGTCAACACACACAGGACCTGGATGTGATAATTCCTCTGCTTCCATGTCTGCAGACAGAGTTTCTATGGTGGGCAACAGCCTGTCTACAGAACAAAGGCATGCCTTTTTGCCTACCCCTTGCCACTCAAGTTCTTACCACAGGTGCATCGGACTATGCCTGGGGACTCACCTGCATGGCAGATGCATACAGGGAAGTTGGAATGCCCAGCAGATGCACCTGCACATAAATTTAAAGGAGTTCATGGTAGTCCAGCAGGCCTTACTAGCTTTCAAGCATCTGCTTTCTCCAGGGACCCTGCCTGGCAGGGCAGACAACACCACAGTCATGTTGGTACATCAACAAGCAGGGAGAGACTCATTCTTACCTCCTTTGCAGACAGAACATGAGTCTTTGGTCCATATCAGCATCCCTGGGCCTTCATATCCTAGCTCAGTTTCTTCCAGGAAGGCTCAATATTTTGGCAGACCAGTTGAGCAGGCAGACCCTGGATCCTCACGAGTGGTAGCTGAACAGAGCAGTTTTTTTACAGTATCATTCAGCATTGTGCCACTCCTCAAGTGGATATTTTCTCCTCTCCAGACAACCATCTTCTATCTCTTTTTTTGCGTCAGACAGCATCACTGCAGAGCCTGGAAAGTGGATGCTCTGTCCTTCCCTTGGGCGCTGCTGTCTGTTTATGCCTTCCCTCCTCTTCCTCTTCTTCCCAGAGTATTGTTGAAGATGAGGGATGTACGACCAAGGACTATTCTCATAGCTCTGGACTGGCCCAGACAGCATTGGTATCCACTGCTTTGCAGTCTCTCCCAGTTTCCTCATTGGCATCTTCCTCTGAAGCCAGATCTTTTGGTTCAGGAAGGGGGAAAGATTCTACATCCTCATCTTCAGTCTCCCCATTTGGCAGCATGGCTCATTGTATGACTCCATCCTTTTCTTCTTCCCTTTGGTTGATGTGCTAAGGGAGGCCTAGCAGTAGGAAGTCTTATGCTGGCAAATGGGAAGGATTCTCTCATTGGATGAAGGCTAGAGGGGAAATCATCTTCTCAGCCTACCCTTCCTCTGATCCTGGAATACCTGGCTGATTTGCTTCAGGGTGGTCTTTCTTTTTCCTCTGTCAAAATCCATGATTCAGCCATTTCTGCTCATTGTTCTTTTGAACAACCCATTTTCTTTCATTCCCTGATGAAAATGTTTCTCAGAGGTGCTTGCAACTTAAGACCTCCCAGAAGGGTGCCTACTCCAGCTTGGGATCTTAATTTTGTTCTAGAGAAACTCACTCTTCCTCCTTTTGAGCCAGCTGCCATTGCAGAAGTTTTTCTCATGGAAGACTTCCCTCCTCTTGGCTGTAACTTCAGCAAGGAGGGTTTTGGAGCTGCATGCTTTGATGGCTGTGGAGCCTTTTCTTATTTTCCATGCAGATAGGTTTTCTCTCAGAACCAACACCTCCTTTATGCCTAAGGTGGTTTCTAGCCTGACTCTCTTAATCAGTCCATACACCTTCCTTCCTTCTTTCCTAATCCTCGAAATAGAGGTGAAAGAATCCTACATTCTCTTGATGTGCATAGACAGCTCAGGTTTTACCTGGGCAGGACTAAAGACCTTCGGAAATCGGCACAGTTATTAGTCAGTTTTGCCCCTGGAGCCCAGGGCAAAGCTATTTCTAAGCAAACCATTTCTAAATGGATTGCTCATTGTATTGCTTTTTGTTATTCCTTTCATGGCAAGGTTCCTCCTCAAGGGGTTAGGACACACTCAACTAGAGCAGCTTCCACTTCTGCAGCATTTTTAAGGGGTGTCCCTACTAAAGACATTTTGGAGGCTGCCACATGGTCTTCTGTTAACACTTTCTCAAAGCATTATACTTTGCCTTTGTTTTCAAGAGCCAGGGCAGGGTTTGCCACTGCTGTTCTGCAGGGCATTATCTCCAATCCTTGATTCTGTTGGTTCGTATTCCCTTTTCTCTGGGCTTTGGTAGTCAACCCATTGGTTAGGACTGCAACAGTGAAACACGATGAACATAGTACAGTTGTGTACACTTACCATAAATGTAGATGTTCAAGTGTATTCACTGTTGCAGTCCTAGTTTCCCTCCCTCCTTCCCCCTTTTTTCTCTTCCTAAGGTACAGGCTAAATTTGGTATTATTTTCCAAACTGGCTTTTGGTTTAAGCCTTGTTTTCTGGGGGTTTCTGACTCTTATGGCAAGAAAGACCAAGGAAGTGATGTCAGCTGCCTCCTTTTATATCAGACGTCCTGACGTCCTTTACAACCGACGACAGCCAATGTAATTTTTACTTACCTTTGGTAATCTGGCCGATCGAGGGCTACCGGGAGCCAGATAACCCATTGGTTAGGACTGCAACAGTGAATACACTCGAACATCTACATTTTATGGTAAGTGTACACACCTGTACTGTCCTCAACAGGACAGCCACAGGAGGAACCAGCCTTCTTCCCTGGTAGCTCCTAGCTATAATGCTGGTCCAAATGACAAGGTTCTTGGAAATTTCAATGTAACTAGTGGCAGTCTCAGGGCCACTTGCCGTATTCCGGAGCCCAAAGTAACAGTCCCCAGGTTTAGGTGGGCAGTGGAATAAGTGCTGTCTTCACAAATCAATGTGATTGTCTCGGACCATTGTTTTGTACATAGGAATGTGATAGTTGGAGGTTAAGTAATACAATTCTGTCACCCCTCAACTATTTCTCTTACTAAAGTCACCCATCATCACAAAAAAAGTAGAGAGAAAGAAAGAGGTACTGATGCTTCTTGAAAAATGAACCATCCATGGAGGACTAGCATATGATTCCTTATTCATTTTAGCTCTGAAAAATTTAGGACCTTTGGTCAGCTTTGACTCTAAGTGGTTTAAATACCTTTAGCCTCTAATAGATTTTCAAACATAGATTACTGTTACAGTAGTCTAAACTATATGGGGCCTATCCCCATGCTGCCAGATAGCTTCCAAAAGCTAAGGGTGCCTTCTAAGCACTACACTTGTCAGGAACTTGAGCTGAATCCATAAAAAGCTTTTTTTGCCACCAAACAGAGTGCTCCTTCAGCAGGCCCCATGAAAATGTTGGTCGGCTAGCACTCTTAAAGGGATGGGAAGATAAGTCCCCTTTGGGGAAAACCTTCCACTGACTTATATTTTTGAGAAGCATTTATGTTTTTCTGTGAAAAATAGTTGTGCTTAGCTAGGAAAAACTGTATGTGTATGGGCTGTCATTGCACTTCTAAGGGAGTTGTAATGTAAATGCTTGTGTAAACTTTCTGTAAGGAAGCATTTTATTTTTAACTGAAATTTTTCTTGGATTAAAAACTTTTGATTGATTGAGGCAGAATATTATGCTTATGGGGGACTGTCAGTGGTTTATTTATCATAAAACCACTTGTTCTTTACCTTATAAGTTATAGACTTGTTTAGGTTCCATTTCCTGCTTTTGATGTTTCTTCCTTGGCTTACCTATGGAGCAACTTCCATTCTCCGCGGTAGTATCGCCTCTTGCATTGGAAAGTATTTAAGTATCAAAGGAGTCCTCAGGTGTCAGGCAGGCTGCTTTCTTGTCTTGGCTGCTGGTGGGTGACTCTGCTGTGGCCACTTGTGAATCAGGCCTCCCATTTTTCCCCAGTCCTCCTGGTGTAGATTTTTAGACATCAAAGACTGGGGGATAGCAATTTTTTCTTCATCTGTAGGGATACCCTTGACAGGAAAGGGAGAGCCACTATTTTTTGGTGTCATGGGAAGGGGCAGATGAAGGAGATGTGGAAGCTGGGAACAGTGTGCCTAATATGATTCCATCTGTTAGGGACAGTGTGATTAGTGAGAAAAAATCTTGGTCTCCTGTTTCTATGTCTGCTTCAGGAAGGAGAGCTGAACCTAGTTCTATCCAGACGGTTTGAAGTTTTTGTATTGGATCTCTTCATATCTTTGAAATAAGTCACTTTGAGTCATTGTTCATTTAAATAAGTTTTATTCAAGTTAGAGTTTTCATCTTGTAGATTGTCAGATAAAGGAAAACTCATCCAACAGTGTCTTTAAGAAGAAAGCGCTAATTTAAATAAAGTTTCTGTAAATAATTTAAATACTGACTGAAGGTGACTTATCTGGATGATTTCTAGAGATCTAATACAAATATATCAGAACTTCCAGATAGAAGCTAAGCTTCATTCTAATTCCAGAACTACAACCTGCTCCCTAGCTACTCCCTTCAGCATTTCCTGCCTCTCTGTTCCCCTAGTTTGGTGTAGTTTGGATCAGGTTGGTTCCAATACTTGGAACCTTTGCTATTACTATTGCTATTTCTGTTTTTTTATTAGGCAGAGTTACTGGGATTTGCCAATTAACTTCTTGCTGTTTTTCCCTCTCATTCTTCAGGCAAGAAAAGGAAAAGAGTCCTTCCCTTTCTGACAGGAAATTTCAGTCAGAAGAGTAGCATTGCTGGAGGATTGTTGTACTTCAGGACCTTCTTTTCGGTCAGGGTCCTCTGATTCTGATGTATGTCATCAGATGTGCCTACTGAAGAGATTTATTTTTTCTGACACTTTGTCTAAGATGAAAGACACTTTTCTTCACTAGGACCAGAATGAAGTTCCTGTGGTACAAAGTACATTTTAGGATTTATTATAGTTATTGATGCTAAACGTTGCAGTTATCCCATCCCACCTTGCCTGTTTTAGAAAATGTTTTTCTCACTGCTTCTCCCTTACTTGGTGATTAGCCTCTTGACCCCTGGGAGTCTGACAAATTATACAGTACAATGTACCCCCGATAAACAAATACCTGTATTCTAATCCTAAAGTAGATCCTGCAGTTACTTCTCTATCCAAACCTCCTTCTGCTAAACAGTTACAACTGCCAAACCAATTCCCCTTGACACAGATGAGAAAACAGTGGATACATTGGGAAAAAAAAATATTATTCTAGTACCTCTAACTTGCCGAATTTTAAACTGTCAAGCTCATCTGTTTGTTTTATTGTTAAGCTTTGAATACATGCAGAAGTTAATGGATAACCTTTCTTCTGAGGTAAAGAATTCCTTAAATATTTCTGTGGCAGCTGTGACTAAGAATAATTTAATGTGTGCCTATGACGCTGCTGATTCTTCCTTTGGAACTGCAGCTTCTGGATCAATTTTGAGATTTGCTTGGCATCATTCTTAAAATATTACTGATGATATTAATCTTGAAATTTTACATTTTCCTGTTTATATATGGTTTCCTTTTGGCCCTTCTGCAGCTGAAGTGTGTTCCTTTTGCAGAATAAATACTAATTTCCCCTTCTGCTCATCCACTAAGCAGTTTAATCAGTAAAGAGCTAGCAAACAGCGTTTTAAAAACCATAGAAACGGCACTCTAAAAGAATGGAAGAGCCTCTAATAATCAAGGACAGTCCCCTCAGTCAGCTTGACTGGCTATTCAGACCCCTCCCCCCCACACCTGGCAACTTTTCCACATCTTTGAGACATATCCTCCTCTTTTGGCATCAGATTGCTTCAGAGAGAGAGAGAGAGAGGTTCTTATTCATAGGTTCATAGGTTGGTACTAGGCTATCAGCCCTAGGGCCTATACAAGCCTAGCCATAACAATTCCCTGGCTATTTCTTCCCACATTATTTACTTTCCTGAACCCCTGTCTAGCAGGGTGACTGACGTGATCCCTGGGGTGAATTTCCTTTCTCCCATCTAATCGTCAAGGTTCCTCTTGAAGAGGTCCAAAGAGGCACTCTGCTTGACATGTAACGACAATCTATTCCAGAGTCTGGGGAGTCTCTGGGTCAGGAACCTATCCCTCCAGCATGTTTTGTTTATTGTGATGACAAGGTTTAGATCCCTGGAGCGTGTAGCTCTGAGGGATTGGGATTTCTTTAAGTGTAGCATGTCCAACAGCTCTGGGTTTGACATGGCCTTGTATGTTAAGCAGAGAGCGCCTCTGAGTAGATGATATGCGACAGAGTATAGCTGGAGTTTTTTAAGGCGGTCAGCGTAGGGCATCTGCTTTAGGCCTGTGATTCTTTTAGTGAGGTATTTCTGAGGCCTTTCCAGTTGTTGCAGATGTCTTGAGAGTTACATACCAAATGGGGCGTTGTATTCTGTAATGGGTCTAATGAGGGATGAGTACAGTGGGACAATGACCTCCTTTTTTCTGGATGAAAAGCCCTTCGTGATGAGGTGTGCCACATAGAAGGATTTCCTGACTGTTGTGGCGATGTGGTTATCGAAGGTGAGACCACTGTCCACCTGTGTCTCTAAGTCTCTTATCACACTTTCTGTGTTTAGTGTACTGCCACCTATATGGTAATTCATGGATACATGTTTTTCCCAAAGGGATAACAATACATTTCTTGGCATTGAGCTTGAGCCCATGGCTCTGGCACCAAGCATCTGTTTCTGTAAGGCCCTTTTGTAGACTATCCACATCATTTGGGGATTCAATAATGGCTCCCAGTTTGCAGTCATCTGCAAACTTTGTTAGCCAGAGTCCCTTAGTGTTGACCTGTACTTCAGAGAAGTAGATGCCAAACAAGAGTGGACCCAGGACTGAACCCTGAGGTACTCCACTTGTCACTTGTCTGGAGCTGGATTTGGAGTCGGCTACTTTTACAGTGTGGGTTCTATCAGTAAGCCATTTAGCATCCCATTGGGTGACATAGGAATTAATGCCCAACTTAGTAAGTTTATCTATGATTCCAGAGTGGGGGATGGTGTCAAAGGCCTTGGCAAGGTCTAGATAGGCTGTGTGGACCACCTTACCCTTGTCCATGGCTCTGGAGACTGATTCAAAGAAGTCAATCAGGTTCAGGAGACAAGATCAGCCCTTCAGAAACCCAAACTGGGTGGGGTCCAGTGTTTGAAGGTTGCCAATGTCTTTGTTTATAAGTTCCATGATAATACGCTCCATGGCCTTGCAGATAAGGCTTGTCAGACGGATGGGACGGTAGTTTCCGGGATCCAAGGTGGATCCCCCCTTCTGGATTGGGATAACTGTAGCTCTGCGCCACTCAGTGGGCATGAAACTTGAGGTGAGGCTATGATTAAACATGACACTTAGGTGAGGTGCCAGTTCATATTGTAGTTCATGTAGTACACAGCCCGGGATGTCATCTGGTCCCATGGATGCTGTATTCTTGGCTTTAGAGAGTGCGTTTTGTACCTGTGTGGCCGTTATTACTGGAATTTGGCAATCCTCTGGTATTGAGATGGGCCATTTAGGGGGTGAGAGGGGGGTGAAGTTGGCACTGAATCGATATGCCAGGATATTGGCAATATCCTTGGGATCAGTATATTTAATGCCATTCTGTTTTAGCTCAGAGCAGATCTGAGCATTGCCATTTAGATTCTTGACATAGTTATAGAATGCTTTGTGGTTGTCTTTGGAATCTTTGGCAATTTTATTTTCGTAACTAGCTTTGGAGGATTTTATGAGGCATCTCAGTTTCTTACTGAGGCTAGTAAGGGAGTTTTTTGCATCCTGGGATTTTCCTCTTTTCTGCAAAAGTTTCTTCCTTTTGTTGTAAAGTTTGTTTATGGCAGGGGACCACCAGATTGGCTTCCTTTTTTGGATGAGAGCATTTTGGTTCTATTTGGGATGGCACGATTCATGCATGAGTGGATGTGCTCGTACAGTGCCTTAGTGTAGGATTTAGCAGTTGAACTTTCAGTTCCCGTCTGCATGGGTGTCATGAAGTTTGTCACTTCTGACTTGAGTAGCATGAAGTTGGCTTTGGAGAAGTTTTTTATGGTGGTTTCTTTACTGGAGGGTGGGGGTGGGATGTGGATGTTAAGGGTGATTAGCTTATGGTCAGACCTGACTAACGACGGGGTGACCATAGGTATGGAGCATTGATTTCCCATGTTGGTAATGACCAGGTCTAGGATATTGGAGCCCCTGGTGGGACTATGGATTAGTTGATCCAGGGCGTTGGAAGTTATGAATTCCAAGAACCGTTGCGCAAAGGTGTTGGGACATGAGTAGTTTTCCCAGTTAATGGCAGGGTAGTTCAAATCACCCAGTGTTTAGGGTGTTTGGTTCTATCTTAATATTTTCCAGTATGTTTAGAAAGGTGTAGTGAGAATCTTGGGGTATGGTGGGGGATCTGTAGCAAGCTACAATTTGGATTGCAATTCTGAACAAATGCCTTCTACCAGCACCTACAGGACTGCATGGATCAGGCAATCCCAAACAAAACTAAGACTCTCTGTACCAAAGGCAAGCGTCCAGTCTGGTGGACCCCAGCCATAAACAAGCTCTACAACAAAAGGAGGAAGCTACTACAAGATAGAGCAAAATCCTTGAAAGGTAAGACACCTTTGATCATTATAAGTAAAAAACTAAGAGCTCTCATAAAATCATCCAAGGCAAATTTTGAGAGAAAAATCGCCAAGGACTCTAAAGAGAATCATAAGGCCTTCTTTAGCTATGTTAGAAACCTAGGAGGAAACTCCCAGATATGCTCAGAATTAGTTCAAAATGATGTGAAAATTACTGAACCTACACACATTGCCAACATACTGGCTGACAGGTTCAGTGCAAACTTCTCCCTCCCCCAAAAGGAGAGATATCTATTCCAGAGGATTGTAGCCCCCAAACATCTCCAACGCCCAGGTGAGAACTGCCCTCACTAAGGCAAAAACACAGCATCCATGGGACGGATGGTGTCCCGGCTGTGTGCTCCATCAACCCAATGAGGAATTATTCGCACAGTTAGGACTGCTTTTTAATCTTAGCCTCACCTCAGGATACGCACTCCAAGGAGTGGCGACGGCGACTGTGGTCCCACTTCATAAGGGCGGTGCCTCCACAGACCCTGGAAATTACCGCCCCATTAGCTTGACAAGCCTTATCTGCAAAGCCATGGAGAGGATCATAATGGAACTCATAAATAAAGACATAGGGAACTTGCAGACTTTGGATCCAACTCAGTTTGGCTTTGTCAAAGGCAGATCCTGCCTCTTAAACTTGGTTGACTTTTTCGAGACAGTCACCAAGGCCATTGATGAGGGAAAGGCAGTCCATACAGCCTACCTCGACCTGGCAAAGGCCTTCGACACAATACCCCACTCAGGTATCATCGAAAAACTCATCAGCTTGAATGTAAACCCATACATCACAAGATGGGTTGCAAACTGGCTAAGTGACAGAACCCACAGGGTCAGAGTTGCTGGAGCCATGTCAGACTCAAAGCCTGTCACAAGTGGTGTCCCACAGGGCTCAGTCCTGGGTCCACTCTTGTTCGGCATCTACTTTTCTGAAGTACAAGCAAACACAGGAGGGTTATGGCTGACAAAGTTTGCAGATGACTGCAAACTGGGCGCCATAGTCGAAAACACATCTGACACAGATATCCTCCAGAAGGGCCTCACAGAAATGGATAACTGGTGCCAGAGCCATGGCCTGAAGTTAAACGCCAAAAATGCATAGTCATACCCTTTGGGAAAAACAAGGCTACCCCTAGCTACCATATAGGTGGCAATCCACTGAGCACAGAAAAAGTCATCAGAGATCTGGGGACCCAGGTTGACAGTAGCCTTCGCTTGACACTCATGTTGCTAAAGTAGTTAGGAAAACCTTCTATATCACCCACCTGATCATGAAGGGATTCACATCTAGATCAAGGAGGTCATCGTCCCCTGTACTCATCACTTATTAGACCTATGATTGAGTACAATGCCCGCTCGAATGTATCTGACCAGACACCTGCTGCAGCTGGAAAGGCCCCAAAAGTTCCTCACCAAAAGGATAAAGGGTCTCAAAATATGTCTTATGCTGCCCGACTGAAAGAACTCCAGCTCTATTCAGTCTCATACCGCTTGCTCAGAGGTGACCTGTGCCTGACATATAAGGCCATGTCAAACCCAGATTTGATGAATATGCTTCACCTCAAAAAATCTAGATCCCTCAGAACCACAAGGGCGGGAGACTTAAACCTTGACACCGTTATAAATAGAACGTGCTGGAGGGACAGATTCATCACCCAGAGACTCCCTATGCTGTGGAACAAAATCCCGGTACATGTGAGGCAGAGCACCTCTCTGGTCTTGTTCAAGAGGAATCTTGACCAATGGATGGGAGATTGCAGATATACCCCAGGGATTACTTCAGCGTCACTGCTTGACAGAGGCACAGCAAAATGATAGGCATAGTTTTTATTCAAACTAAAGGGGTGGCGAAAGCCACATAACTATGGGCTAGGCTTATAAATGCCCTTGGGCAGATAGCCTAGTATGAACCTATGAACCTATGAACCTATGAACATAATCCTGCAGGAGTATGCTTGGCCATGGGAACTTCCCCATTCCAAGGGATTCCCTCTTGTACAGGGACCATTTCTCCATTTTCTGCTGTCCTGCAACCCATGATATCTCAGGGAGTCTACCTGTGCTTCCCATTGTCCAAGGCTCCCTCACTTTAGGCTTCATGCATTCTGTCAGAGCAAAACTTGATTGCAGACAAGTTCGGCAGGATCAGAACCTCATGAATGGAAACTTCATCCCGCTGTCTTCCAGTAATTGATACAACTTTGGGGAACATCTCAGGTAGTTCTTTTGTCTCCTGTCAGAACAGATAACTGAAGAAATTCTGCCCAGCACTCCTTGTAAACAGGCCTGGAAGGTGGAAGTTTTCTTGTTCCCATGGAAAGGAATGTTCCTGTGTGCTTTTCCATCCTCTACACTGATATGCTGTATTCTTCTACAGATCTAGAAGAACTGTTTAGAAATCATGGTGGTGACTCCCTTTTGACCAAGGCATCAGTGGTTCTGATGTCAGTTTTCATTAATTCCTCAACCATTGGGTTCAGATCTGATCCTCGGATCCGACTCTGCCAGTACTATAGCTTGTGGCCATCTGAAACTCTCAAGCTCCTCCCTACCCATAATACAGCACCTCTAACATAACTCGGATCTCGTTTGCCACTTTTCTGGTTAGACACGGTCAGCTTTGCTCTTGAGCATATTGATTGAGTTAAGTGAATTTATACTTAACCTTTTTTTCCCCAAAATCTGTATAAATATATATTTATGTACTTGTGTACCATTGGCAGTATTTGTTTCCTTACACTGTACATTTTTCTACTACTTGTCTTTATACATTTGTGTATCCCTTAATGCCATTGTTGGTACTCATTTTCCCTTTTTCTCCTTTTTCCTCCTTAACCAAAAAAAAAAAAAACATACTTGTCTATATTTACTACTTCTGTTAGAAAAATGTCTGAAAATAGATTCAAAAATGTAAAAAATGCAGCCATAAACTGCCTTATTTTGATGCCCATGACCTTTGTGTATATTGCTTGGGCCCTGACCATCTTAATGTTGACTGAGACATGTAAAAGTTTTAATCCGTGTGCTTTAGTGGATAGAAGAAACAAGCTGATACTAAAAGGGTTACTTCCAGCTTATTTTTCAGAAGCCGTATCTGGGGCCCACCCCCTCCCAAAACATCTTTTAAGGATGTTAAAAAGTCCCAGAAGAAGTCAGTTTCTTCCACTCCATGTGCAGAGCCTCCTTTCAAGAAATCTAGATCGAATCCGAAGCAGTCCGGCTCCAAGATGTCATCTACATCTCCTAAACCGTCTTTGGATCAGGGCACTTCAACTCCTAAGACCCTTCTTTGGTTCCGATATTCCCCTACAGCTAACCCAGTTCCTTCAAGAATTCCATCTCCCTTCCTCGAGAGACAGTGGTCCAAATCACCATCCATTGCTTCATCTCATTCTTCCAGGAGTGTCACTGAAGCTGATGTGGATAGAATGATGAGGAAGTTCCTCTTGGCACAAATACAGATGGGGATTCTCCCAGCTCTGACTCCTTCAGGGTTAGATATACCCCTCCAGTCACAGCTGCTTTTCTGATCCAACACTTTTTTTGGAGTCCTTGGATCAGGGTTTGCTGAGACCATCTGGTGCTGATCTGAGAGTGCTAGTTTCTTTGGATGGAAAGGTTTCTCTGAGTGCACTGGCTCTGACGAGTTTGGAGCTGACTGGCTCTCAGAGCCATAGCTTCCCAGACTCCATAGTTTTCAAAAGGCATCTTTGCCTCTTGGAGCATCAGCCCTGGACAGCTCAGCTCTAATCTCTGCCTTGGGTGGATTGGCCTTCGAGCAGACAGAGCCATTGGGACAGAAGCATGCCTTCTCAGTTCTATCAGCTTCCTTCTCCCTGGGACAGTCTGCCTTTGAGGTAGTGGAGAGGGTGATTTCTGCTTTTGTAGGACAGAGGCCCCCCCCCCCTCTAATTTACCTTCTATGACCCACGTGTTTTTGTGCCAAGAGCTTTAATATTCAGCTCCACATAGAAAGCCAGTACAAGCCCTCTAGACTACCCAGTAGGGCATTACCCTCATTTCTGACACTTCCCCCTGAACATCCCACTGAGGAAGTACCCCAGAAGGGAAGATGCAAAAGGAAGCACATAGATTTCCCTCAGGAATCTATCACAGAAGTCACAGATTTTGATGAAGAGGAAAGATCCGTCAGATCACCACCTGAAAATGTCTCATTTGGAGACATTCTGGAGATTCTCAAGCAAGGGGGTGGTTGGTCCTCCCAAAATGAATCTGTGTTTCTGAAGGCATTTGGATCTGGCCTGTCTACCTCCTGGGTAACTCCTCCTGCTGATGAGCTGATTGATTTGATCTTGCAATGGGCATGGAAAGAACCTGATGCAGTTGAACACATCCCCAAGGGGCCAGACTGAATTCTGGCACCTCCGACAGGAAAGGAACACTGGAGTAAGGGAGTGCCTGTAGGTGCCATGGTTGTAGTGGCAGCCACAAAGAAGGAACTTGTGGAGCAAAGTTCCACTGACCATCCCCCTAATAGAGAGTCCAGAGCTTTGGACAGGTTTGGGAAGCATGTATATGCTTCAGTGACATTTGCTCTTAGGTCACTGAATTACTTGGCACATTGGCACATTTTTCATGGCCACAAAGAGATTTTAGTAGGGAATTCTCAAATATTCATTCAGGGTCCACTACTGCAGAGGCCCAAGCTACATAGCTTCACAGTTGGCAATACTTCAGTCCATCTCCAGTTCGTCCATGAGGCTCATCTCTCATGCAGCTGAGGGTACCTCAAGAACAGCAGGTTCAGGTATCTCAATTCGGAGACATGCCTGGATATGCTTGTGTGATTTTGTGGAGCCCTTCAAGTTGATAGATTTTCCTTGTTTGGCCCTAAAGTGAAGGAAACACTCTCCAGGTGCCAGAAGAATGGAAAGACACTCTCTGCTGTAGGGTACATTTTTGACCCCACAAAGGACCTTTTCTAGGAACCAATGTGAGGGACATAATATGTGGTTCAAAAAGTCTTCGGGTCTTTTCCAAGACCCATGTTGAGATGGTTCCCCCAGAGACAGAGGCGGGAACAGTAATGGACAATGCTGCCCATGCAGCAGAGGTGGCCTGCAAAACCAAGGGTCTAGAGATTCCTTCTCTGATGGACCTTACCAGTGCTCCTGAAAGGAGGACTTGATTGTCCCTCTGTGGAGGTAATCGGGGGCCACTTATCCCTGCACCGTAGAGCCTGGCTTGATATCGCAAAAATCACTTGGGTGCAGAGGATTATTTCCAGAGGTTATAGAATTCCCTTTTCCCTTCCACCTCCATCCTCACAAAAGTTTTCCTGTGTTCTACCCAGTCAGAGGAAGGCAACAGCAGCACTGGAAATACAAAACCTGCTAGAAAAGAGGGTCATCCAAGAAGTCCCACCAGACCAGAAAGGATCTGTAACTTAAGATTCTTTTTAGTGCCAAATTTAAACTGGACTAACTGGAAACAACTCTGGATCTCTGCAACTTAAACAAATCAGTACAACACTCAAAGTTTTGGATGGTCGTGGTTCAATCTTTTCTGCCTTTTCTAGGCAAGGATGATTGGATGCGCACAGTAGACCTTCAGGATGTGTACTATCACATAAAAATGAACAGGCGGTCCAGAAGGTTCTTAAAAGTCCATCTGGGAGCCAGTCACTACCAGTTCAGAGTTTTGTGTTTTGGTGTCACCGCAGCCCCCAGGGTGTTCATCAAATGCATGGCAGTGGTGGCAGCTCACTTGAGACAGCAGGGATTCCAGATGTTTCCATATTTAGATGACTGGCTCATTACCACTCCGACCAGGCATCTACTCATAATAGCAAGAAACCAGGTACTCCAAACTTGCTCCCATCTGGGAATCACAGTAAACTGCATTTCAGTTGCTTCCATCAAAAACACTGGAATTCATAGGAGCACAGTTCAGTACAGTATTTGTGACAGCCTCACATCCCCCAAACATGGTTCAAACTTCGAGATTCCAAGTCACAAAAATTATTCACAGTACCAAAGTTTCAGCTCAACTAATTCTTCAAGCCTTGAGGTTATGTCAGCAGCAATAATTCTTGTTCTCTTGGCAAGCTGTCACATTAGAATTCCCCAGTGGTGATAGCATTCCAGTGGTCAAGTCTTTAACCGAAGATGTCCGTTCAAATAAGGATCACACAGACATGCGGGAAGTAACTTTGGTGGATAATGTCAGACTAGCTTTCATGAGGCCATCCATTCATTCTCCCTTAGTCCAAAGCCATAGTGACCACGGACTCTTCCAAGCTTGGTTGTGGGGGGAGCACTTCCTGGGGAAAACAGTCCAAGGCGCTTGGTCCCCCGAAGAGGCCAATTTGCAAGTAAATGTTCTGGTGATAAGAGTAGTGCTCTTAAGAGTTGCAAGCTTTTCAGGATGCTTTACCTCTAGGAACAGTTACAATCCAAAAGGACAATATGTCAGTACTTTGGTACATCAAAAAGCAAGGAGGAACCAGGTCATATCCCTTGTGTCAAGAAGCCCTCAAAGTGTGGCAGTGGGCGATCTCATCCAACTGCTTTCTGATAGCAGTGCACAGTCTGGGGAAGTTCAGTGTGATAGCAAACTGAGCAGGTCCTTTCTTCTACCTCACAAGTTGTCTCTCAACAAAAAAGTGATGGAGGCAATTGCTACCACCATTTTGCATCTCCCCTGAAAAAAATGCAGCAGCTTCTTTGCCCTAATCCCCCCGGCAGGGGAATCATCGAGGGATGCTATGTTCCATGATTGGCCCTCCGGTCTCCTCTATGGTTATCCAGCAACACAGTTGATTCCCAGATTCCTACAGAAAGTTACTGGCCTTGGCAGGTTTGGTTCCCCTTCCTTTGGCCTCATCTAATTTACCCACCTTGGATTCTGAATCCAATTTCAGGTGACCTGTCTCACCTGACTGGCGTGGTTCACCTGGATATATCAAACCTGAAGCTGACAGTGTTGGATGTTCATCGTGTTACCCTGCTGCAATCATCAGACTTGGGTTATCCTGCCGTCAGGCGGTCCTGCAGTCGGCCCGAATTCCAAAGTCTTGGTCCGGCGTCGGTTGCTGTCGCTTCTTCCCTGATGTCAGTGTGCCAGGGGTATATGAGGCATCCGACACCATTTTCTTCGGTCTTTCTTGCCGCGCGGTGCCCGAAGTAGAAGCAGTTCGCAAGTGCCGGTCAGCCGACACCTGAGATTTTCGAATCGAGTTTCAGTCCGAAGTCTTCAAAGCTAAGTACCCCGTTGGGGAACCTTTTCTTGCCTCATTCCGATGTCAGAAAAAGTTTGCATTTCTTGTGGGAAGCAAATACCTCATAAGGACTTTCTTTCTTATTGTACTCCTTGCCTAGGCCCAGACTACAACGTCACTGGCTGTCGGTTTTGTGCTAGGTTCAATAAGTGAACTATAAAGCGACGCTTTGATTTCACACGACACTACTTCGGTAGGAAATTTAATTACATTATGCCGTCGGAGCAACCGACTACCGGCGTGCATAAAAAATGCAAAGATAAAGACAGGCAGCCTAGATCCAAGCCAGACTCCGAGGCCTCTGCTAGGCTGGTCGCCAGTCCTCTGGTTTTCAGTGAGGCGCCTACGCAGCCCCTGGCTACCGCAGAATCGGAACCCCAGACCGCTTCAGATTCTCTAGCAGAGAGTTCTAGGCCGACGCAGCCTTTTTCTTTAGGCCCTACCGACGACATTGCAGAAGGAGAAGCCAGTGCTGTAGAAACACCTTCGGTTTCAGAAGGTGTCTTCAGACCGACTACTCTCACCATAAAATCTTATGCTAAGCTTAAGACTTCTCTTAAACCAAAAAAGACTGCACTTCAGTCTCCAGTTCAAGGCCCCATGCCTAAGAAACATATGCTCAAAATGGCTGACGATTTCATTTCTTTAATCAGGGGTTCCCAACCCCCCTTCCCCCGACAAAAGGCCTAGACAAGAGGAGGATTATGCCTCCTCTGATCAAGTGTCTATTTCCTCAGGCTCCTCTGAGGAACAGGAATACTCCTTTCCCCCTTATGAAGATTCTGATGCTGAAGATTCCATTCCCTCAGCTTCTCCTCCTGAAGACTATTCCTTTGGGGAAACCTTACATACCATGAGGGAACATTTCCACTGGGAAGGTCAGGACTACTCCGACTCAAAGAAAAGGCTCTGAGAGTTTCTTTTACTTCCCCAGCACAGATCACTTGCTATCACCCCAGTTTTAGACATTGTGGATGATGTTTGTTTAGAATCTAGTCTAAATCCAGATTCTCTGCCTCCTGCTCCAGCCAAACCAGATAGATACTATAGAGTGCCTGACTCGCACAAATTCCTTTACAAAAGCCCTGTTTGCTGATCCAGAGACAATCTCCCAGGATCCCAAAGTGCCTAAGGCTTCTATGGCCAAAAATCCTGTACCCTCTGAAAGGGACTCCAGAGCACTAGATAGGTGGGGGAAGAAGGTTTACACCTCAGCTACTCTGGCTATGAGAGCACTAAATTGTCAATTTCACATGCTTAAATACCAGCAATTCCTAATGTCTCAAATAAAATAAAAGATGAGCACGCACCGTCAACAGTCTGAATTCAAGGAAATGCAGGATCTGTTGCATGCAGCTGAACAGGTGGGCAAACATACTTTACAATGTGGATTTGATTCCTTGGAAGCTTCCTGTAGAGCAGCTGTTACTGGGTCTGTTATACGTAGACATGCTTGGTTAAAGGAACAAACTCTGCCTGATCATGTTAAAGCAAAGTTACTAGATGCACCCTTACAGCAGGATGTCTTATTTGGGGTTAAAGCAGAAGAGGTTTTAAAGAAAATGGAGGATAAGGCAAAATCTATGCAGACAGTCAAAGATTTCTTACAGGTGCAGCCCCCACGCTTCAGCAGAAATTGGCCAACAAAAAATTGGTCCTTTCCAGCTTCTGACAGACCACAGAGGGGTAAATACAGGTGCCCAAGGGGCAGAGGACAAGCACAAATCTCTTACAAACCTTGCCAATGGGGCACTGCAACACAAAATGGAGGAGAAGACGGGTCCCAAACTACTAGAAGGTGAACACAATGACTTAAACCTCAAACTGCCTAGCAAAACTCTCTTGGCAGCTCCCTTGGGAGGAAAATTAGCACTTTTTGCAGACAACTGGCGTATCGTCACAAAGGACAAATGGGTCCTAGACATTATCTCACAAGGATACAGATTCCATTTCCACGCCTTGCCAAGGATAAAAGGCATGTCAAACCTGCCACAAAATCAATGGGCAGAGGCACAAAAGCAAATTACAGCTCTCATGGACATGAGAGCCATTCAACTGGTACCTACACAGGAGCAAGGCCAAGGATTTTACTCCAGGCTCTTTCTAGTCCCCAGAAAAGACAATGCTTGGAGACCCATTCTGGACCTTACAATTCTAAACACCTTCTTGCAAGTACCCAAAGTCAAGATGCCAACACTACAGCAGCTTCTTCCCATGTTGGGCAAGAAAGCTTGGCTAGTAACGTTGGACCTCAAGGAGGCATACCTGCATGTCCCTATCAGACAAAATTGCAGAAGATACCTCCGCTTCATTGCAGCTTCAACCCATTACCAATTCTCTGCACTGCCCTTTGGCTTATCTGCTGCGCCCAGGTTCTTCACAAAATGCGTGGCACCAGTAATTGCATAATGCAGACAAAGAGAAATTCAAATATACCCTTACCTGGACGACTGCCTCATCCAAGCAGAAAGCAAGGACACACTCTTACATCATCTAGCAATTACTTCAGCCAGAAGAGTCTCAGAGCTTCAGGCTCTAATGGCAGTAAAGCCTTTCCTCATTTTTCATCAAGACAGAGTTTCTCTATGGACTAACCCCTCCTTTATGCCTAAGGTGGTATCCAGTGTGGCCCTAAATCAAACCATCCATTTACCCACCTTCTTTCCAAATCCGAAGAACAAAGGAGAAAGGCTCCTGCATTCCTTGGACATTCACAGGCAGCTAAGTTACTACTTGGATAAAACTAAGGTTTTCAGAAAATCTGACCAGCTTTTTGTATCCTATGCTACAGCATCACAAGGAAAGGCTATTTCATAATAGACCATTTCCAAATGGATAGGACATTGCATACGTTTTTGCTACACCCACCATGGAAAACCAGTTCCTGCTAGCATTAGGCCCCACTCAACCAGGGCAGCAGCTACATCAACAGCCTTCCTCAGGGGGGTGCTTACCAAGGATGTTCTGGAAGCTGCAACTTGGAGTTCAGTGCACACCTTCACCACACTATCACTTACCACTTTACTCTAAGACTAGAGCTGGCTTCGCCACTGCAGTTTTGCAGGGCCTTTTAGCCTCCTCTAACCCTGTTTGACTCCACCTCCCATCCTTAGCTTTGGGATTCTATCCAAGTGTGATGACTGCAGCAGGGTAACACGATGAACATAATACAGTTTTGTACCTACCATAAATGTAGATGTTTGTGTGTATACCCTGCTGCAGTCCAGGTTACCCTCACTCCATCCCTTCTGATCTAACTAAAACCTTTCAATACCTCAAACTCTGATACAACCTTTGTGGTGTACTTGCTTTTAGCTGGAGGGATGTTTTGCTTGTTTTGGTACTATCTACTGACCACCTTTTTGGGGGGGGCACCTGACATCTGGGGCAAGAAAAACTGAAGAAAATGGTGTTGGATGCCTCTTATATACCCCTGGTGCACTGACGTCTGGGAAGAAGTGACAGCAACCGACACCGGAACAAGACTTTGGAATTCAGGCCGACTGCGGGACCGCCTGACGGCAGGATAACCCAAGTGTGATGACTGCAGCAGGGTATACACTCTAACATCTGCATTTATGGTAGGTACAAAACTGTACTTTTCTCCACTTCCATTAATAGCCAAACTATTTTCTCATCTCCTGTCCGCCATATACTTTTGTCTTCTCATAAAGCTTCCACTTGGAAAATCTACAAGCGTAAGTAGAAGTGGTTTGTTTGTTGGGTGGATCAAAAAATTATCAATACCTTTTCAGCCCCTACGCAAAGTGTGTTAGAAATTTTGGCAGAAATTTTTAATGAGGGAGCTAGCTCCTCTACCATTGAAGTTCAGTTGGCAGCAATCTCTACATTTCACATAGGAGTTGACCATTCTTCTCTAACTTCTACTAAGATATGCAAAGCCTTTCTAAATGGTACTGTTTTACTTAGACCATCTTATAAAGATTGTACTCCTCTGTGGGATTTGAACCTTGTTTTACAAGCCTTAATCCATTCCCCCTTTGAACCAGGTGGAAAATGTGATTCTAAATTTTTGACCTCAAATACCTTATTTCTAGTGGCTATTATCTCTGCTAGGAGAGTTTCAGGACTCTAGGCATTATCCTCTAAATCTCCCTACTTGGTTTTCCATAAGGATAGGGTAACATTAAGAACCAAACCCACCTTCCTTCATAAGGTTGTGTCAGAATTCAGTATCTGTCTATTAACTTGCCTGTTTTCTTCCCCAGATATGAAAATAAAGGTGAATACATGTTGCATTTACTAAACATTCATAGACAGCTGCATTTCTACTTAAACAGAAAGACGATAGAAAATCTGATCAATTGTTCATATCTTTTACAGATAACAAATTGGACAAGTCTGTTGCAAAAGTTACATTGGCAAGATGGATTAAGAACTGTATAGCCTTTGTCTATAGTTAATCAGGCATTCCATTATCAAAAACTTAGAAAGCTTACTCTACAAGATCTATGGCAACCTCGTCAGTATTTTTATCCAACCATTCCATGGATGATATTTGCACAGCTGCTACTTGGGCTAATCCTCATACTTTTATTACTCATTACAAATTGGATCTAGTCTCAAGGGGGAAGAGCTGCTTTTGGTTCAACTGTGCTCAGGAATGTCCTTCCTTAGAGTCCACCCAGGATATAAGGTAGCTGGGGACTCTGTCCCAGTGGTTGAGGAATGAATGAAAATTGACAACATCAGATAAAGAAGTTATGTACTTACCAATGACGTTCCATCTGTGTTGTCCATTTTCATTCTTCAACATCCCACCCACCAATCCTCGATCTTTGTCATCCTAGACTTCTGGAAGAATTAAATGCTGTCAAGACACCACTGTATATTCTGTGGAGCCCCAGATGCTGGTTTCCTTTGTTAGGAACATTATTCATATAGTTTCTTTTTATGTCTATTAGCAAAAAAGATCTGATGTATGTTAGAGGTTGGTGCATTGTGGATAGGGAGGAGTTCAAGAGTTACAGTTGGCCATGAGCTATAGTATCAGCCAAGTCAGATCTGAGGATCAAATACAAACCTAATGGTTGAGGAAGACTGTAAATGGACAACACAGATGGAATGTTACGGTAAATAGATTTTTTTCTCCCACCTTTCCAGTTTCGCCAAAGGCAATTACCGCAAGTTTTCCCACAGACCAGATTTACTCTCATGGGACATGGAGAGTTTGATGCACCCCAGTCTAGAAACTCTTTGACTAGCTGCCTGGATGATAATGTTTTGACACCTTTTAGGTACTTTTTTTCTGTGGATGTGCAACAAGTACAAAAAGAGGTGAGAAAATCTTGTACTAGATAATCATGTATATGCAAGTAGAAAAGATTATTTAGTTGGTGCCAGTCAAAAAAATAAGATCCTTTTCAGGTTCAGTTGCTTCTGCTTCTTAATTATTTGTGCGAGTTGACTGTCTAGGGCTCTTCATATTGCCCTGTTAAGGTATATTTGACACTATTTCTGCTTGTCTCCCCTTGGAGCTATCCCTTTGTTATAATGCTCACAGTAAACAGTTTTTCAAAAGGGTTGGCACATACTTGTCCACCTAGAAATTAGGTGGCTCTTCCTTGGGATCTGAGCTTTGAGCTTGAGAATCTTACTCTTTCTCCATTTGAACCAGTTCATGGCTGAGTTGAGATTCTTAACTTGGAAGACTGATGGTTTATCCTGCCAGGGGTAGTCCTCTGTCGGCCCGAATACCAAAGGTGTAGTATTTCTGCGTCGGTTGCTGTCACTCCAGGTCTGACATCAGGTCGTCAGTGGTATAAAAACAGGCAGCTGATGCCATTCCATCAGTCTTTCTTGCAGAGGAGCCCAAAGCAGAAGCAGTTCACACGAGTGCCGGTCAGCCACTACCTAAGTTTTCATTTCTGAAATTGAAGGTGAAGTCTTCTAAAGCTATGTACCCCATTGGGGATCCTTTTTTCTTGCTCTAACTGATGTCAGAAAAAGTTAACAACTGTCTTGCCTGTAGAAAGCAAATACCACACTGAGATTTCCATTCTTATTGCGTCACCTGTTTAGGCCCAGACCACGATGTCCCTCTGTGCCAGTTTTGTGCTTTGTTCAACACCTGAACTATTCATTGTCTGGCCCTTATTGTGGCTAATTACTTTCGCTCTCTACCTCCGTATTCTGAAATGACTTTGGTAAGCCATCCGACTACCAATCTTCTTAAAAAACATAAGGATAAAGACAGTGACAGATCGCACAGGTCCAAAACTGCAGACAGCGCTTCCGTTAAGCTAGTCACCAGTTCGCCGGTACTCATTGAGACGCTTTCGCAGCCCCTGATGCCCGCTTTGATGGATTTGCAGGCCACTTCCGAGACCCATTCGGACTCTAGTATGCCGCAAGACTCTTCTTTGACTACAGAACCTGTGGATGTCTCTACTTTGGATGGGTCTGGAGCCACTGTGCACTTGCTTTTGAGGAAGTTCTTCGCACTACCGATATTCAACACAAACCGACAACTTCTTTTGCATCTTCAGTGCTTTCTAAAACTACAGAGTTTCTAAGGCCCAGAGTACGAGCTACGCCTAAAAAAACGACGACTCAAACTCAAGCGTCTGCTTCCTTGCCACAATCACAGATGCTTAAAATGGTGGAAGACCTTATGCTAATTAGAGGAAGCCAGCCTTCCCCTGCTAAAAGGAAAAGAGACTTGTCCCCCCAGCAGTTTATCTGACCAAGAGTCCGACAACTCTGAGGTTTCTGATTATGAAGATATGCCCTTATCTGCTTATGAGAATTCAGATGCAGAGGAATCCATTCCTTCTGCCTCTCCTCCAGAGGATTTTTCTTTTGGTAAAACCCTACATAATTTGAGAGAGCATTTCCATTAGGAATGTCAGGATTACATTCCAAAGACATGCATCTGGAGCATTTCTCCCCGGGCCTCCGCTGAAAACAGGCTCTGTGGAACCTAGTCGGACATTCCCGGTCAACAAATGTTAAATAAATAAATAAATAAAAATAAATAAATAAATTACCCTCAGTCCAAAAAGAGACTCCGGGAATTTTTAGGTTTACCACAGCACAGACCCTTAGCTATCCCTCCTGTTCTGGATGCTGTGGATGATGTCTTTATGGAATCCAGCCTAACTCCTGATACTTTACCTCCTCCTTCCAGGAAACCTGACAGGTACTACAGAGTTCCTGACTCTCACAAATTTATTTTCAAGAATCCTACTGCTGACCCAGAGGTCATCTTCGAAGGACCTAAAGGAATAAAAGCAACTACAGCTAAGAATCCTACCCCCTTGGACAGGGATTCCCGAGCGTTAGACAGATTGGGTAAAAAGTATACACCTCTGCAACTATTGCCATTAGAGCATTAAATTGTCAGTTCCACATGCTGAAATACCAGCAACATACTCTGGAACTTATTAAGCAAAATTGATCTACCTTTTCTGACTGTGCAGAAAATAAAGAATTACAGGAGCTTATGAGTGGACTGGTGATCCGCTGTGGCAACCCCTAACTGGGAAAAGCCGGAAGAAGAAGATGCATTCTGCAACCCAAGTCAGCAAGCATACCCTGCAATGTGGGTTTGACACCCTAGAAGCATCTTGCAGGTCAGTAGTCACAGGTTCTGTACTTAGAAGGCATGCCTGGCTTAAGGAACAGACCTTGCCAGACCATGTCAAATCAAACTTATTGGACGTACCTCTGAGCAAAGGCAATCTGTGTGGCACCAAAGCAGAAGAGGTTTTAAAAAAAATGGAAGAAAAAGCTAAGTCTATGCAGACAGTAAAAGATTTTTTGCAAGTACAGCCTCCAAGATTCAGTAGGCATTGCCCCTCAAAACATTGGTCCTTTCCAGCCCCCTCAAGGCCACTTCATACTAGACCTAGGGGAAGAAGACCCCCCCCCCAGACAACAATCTCAGGGTATGCAGAAAGATCTAAGCAATGGAGTGCATTCACTTCTAAAACAGGGAGTGCTACGCCACCCCCTTATGGAAAGAATTTACAATGACTTCTCAACTCCTCCCCTCTGCCCAATTGCTCATGCCCCTAGGAGGAAAACTTGCCTACCATGCAAAAAACTGGACCTCCATCACCAATGATCGATGGGTCCTCAGCATAGTATCCCAGGGGTACACATTTTATTTCCACACACTGCCAACCCCAAAAGGGTTTCCAGATCTTCCTCCAAACCAGTGGGCAGAGGCACAAAACCAAGTTCATTCCCTGCAGAACAGATAGGCCAAGGTTTTTATTCCAGACTTTTCCTGGTACCCAGAAAAGAGGCCACCTGGCATCCAATCTTAGGTCTATCCATTGTAAACACCTTCCTGGTTGTACCAAAATTCAGAATGCTCACCCTGCAGCAGCTTCTCTCTATGCTGTCCAAAGATGCCTGGTTAGCCACCCTAGACCTAAAGGAGGTCTATCTGCATATCCGAACCAGGAACTCCTGCAGGAAATATCTACATTTCAGGGCAGGATCTATGCATTATCAGTTCTCTGCACTTCCCTTTGGCTTATCCACTGCTGCCAGAGTTTTCACAAAATGCCTGGCTCCAGACATTGCCTTTTGCAGACAAAGAAATATTCAAATTTACCTGTACTTGGATGACTGCCTGATTCAGGCAGACAGTGAGGAAAAGCTGTTGCAGCACCTGACACAACGAAAAGAAATCCACACTAGTCCCCAGTCAAGAAATTGTATTCCTGGGAGCAAGCTTGGACACAATATTCCAGATGGTATTCCTTACTCCAGAAAAACAAGCCTATCTGACAGGCTACTCTCTCAAATGGCCACCAGAACCCAGTTATTTGCAAGGGAAATCCTGCAGGCTCTAGGGTTCATGGCCTCCTGCATTGTACTAATTCCATATGCCAGACTGCATATGAGGAAACTTCAATGGTACTTAAAAAAGTCTTTGGTGCCAACATTCTCAGGACCTGGAAACTATCATACCTATGATACCTTGTCTAAGGAAAGAGCTTCTTTGGTGGGCAGCAGCATGCAACCGTAAGGGACTTCCCTTTACACAACCCCACACTGCCCAGACCCTGACCACAGATGCATCCAACCATGCCTGGGGTGCAGGTCTGTAAGGCAGGTTCATTTAGGGCCACTGGAGGCCAAATCAAATTCATCTGCACATCAACCAGAAAGAGATGCTAGCTGTTCAGCATGCTCTAACAGCTTTCAGATCCATACTCTCTCCAGGGCCTCTTCTAATCAAAACCGACAATACCGCAATGATGTGGTACATCAGCAAGCAGGGGGAACCCACTCTGCAGCCTAGCTATGACCCTTTGGAACACTGCCTCAGCCATGCATATTCACCTGCAAGCCCAATTCCTGCCAGGCAACCAAAACTCTCTGGCAGACAACTTGAGTGAGCAGAAATCCCCTAGACTCACATGAGTGGCAATTAAACCACAACACCTCCAGCCTCATAACCTAGAAATGGGGTACCCCAAAGGTGGATCCATTTGCCTCCCACAACAGCCACCAGCTCAGCAAATTCTGCACCAGGGAACCTCACAACAAGGCCTGGAAAGTTGATGCCCTATCCTTCCAATGGGTAAACTTCTCAATCTATGCATTTCCCCCTCTACCTCTTCTTACAAGGGTATTACTCAAAATAATGGAGGAAATACCAAGGAAATCCTAATTGCCCCAGACTGGCCACGCCAACACTGGTACCCACTACTGCACAGTCTGTCACCGTTGCCTCCATGGCACCTCCCTCAGATTCCAACTCTCCTGACTCAACAGGAGGGAGAGTTCTTTCATCCACAATTGCAGACCCTGAACCTGGCAGCCTGGCTTATTCCTTGACCACTCCTTCAGTGGCCAGCCTAAGCAAGCAGGTCTTGGACATTATAGGTGAAGCCAGATGACGCAACACTAGAAAGTCCTATGCTAACAAGTGGAAAAGGTATTGTTCCTAGATCCAGGCTAAAGGAGCTGATGATCCAGCACAGCCCTCCTTACCTATCATCCTGGATTACCTAGCAGACCTACTTCACAGAGGCCTATCATTCTCGTCTGTTAAAATCCCTGCCTCTGCCATCTCTGCTCTTTACACCACAGAGCCACCTCTCTTTTCACACCCTCTCATCAAGCAGTTCCTTACAGGGGCTAACAACTTAAGACCACCCAGAAGAGCCCCTACCCCTGCTCGGGACCTTAACTTTGTGTTGGAAAAGCTCATGCTACCCCCCCCCCCGCCCTTTGAGCCTGTAGCTTCAGCAGAGTTAAAATTCCTCTCTTGGAAAACAGCCTTGCTTCTGTCCATCACTTCAGCTAGAAGAGTGTCTGAGCTGCAAGCACTCATGGCTGTGGAACCCTTCATAATTTTTTATGCTGACAGGGTCTCCCTCAAGACTAACCCAACTTTCATGCCTAAAGTGGTGTCCCAGTGTGTCTCTCAACTAATCTATTCATTTGCCCACCTTTTTCCCTAAACCTCAAAATAAAGGGGAAAGGATCCTGCACTCTTTAGATGTACACAGCTCAGATTCTACCTGGATGGGACTAAGCCCTTTAGGAAATCTGACCAGTTACTAGTCAGCTTTGCACCAGGGGCAGAGGGCAAGGCCATATCAAAACAAACCATTTTCAAATGGATAGCACACTGTATCCATTTCTGTTACAAATGCCATGCGAAACCACCCCCACAGGGGGTCGGAACACATTCCACTAGGGCAACTTCCACCTCTGCAGCCTTTCTCAGAGAGGTCCCTACCAGAGACATCCTGGAAGCTGCAGCATGGAGCTCTGTTCATACCTTCACCAAGCATTACCACCTGTCTGTCTTTCCAAATCCACGGCAGGCTTTGCAACCGCAGTCCTGCAGGGCATACTAGCCAGCCCCAGCTCTTCTTGACTGCCTCCACCTGTACTTCAGCTTTGGGAATCAACCCTAGTGTGATGACTGCAACAGTGTAACATGAAGAACATAGTTGTGTTACACTTACCATAAATGTAGATGTTAGAGTGTATTCACTGTTGCAGTCCTGGTTTCCCACCCTCCATCCCCCTTCTCTCTCTCTCTCTCTCTTCCTCACTCTTTACAGGTCTGTTTGGTATTTACTTTCTACTGGTGGTATTCTACCATAACCTAGCTCCCTATTTGGTTGCTCCTGACATTTGGGGCAAGAAAAAGTGATGTTATGGCATTGGCTGCCTGTTCTTATACCACTGATGACCTGACGTCAGTCCTGGAGTGACAGCAACCGATGCAGAATTCTACGCCTCTGGTATTCGGGCTAACTGAGGGCTACCCCTGGCAGGATAACCCAAGTGTGATGACTGCACCATTTAATACACTTGAACATCTACATTTATGGTAAGTGTACACAACTGTACTTTCTATTTATTGCTCTGACAGCTGCACATCTGCCAGGAAAGTGTCTTGAGTTACAAGTTTCTATGGCAAATCAACCATTCATTGTTTTCCACAGGGAAAGGGTTTCTCTGAGAATAAATTTTATCCTTATGCCTAAAATGGTCTAAGGGGGATTCCAATATAGATGCACATCAATCAACAACTTGGTTTCAGCTCTCCCAGCATGAAAAAAGAAATCTGAGAAGATGAAGGCCAGAAACTCTTCATGTTTTAGTAAAGTCAGTTACTGGCTAGTAAGTACACTGCCTGGATGCCAGCAAAGAAGACAGACTATAAGAAAATCAACTATAAAAGGTGAAGAGGAAACACTGACTGGGAAGAATCCTGCAGCTGTTCAACAAAAAGCAGTTCAAGCTCCAAAAAATTGAATGGGATATATCAACTTAATTAACAAAAGGCTGGAAAAATGGAAGAAGCTGTAAACAGCTATTCATATGAACTGATAAAACTGCAAAAATCATAGGTTGAAATGAAGAAAAGGCTGGCTAAGTATGAGACTGCTCAAGAAGAACTGTTTCAAAAAGTTTTAGAGTTAGAGGACATAGCACACAGGGAAAACCTGAGATTTGCTGCTGTACCAGAGAAACAAGAAGGAACCAACTGTATTAATTTTATGAAAACATAAATAAGTAAATGGACTGGTATTCCAAATCAAGATTTGTTATTTTAAAGGGCACATCATGTGGTTCCAAACCTCCCATTAGAATGTAGCCAAGACCTGTATAAATAAAGATGTAGTCATACCAGCAGAAATAATTGATCCTGACACAAATGTGGCAGAAGGGCAAAGTATTGAAAATTGGTGACAGTGAAGTGTTTGTAGAAATGAGTATTCACGGTTTACCAGGTAGAAGAGAAGCAAATTTATCCCAGCAATCAGGGAATGTTGAGAAGCAGGTGTGAGATTGAAGCTGCTGTACCTAACTGTCTCCAAAATTGTTTTCCCTAGAGGATCAAAGTCATTTTTGATGCAAAACAGGCTAAGGAGGCATTACAGATGTTTGTCCAACAAAATGTGAACCATCAAACCTAATGGGGCTTTGCTTCTCATTCTTCAGGTAATGTAGCTTAAATAGATACTTTGCCAATAAAACCTATTTCAGTGTTCCAAAGGAAACTGCGTGCGAGACAGATGAAAACACAGGAACTGAGTACAAGAATCAAAAGTACCTTGAACTTGAATTAAAGTCTGGTATTGGGAGGTGGAGATGAATGGGAAGAACAGCGATATTGAATTTATCGAATCAGTGTGAGACCGTAAAACATCAATCACATTTGCAAAATATGACTTTAAAAGAAAAAGTGAAAAGATTAGACTTTTGTTAACTTGGTTAAATTTGTTTGGGACTGAAATGCATGTGTCCTACTTCATGTCATAAATGTTTGGAAGGACATTTAAAGGAAGGAGGAAAGAAAAAAAGTAACTGAAAGTGAAACAGTTTTGTTAATGGTATTTGTATGTGACATTTCATAATACAAACTGCATGTTATAAAATGAAGTATTTTCAGTTATTGCTGTAAGTGATAAGGGTATGGAAGTAAACAAGTGCCCTTTCTCTTTTATAGTTTAATGATGTAGGTGTTACAATTTAAAAAGAAAAGGCTGTACAAAAGCTTGTTTAAATTAATATGCTGTAAAGTTCAGTTGTTAAGGTAGAGGGTAGGTTGTAAAAGTGCACAGGTTATAATATGTAGAGCTGATAGTCTCTTACTTTTGCATAGCTGAATGTCCGAATTAAGGCCTTTGGTTTAATCTAATAAGTTTTTGTGTAAGCAAGTAAATAAAAGAACATTGACTATAGTGAAAAGTTTTCCTTTGGCAAATGAATATTCAGTATAAGTAGAGAAGTTTGCAGGGCTATGCATTTGGTGTTTGTATTAACATGGAGGCAAGCTGACTATAGGGGGAAGCGGTAAAAGCCAGAACACTAAGTCTAAATTTTAATGCTTCTTAAAAGCATATAAGCTGTTTTTCACAACTGGGTGGGAATTGAAGATAAGAACAGACAGTGATTAGTGTAAGTAGTAGCACAGGCTGCTGTATGCATCTTATCATGGATAACCTTAATTTTAGGTTAAGTTATTTATCCCTATGTGTGCAGTTTTCATTTTGGGGTAATTGTTCCTATCAGGAGGGATTAAAATTCATTATTTGAAGTTTTTTTTTAATTACTAAGTTGTGGGCTGTGCTTTTTTTCTAGGGTTTTCATTAAAACAAAGTCTTGTAAAATGTGACATAAGTTGAAATGGAGATGACAAGAAACAACTGTATGAGACCAACCTGCCAAACATTAGTGGATGCATGTAACACAAATGCTGGAAATAGACATTTAAAAAAGCAATTGTATATAATAGGCGAGAATAAATAACTTCTTATCATAATGGGTATACTAAACATATTATTTTGGAATGTGAATGGCCTCACATATATAGTCAAAAACGTAAGTGTATGAATTATATTAAGAAAAGCACAATGCAAATAGTAATGCTACAGGAGATAAATTTGGAAAGAAATGAACATATGAATTTGATAAAGGATTTCAGGATGGCTGTTTAGCAGAATGTCAGGGACTAAGGAAAAGGGGAGAGCATACACAAATTGCTAGAGACGCTCCAATAGTGATAGAGAGGGGGGAAAAAGATGGTAATGGTAAATTTGTGGTAGTAAGGAGCTACTGGCTAGGGATGAATATTCCACTGACATGTATTTATATTCCACCTAAAACTGCTATTATGGAGCTTAAGAAAATTTTAGAGAAATCAGCTTTCAGTAGGGAATATTACTTGCAGGTAAGGACTGGAACTTGATTTGCAATGCTGAGGATGTGTCTGGGGGATCTAGAAGGGAAAATATAACAAGAGGGTAGATTTCTGAAGACCTTTATTAAAGATGTGGTGTGGAAAATATGGATTTAGTCATAGGAATGTGAAGGGAATTCTCCATATTAGTCCCCAAGGTACAATAACTGGGATAGACTAGACAGAAATTATATTTCACAGGAACATACGTATTTAATTGAAAGTTTTGACACACATTCAATAACTATTTCATGCCATGCACCAATAATAACCAAGATAAAAATGCAGGGTAATGAAATAAAAATGAGACTCTATCGCTTGCTTACGTCCCTGTTAAAAAGAGAGGGATTTAAGGAATGAGTAATGGAACTTATTTAAGAACTATTAGGGAAGATATTTATTTATTTATTTCCAGTTTGATAACCGGGGAAGTCCACTGGGCTCGAAAGCCCGTTTTCAGTGGAGGCCCGGGGAGAAAAGCTCCATGATAATACAATAAAGTAATACATTGCACACAAAAATACAAGCATATATTGATGATAATACATTGTACAAACACAGCAGAAGGAGTGTAAACTAATACATTATACACAAAAACACTCAGAGTTCTAATAGCACAATATTTTAACAATTCTTCAAAGATGAGGTACATTAGGCAGTATACATAAGAAAATCTTGTTTTTATGCAACTATAATGTTAAGTGAAGTAGTAAAGAAGAAGGAAAATATAGAATGAGTTTGAATGTAAGAACAGGAATGCATAGGAGAAGCGAAGGAGAAGCAAAAAGTTTAAAGGAGAAGGGAGGTCAGGAGGAAGATAGCAGAAAAACAGATAGAGTAGAGATCCTTTTAAGATAGAGACCAGAAGAACACCATAAGAAAAAGGCAAAAAGATTCAAATGTGAGACTAAGCATACAGGTGGGCAGAGGGAAGAGAGCACTTGAAGGAAGTAAAGTGTTTAGTCAGGGAGGGGGGAGGAGATAAGAGGAAGAGGGAGGGGAGCTAAGGACCGAGTCTGAAGAAGGGGAACCAGGGGTATGGGAGAAAGGAACTAGGATGAAATAAGATCTAGGTAGGGAGTATACAATTACATTTCCAGTTTTGGGAAAGGTGAGAATGGAGAAGGGATTTGAACTGTTCATAGCTTGTAGTGACTCTTAGGGAAGGAAGAGAGAGAAGGAAGAGATAGAAAATTCTTCTGAAGTTCTAGATAGTGAGTGTGATAAAATGAAATTGAAGTTTAAAAATAAGGTAGAAATAAAAGAAAAAGATATTATTTGGTTAAGAAGTAACAAAAAATATTTAGAGGGACTGACGAAAATTATTTAGAGGGGCTGACAAAGTTTAAAGTGCTGCAGCATAAGGGGAATCTCCCAGAACAAGAATAGACACAACTTCAGAGTGCTAAAGAAAAAGTAATGAGGTATCTGGATATTGTGCACGAGTTTAAAAAGATTACTGTTAAGCAACTGTTTTTATATTAACTCCAGAGCATAAAAACTCTTAACACAACAACCTGGGCAAGAGAAAGTAGAAAGGGTTGTTGCCAAACTTAGAAGCCTATAGCAAGAAAAACAACTAGGGAGCCTATACAGATGTTAGAGATATTTCAGAAATTTTATGAAAATTTGTATATAGCAGAGGAATGTGGAAATCAAAAAAAAAAAAAAAAAAAGTACAAATGGAAATATTTATGTAAGACTTAAGTATGCCAAAGTTACAGGTAGATGAGTGAGGCTCAGCAATTAACAGTTAAGATAGGAGGCGATGAGATAAAAACAGTGACGTATAATCAATCTGCAGGAAAGTCTCCAGGAATAGATGGTTCCTGTGGAAGTTTGGAAACTAGGAGGGAATAAAGTGATATACATCTGGAAGGTTTTGTTTTAAGTGTTTTAAAAGGAGGCAAACCATCACCACCATCTTGGAAGAAAGCTGTAGTGGCTGAATATAGCTGAAGATAGTAAAGACCCCATCCGACCCAGCTTCATATATGCCCATTTCATTCTTAAGCCATGATTATAAAGTTCTTATGTATGTAGTAGTGAAAAGAATAGCAAAGGAGTTGTCCAAAATTGATAGATATGGATCATTGTGATTTTGTGGAGGGAAAGCAAACATTTGATGACATTAACAGAACACTGATGGTCCAGAGAAAAGCAGAATGTAAGAAAGTACAACTTGTTGGTGGGTCTTGAATCCAGGGAAAACATTCAACTGGAAGCATTTGCATTCCCTGATACAATAGTAAGGTTAATTAAGAGGGTGTATGAGGAATCATAGGCAAAAGTTGAAGTGGTAGGGCTCCTGTCTAATAAATTGGGTCTGAGTAGAGGAATCAGACATGAATATCCTCTTTCACTTTTGTTATTTGCTTTGTATTTAGAGCCATTGGCAAAGAAAATAAGGCACTCAAAAATTCAAGGATATGATCGGTACGGTTATAAAGAAAAGTTGGCTTATTTGCAGACAGTGTTATTTTCTACCTAATAAAAACAGAAAAGCAGTGTTGTGGAATATTCTGAGTTGGTTTCAAGTTTTTTCGGGATATAAAACTATAATGCAGACAAAACAAAGGCTATAGCTGTAAACTGCATGCCCACAGAATGAATTGGTTCAGCAATATCCATATTTATGAGGACACAATAAAATGAGTGTTTAGGAGTATGGGATAAAACTGATCATGTTATAGCAGCTAAGAATATGTGGGAAGAGACTAAAAAGATAATATAAAGACTAAGAAACCAAACGTTCTTGTTTATGGATGTGGATAGCAAGATACAAATAGCAGTGAAAATGTTTCTAGTCCCTTTAGTTTCATAAACAGGTCAGGCATATTTTTATCAACCAGATGAGAAGTTATGGACAGTAATTAAAGAGTTGAAGGATTTTTATCTGGGAGGAGAAGAGGGCAAGGGTCAAGTGAGATAAGTTGATTCTTCCATCAGAATAAGGTGGTTTAGGATTACCTGATTTGAATGGATATTTTAGAGCTATACAGTTAAGGCTCATATACCTATCCCAAGCAGAAAGCTATAATTCAAAATGGATGATTATGAAGCAGGGGGACTCTGCCCTTCTGAGCTGGGAATTTCTGGTTAAAGGCTTATAGTGCCTGCATATTTGAACTGCTTCTTACTGAAATTGGTACACCTTGTTTGCTGTAGCATAGACTAGATCCAGGCCTGCTGAATCTAGCTATGTTTGTATAACTTGAGCACTAATCCAGGCATTCTTTAAAGTATTCAGTTGTATTTATTACTGCTTGGTAGTAACTTGATTAAAGTGTAGCTATCATTCTGAGTCTTTTGGATTATGCACTTGGGCTTCAGACCAGATATTTTACATTAAGAAGGTTCGTGGTCTGCACTCTTGTGGGAGGAGAGGCTGGACTCTGTCCTTCTGAGCTGGGAATTTCTGGTTAAAGGCTTATAGTGCCTGCATATTTGAACTGTTTCTTACTGAAATTGGTACACCTTGTTTGCTGTAGCATAGACTAGATCCAGGCCTGCTGAATCTAGCCTTGTTTGTGTGCTTGTTTGCTTGTTATTTCCCTGAAACGCTAATTCCACCTAAAACGCGGCTTTTCAGTGCTTCTGTGGATCCCTAGTGATATCTGCATTGCTTACTGTATTTATTTCCTTGTTTCACTTGAATGAAAGTTACTGTTTGTCGTTTTTGCATTTAAGTTACCTGTAGCACATTGCATTTGTTACCTGGCACTTGCTCACTAAAGCAATTATATAAGTCAGCACTAAAAAATTAAAAGCACTACACCCTCTCAAACTCTCCTTGAGTACCTTGTTCCCCATTGGCCCTTTTTTTTCGATTATAAAGGAATTCCCAATACTATTATAGCATGTCCAAAGGTCAGTTGTCAATCTCCTCTCCGGTCCAGCTGGTGAATCTGGGAATCTTGAGGCAATGTTACAACTGCCTCATGTACACAGACAACCCTCTCCTCCTCCCAGCAAATTCCAACACATGTGAGAGATGCATCCATATAGCCAAACTGGAGGCTAAGCTCTCTCAACTCAGTACTGGCATAACCAGTCAGGAGGAAAAGGAAACCACACTCACTACAATTCCAGTCTCACATAGACCTACCACGACAGCAAACCAAACACATAAACACACAAAAACATACTCGGAGGCTCTAAATAAAAATCTGCATAAGCAGCAGAGACCTCCAAAGCAGACACCCAAGCAACCGCTACCCCAAAACAAAACACGTGCAACACATAGCTCACAAAGCCAGTGTGCTGAACAGTCACAGCCCTTAAGGCTAAATAACACACCTGATACACTTGTAATAGGTGACTCTGTCGTCAGGCACACTGACGTCCCGCTCACCAGGCTGAACAAGGAGAAGGTCACGATGAGCTGCCTGTCAGGTGCTAGGATCCGCCACATAACACAAGCACTCAGGTCACTCCAAGGCAAGTACAAATATGACTCAGTCATTGTCCATGCTGGTGTGAATGACCTGAGACGTACCTCCCTGGACTACATGAAAAGAGACATAGAGGAGCTCTCTGAGCATGTAGCCCAGGCCGGTATGACCCTGACCTTGAGTAGCATCTTACCCTCACCAAGAATTATGCCACAATATGAAGACAAGATGATCAATTTCAACAATTAGCTTAAGTATTGGTGTCATTCAAAGGGGATCCAATGCCTGTCAGCCTGGGATGACATGCTCGACAAGCCACGATGCTTTGCTAGGGACAGCTTGCACCTATCACTCCTGGGCTTTTGGATATTAGCAAAGGCTGCTACCCCCATAGTGCCTTTTTTAGGCAAGGCTCAAAAGACAAACCCACCTCCATAGGTATCACAAGGGATAAGAAACTAAGAGTAGTGCTACTCAACGCCAGAAGTCTAAACCTCAAGATGCATGCACTCGAAACTCTCCTTAGCATAGAGAACATCGATATCTGTGCAGTAACAGAAACCTGGTTCAGGGCTCCCGAGAGCATCCCAGCACTACCAGGTTATACCTCATACCATGCTTTTCGACCCCAAAACTTGGACCGAACCACAAAAGGAGGGGGGAGTATCAATATTCGTCAAAGATACCCACACCTCCAGGTTGGTGGCACAGCACAAAGCATCAGAGACTATCCATGTGCAACTAACAGTGGGTAAAACTGCCTTCCAGTTTATAGCCTGTTACAGACCACCCTCCCAAACCCAAAATTTCCACTCGGCCTTCCTGAGAACACTGGAAAATATGAAGGTCTCTCCAAACACCATTATATTGGGCGACCTGAACTACCCAAACATAGACTGGGAGCATTACTCTAGCTCCAACACCCTAGCCCAAAGGTTCCTAGAATTTATAAACTCAAATGCTATGGAACAACTTGTTACCACTCCCACAAGAGGGGAAAACATACTGGACCTGATCATCACCAACATTGGGGACTCTATGCTCCAGACCAGAAGTGTATCCCTCACTGGTAAGATCAGACCATAAACTAATCTCACTGGATATTCACATCCCGATCCCACTCCCTGCCCAGAAAACCACAGTGAAAAACTTCTCTAAAGCAAATTTCACACTCCTCAAAACCGAGGTGGAATCCTTCAAAGCCCCCGGGCCTGTGGAAAATACGGCCCAGACCGCAGAATCCTTTATAAAAGCATTCTATGAACACCTTCAGGAATGCATGAATCATGCAATCCCAAGTAAAACCAAGACCCAATCCTCCAAAGGCAGACATCCTGTCTGGTGGACTCCAGCCATAAACAAACTATACAATAGAAGGAGGAAGCTACTACATGATAGAGCAAAATCCCAAAAAGGGAAGGCATCTCTGATCAGTATTAGCAATAACTATGGGCACTCCTAAAATCGTCTAAGGCCAGCTTTGAGAGAAAAATTGCACAGGACACTAAGGATAATCACAAGGCTTTCTTTAGTTATGTTAGGAACCTGGGTGGGAATTCCCAGATATGCTCAGAATTAGTCCAAAATGACAAAAAATACACCGAACCCACAGACATTGCCAACATCCTAGCTGACAGGTTCAGCGCAAACTTCTCCCACCAAAGGGCAAATATCTATCCCAGCAGAGTGCTGCCCCTGACATCTCAGATGCTCAGGTAAGAGCCCTCTCCAAAGCAAAAATACAGCATCAATGGGACCAGACGGTGTCCCGGGCTGCGTCCTACATGAACTCCAAGAAGAGCTAAACCCAAACATAAAACTACTGTTCAATCTCGGCCTTACTACAGGATATGTACCCAAAGAGTGGCATACAGCAACGGTGGTCCCTCTCCACAAAGGTGGTGCCTCAACGGATCCTGGAAACTATCACCCCATAAGCCTGACTAACTTGGTCTGCAAAGCTATGGAAAGGATCATCATGGACCTTATAAATAAAGATATTGGGGACCTACAGACACTGGATCCTACCCAGTTCAGCTTTAAGGGCAGATCCTGCCTCTTAAACCTGGTCGATTTCTTTGAAACAGTCACCAAGGCCATTGACGAGGGGAAGGTGGTCCACACAGCCTACCTGGACCTCGCAATAGCCTTCGATACAATACCCCACTCGGGCATTATAGATAAGCCCACCAGCTTAAATATAAACCCATATGTCACTAGATGGGTTGCAAACTGGCTCAAGGGCAGAACCCACATGGTTAGAATTGCTGGAGCCATGTTAGACTCCAAACTAGTTACAAGTGGCATCCCACAAGGCTCAGTCCTGGGACCTCTCTTGTTCGGTATATATTTCTCAGAGGTACAGGCCAACACGGAAGGACTGTGGCTGACCAAGTTCACAGATAACTGCAAACTGGGCGCCATAATCAACTCTCCAACCGACACAAGCATCCTCCAAAAGGGCCTCATAGAAACAGACAACTGGTGCCAGAGCCATGGCCTCAAGCTAAACACCAAAATGTGTATAGTCATCCCCTTTGGCAAAAACAAAGTGCCCACAAATTACCACATAAGTGGTAATCCATTAAGTATGGAAGAAGTAATTAGGGACCTGGGGACCCAAGTTGATAGCAATCTCTCATTTGACAACCACATGGCCAAAGTGGTTAGAAAAACATTTTATATAGCCCACTTAATCATGAAGGGATTCACATCTAGATCAGGGGAGGTCATCGTGCCTCTTTACTCATCCCTCATCAGGCCCATAATTGAGTACAATGCCCCTTTTGGGATGTACCTTACCAGACACCTGCAGCAACTGGAAAGACCCCAAAAGTACCTCACCAAGAGGATCAAAGGGCTCAAATAGATGCCATATGCTGCCCGGTTAAAGAAACTCCAGCTCTACTCGGTGACATACCGCCTGCTCAGAGGCGATCTGTGCCTGACGTATAAAGCCATGTCCAACCCGGAATTAATGGACATGCTGCACCTCAGAAAATCCAAATCCCATCGAATTACGCGATTGAGAGACTTGAACCTCAGCACTGAAATAATTAGGACATGCTGGAGGGACAGATTCATAACCCAGAGGTTCCCTTCACTCTGGAATAAAATCCCAGTCCAGGTTAGGCAGAGTCCCTCACTGACTCTCTTCAAGAGGAATCTTGATGAGTGGATGGGGGATCGTAGGTTTACCCCAGGTATCACTTCTGTGTCACTGTTAGACAGAGGCGCAGTATACTAACCTCGAAAAAGGGCATAACAAAATTAATTTAAAATGGGTGGCGAAAGCCAAACACACTCTGGCTAGGCTTATAAATGCCCTAGGGCAGATAGCCTAGTATGAACCTATGAAATTCAAGAAATAAGAATAGAATGGGATTTTGGGTGTTGATCCTTGAGGAGTATAACAGCCATACAGAATATTATATTCATACAGTAGCAGAAATTATTTTAAGAACTAAGCTGATGCAAGAATGGAGAAAGGAGATTCTGCTTATAGGGATGACTGCAATTAGGGGTATAGGGAATATGCAAGAGGGGCCGGGAACTTGCTGGAGAAAACTGGCAAAGGGACCAAGGTGCTGGGATCAAATAATTAGAGAGCGAGGGAGAACAGAATGTGAAGAGCCATGAAGATATTTGGACTGCAGGCTGGAGACTGCCATCCCTGTCGGGATCTGATATCAAAAGTATAGGCCAAGAGAAAGGGATGGGGGAATCCTAAGTGAAAGACTTGCTGTGGTAGAGTTTTTAGTTAAATCTATAACATAAGCTGCTGTTAAAAGGGATAATTAGTATGGCATATAAAATTTTGCATAATAACTATAGGACTCCGTTGGAGGCTAAAAGATTAGAGAGATTGGATAAGCAATTCACAAGGAAATAATGGGAGGACATTTGTATGGCTCCCAAATATGCAGCAAAGTCTAGAAGATTTAGGATTTTTTTTGAAGTGTTTGCATAGGTCTTCTTATACCCCTAGATGACTTCAAATAATTTTCCTTCAGTAGATGGCAAACGGAGATGTGATGGGGGGAAAAATGAGGTAACTGGGAAACATATGTTATGGGAGTATAATGAGTTGGGAGAGTTAAAAAATTCCCTGCAGAGTACTCTGTTAAAAATATTGGGTGAGTAAATTGTTGTAACTAAGGAAATTATTTTTGAGCTGGGATACAGGATCTGAATTGCCTAAACATAGTGAGGTCTTGTTGAGTTTAATTCTGGTGGCTGCCCTTAAAAAATTACCAATTACCAGAAGATCATGGAAATCGGAGTCTAAACCATCTGTACTTGAATTTGTGTATATTGTTACAGATATAAAGAACTGGAAGTAGAATCTTAGTAGCAAACTACATAGAAAAAATGGAAATTGTGGGAACAATACATACATAATAATGTTTTGGAGGAGGGAGGTTAGGAATTGAGTAATTCATGTAATGATGGATGGATTGATGATAATTGTATAAAAGCATGTATGTTATGTGTAATGTTTGTACCTGTGTCCATGTTAACAATTGTTTTCTTTTTATATAAATGTTTGTCTTAGGTGATAATTTAATAAAGCTGTTAAAAAAAAGGTGATCTCACGGGTTTACTTTAAGCAAGAATGTTACTCTCCCAGTTTTCTTAACTGAACCAAAGGAGGAGGAAGAAAGGATTCTTCACACTCTAGATGTCTACAGACAGCTCTGTTACTAAACTGAAAAAACTTAAGCCTTCAAGAAAGCAGATTGGCTGCTTGTCTGATATGTAGAAAAGAGGGAATAACAGCCATTTTCAAAATAGACCATTTCCAAGTGGTTGCTTCATACTGTTGTATTTTGCATTTTCCGCACAATAAACCTCCTCCAGACAGGGTTGCAGCCCATTCCACAAGAGCTTTGACTTTTTTGGTGGCTTTCTGAAAAGGGTGAACTCTAGATGTATTCTAGAGGCAGCATCAATGTCCTCTGTACACACTTTTTCAAAACACTGGGAACTGGATTTGTTCTCAAAGTCCAAAACAGCTTTGCTAGGAGCATTCTCCAGATGCTCCTGGAGTCTTAACTTAGTGGCCTCCTCCTTTTTTCCCCCCAAGCTGTGGAAATCTACTTGTATAGCTTAGGCAACTGTGTCTGTGATCAGTGTTTGAAAATAGTACAGTTGTGTAAGTGAAAGTATGCTATAACAGTAGATGTTCTAATAGATCGTTGTTGCAGTATCCTCTCCTTTCTCGTGACCCCCTTTTATTTATTTATTTGTTTGTTTTGTGGCTGCAATGGTGTGGATTTGTCTATCCTTTTTTCTATATAGTTACTGTTTGGTTTGTTTCTTAGAATTGTTCTTCAGGGCTGTTGCGAGCCACCGGAGCAAAAAAATGCTCTGAAGCTCTCTGCAAGCCAAATGTCTTTTTTTATGATGCTGTGCTTGAGCGTCTGACAGTTGGAGTGCATGGAGGGTGCTGCAACAGTGATCTCTTAGAACATCTACTGTTATGCTAAGCTTCACTTACAAACCTGTACTTTCTCATGGTCACCCTTCAGTCTTTTTTTCCTTTGCTCTCCAGAGCAGACTGGATGCATTCTTTAGATTTTCTAGGAGCTTATTTATCTGCACATGGGCATGACGTACTCCAAAAGGTTCCTCTGTTTTTATGTTGGAGCCAGTCCATTTGAGAAGTTGTCCCTTCTCTTCATTTTCACTTCACATCTCAGGAAGTTCATGAAATGTGTGATCAGGCTTACAGACACTTGCTCAGATCACCAAAGTCCAACTTTTAGTTGCCTGAGTGTACTGGGTCAAGCTGGCATATTTGTGTGTGTTCTTACTTATTCATATGTAGAGGATGTTGTTTGTTTTCTTGCAAGTTAACAAGGTCTGAGTGTTCTAAAATGGGTTTTCCTTGGAGTGCTTGAGAAGGTGTTACACTGCCTGTCAGTGATCAGTGTTCACAGTTTCTGTAGGGTGCAGTGACCTCAGAACAGAGTAAGGCGAATACAATAAAAGGATGCAGCAAAAAAAATCTTTTTTTGTAATTGTGTATGTCGGGTATATTCAATGTGAGAATTTTTTCTGTGTTTTTTTAATCTGCTACTGTCTGCCAGTTATTCTTTCTGCAGTCAGTTGTCCTGTTCATTTCCAAGTGGGACAAGAACCAATCTAGGGAGACAGTTATTCAACCAGACATCAGGGACTTTGTTATTTTTAGCCCTAACACCTCCCTTTGTGGCTGACTTGAATGTGTACACTTGAAAATGTTAAGGCCTTCAGTGATTTCTGCATGGAGATTCATGTTCCATTCATTCCTCATAAAGTCTGCCGCACAAATGTTGTTTTAGTGCCATGTCTATATTCCTGGCCCTTGCTTTGCATGTTGTGCACCTCTGTCTCAAATAGGTGATAAAATTGCAGAAGATCAGACCATCTCTTCCTACCCCAGATGAGCAAGCTAGCATTAGCTATCGACAGTCACCCTTTCCAATGGACTCTTCCAGCTCTCGATTCACTAATTGATCTCGGGCAGTCTGAGTCATAGTCAAGGCTTTGCCTTTCTACACAGTGAAGTCAATCTTTGCAGCCTGTTGTGACCCCATTTGTGTGTTATGAAGTTGGATGAAGTGAGTTTACATAGCGTAACTGCTTAATAATCATGTCCATTTTCATGAGGTTGCAAGGAAATAAACCATTTCCCTCTGTAGATGGCAGGCTCCTAGTGGCTGACAGCAAGCATGTCTTGTACAAAAGAAGGATGTTCTGCTCCAAACTTTTCAGTTTCTGGAATTACTGTGCATCATGTGGAGCCCCATTTGACTCCATTTCATCTCTTGAATTTTTTAGGCTGTTCCCTAGACATCCAGATATTTACGTCATTTTTACTGCAAGAGAGATGATCTAATATCCTTTGTTTTGTATCTCAGATTGTAGTACCCTTGCTATTTCATTGAATCTTTGCTGCAGGGCTCTAGGGCTAATGTCTTCTTTAATGACTGTGGTTCCTTTTCTAAAATTCTAAAATTTTACGCAAGAATGTGCAATTAGACATTGAGAATGCAGTACTGATAGGATTTTGACTCACTTAATGCCCTAATGTCCAGCAAAGATATCAAGTGTTTGAAAAAAGCATTTCTTGTGTGATACCCAAATAACATCTTATTGGGCAAAGCCATCATTCTCCCAAAGCAAACCTCTGACCACTGATTTCCCCATCTTGGAGTGTTATGATCATTGCAAGTTGGTGATTTGATACAACCTTCTGTAAAATGTTTCATTCTGCCTTTGTCACTTCATTTAATTTTATTTTTCTAATGATGCCATAGTTTCTCACTAACGGAGCACAGGTTGTTATACTTGAGAGAAAAAAAAAAACACCAGCAGCTGGACGACCATGGAACTTTAATAACAAAGTAAAAGGTAAAAACTACAAACTCTTTGCAGTTTTTAGCTTTTACTTTGTTGTTAAAGTTCTGTTGGTCATCCAGTTGCTAGTGTTTTTTTTTCCCCAGATTTTATTGCTGTTTACATCAGTACGTGGTGTTCTGCTTATTTGTAGGTTGTTAAACTTGCACATGTCCATGTTAACCTAGTTTTTAAATAGTTAAATTTTTGTCCATAAAACTGAATTGCTATTTCTTTACAGCATCTGTCTTTCTTTCATCTTTCTTTATTATGGAATTAAAGCTCAAAGAACTAAGAGATCATGTAGCAGCTTGGGATATAAAAGGAAGCCATATGCCTACTTCCATCAGTCCACACTAACATGAACATGTGCTGGTATATAAAGGGAAGGAGAGAAACCACCACCTTTTTAGTTTCAAGCACAAGAGATTTGAGGTAAGGTTAGATAATTCAAATGTTATAATTTACTGTTACAGTGATTATTTGGATACAGTCCAATTACTGAGGGCAAACTCAATGAAATCCCATTTTGTCAAGTTTGCTCTTCTTCTGTAGAAATGCCATCCCAGAGAAGTTTTATATTACTTGAGTTGGAGGGGGGAGGCAGAACTAGATCAAGGATCCATAGAAAACTGTTGGAAGTACTACAGCAGTGGGCAAACTCAGTGAAATGGGGTTTCAGTGAGTTTACTCTCAACATTTAAGACCAAATGTATTTCTAGAAGATGTGTTATGGTAAGTGTACTGACCTATAATTGTACTTCCTCGTTCTAAAAAAGCCGATCTCCAAGATCATTTGTTGTTACGAGTGCTTCAGTCTGTGTTTTATTGTAGCAATAGTGCCTTTGCTTAAAAGTAAATCAAGTAAAGAATGATGGCCGTTATTGTCCTAATCTAATTATCCTTACTTTATCTTACCTGTTGTCATGTTGCACTGCCATAGATTTTCATGCTCTAAGTCTTGGGATCGTACAGGAGATGTTGCATTTCACCTATTACAGGTTTCTGTACACTTTTGGTCCCTTAACACATGGTATCACTGTACTAGAGCAATGCTAGACTGTTGGCTGTGAGAGTGAGTCATATGGATGGTGTTCTCCTAAAGGATAACACATCAGTGTAGCGATGTTTCTTTTTCATGTGGGAGCTGGCTAGATGTTCATCATTAGATCACCGTTTCAGTATAGCTTACTAATGGGAAATATCCTGCCAAGGGTACCATACATTTGGCAAGGCATGGGCACCTTCCTCTTATACTGTACAGACCAAAGCACAATACTGCATGCTGGTACACAAGTTCCTCAGTCTGCCAGTCATATGGCTTGTACCAGATTCCATTTTTTATGAGCAGATAAGTGTGCTTGTTGTGAGCCCTTCTTGTTTCACTTCCTTTTTTGATTAAATTTGTATAATTTCTTGCCAGCTAAAAGAGCGAAATGAGACTGTGGTCAATGGACGTCCTGTAAGGATAGCCGTACTAAGAGCTTACTTTGTCTAGGATAGCCGTACTAAGAGCTTACTTTGTCTAGGTCCAGAACATAAGTTTGAGTACTATCTTTGTTAGTATTTCATCACTGAGACAATAAAAAAGATGTTCTTTGTAATCAGTGTTAAAGTATTAACTCTTGGAACATTTGTTGTGCAGAAGCCCATGGTCGTTCCAAATACAAGAACATTTCACCCCCCCCCCCCAGACATCTGACATTCTCAAAAGCTGACCTCAGAACATCAGTGGTATAAAGATTTGTCAGTTGTTGCCATCCTTAGGTCATTCTTGCCCATGGAACTGAAGTCTGAATGTTCCCCAGGTGGATCACAACCTGCGTTGAAGCCACTACTGACTGTAATTAGGAAAGAGCTGGGAGGGTGACTGGTAAGGTACCTAGCCCAACTCCAGGACACACAGAAAGAGGGTATGGAAAGAGGGAAAGAGTGTATTGCTACTCTGATCTACTCCATCACATACAGTTATAGTAAGTTATCAACTCAAATATACTGTGCTCTTCATAGTCAGTGTTGCAGTGTTAAGTCTTGAGGTAGACTACCAAAAGTGCTTTATTGGGGTGGTTGGAGAGTAGACTGCACTAGGAAGACAATGCTTTTCAGGAATGCAAGCGGCAAACCCAGCTCAGGCGCTAGAAATGGCACCAATGTGGTAATGTTTATGAATGTATGAACTGAGGAAGTAGTGGCTTCCAGGATAGATTTGGTTGGAGTCCATTTCAGGAATACTGTGTTGGCTGCTTTTCTTGATATAATGTGCTCTTACTCTGTCAGGTATCTGTTTACCATGATATGTATAACAAAATGTGTTACAGTTAGCTGTCCATTTTGAGATGGAATGCTTCCCTACAGCTCTCCCCTTCTTTTCTTCTGCAGATATACAAAAGTTAATAAGGTTCGTTAGGAAATATAGTCCTGCAGAGGTAGAACCTTAGCTGTCTGTGTACATCCAGGGAGTGTAGAATTCTTTCCCCTTAGTTCTGGGGATTTTGTAAGAACACAGAGAGATGTATGGCCTGGTTCAAAGAGACTTCTGATACCACTTTTGGCATAAAGTAGGAGTTTGTTTTCAAGGTGACGCTGTTCATGTGAATTATGACAAAGGTTTCCCTACACATGAGGGCTTGTAGTTTTGAAATATTCTGGCTGAGGTGAGTGCCAGCAGTAGGGCAGATTTCCACACTAGTAGTTTAAGGGGTGCTGAGACTACTGGCTGAAAGGGTGGGAGGAGAGTCAGTTTTTCCATTATGTATATTCCAGGTCCCTTACAGGAGAAGGATCCCTGGGGGGGGGGGGGGTCTGAGATATTGATATCTTTCGGAAGCTATTTCATGTTAGGATGAATGTAGGCAGCTAGAGATAGCTAAAGTACACACATTTACACTTTAATAAGACAGGCCTTCTTTATACAAATGGGAGAGGTATTCCAGATCCTGTTCCAACTGTGCTTTGGTGGATAGAATACTATTTATTTTGCACCAAATAGAAAACCTTTTCCACTTTGCTAAATAATTTTTTTTCTGGTACTTTGTTTTCTAGCCTGTGTATGAATTGCAAGTATTTTCTCTAAAACTGATTGCCTGGATGGAATCAAGAGCCAATTAACCAAGCTGTCAGGTTGAGTACCCTCAAGTTAAGGTGTATAACAGACCTTTTTCTTTGGTTAGGAGTTCCATGGTTAGAAATAGTGTTCTGCTTCTCCCCTTGCTGAGGAGCAAGTAGAATTGGTGCTATCTGAGCAATCAGTATCACCTTTGGCCTGTCTTCCTTCAATTTCTGCTGTGCAGTACCCTAGGGTAAGGGGTAGTGGAGGGAAGGCATAAAGGAAAAGGTCTGTCTAGTTGAAGGAGAAACCATCTGTTCTCCACACTCCGCTCTGGGAGGAGGGGGCTTGTGGAACAGAACTTCTTGAGCTGCTGCTTTATTGTAGACACAAAAAGGTGTACTACTGGCACACCCCATAAGTGTGTTTAAGTGTTGACAAACTTCTCTCTTCAGCATCTTCAAAAACCATGTTCTAAGAAAGAGCTGCTTAAACTGTCTGCTAGAAGGTTGTCCTGCCCTAGAATGTGAGAGGATATAGAGAACAGGAGGAGGAGTTGTGCTACTTGCCATAGTTAATCTGCACATACAGTGCAAGTGAGCATTGTTTTTGATTTATCAAGTCACTGTTGCATTGTCTGTTAGTATCTTTATTGAAGGCTTTCGTGGCTAGAATGACTTTCATTGTCTGTTATGTTGATGTGCTGGGCTGCCAAGTGTCCATTCCTGTTCCTTGGACCTGAAGCTGGTTAAATTTCTCTGCCAAGCCCAGTCTGAGCTGTCCATTGTTAGTGTCTGATTTGCTGCAGATGGTAGAAAAATTTGTCTTGATAATTTCCTCCCACCAAAGGCGTGGGAGAAGAGGGAAGGGATTTTTCAAAGGTTTCTGGTGTTGGGACCAGCAGTTTTTTTAAGAACCACTGCAGCTTTCCTATGTGAAATTTTGCTGAGGGAGCCATCAGGAAACATGAAGCCTCTGGCACACCCAAATATCAGGGGATTTATTCATCCCCTGCTGGTAGATGCCCTCACTAGCCAATGTCAAGATGTTGGTGGTATAAAGTGTTGTTGGCCAGCACCATTTTCATTTCTCTTTCTTACGTTGTCAGTCTGATGCACCAGATTATGTGTGATCACATCATCAGTCTGTGTCTTGGTCTGAAGCTAGAAAGTTCAGTTTAGTACCTTGGTGGGGAACTCTGTTATTGATTTATTCTTTCTGTTGCTTAGCTCTTTAATACTTAAAGGTAAAAATAGTTTCACATGAGTGAAGCAAATCCTCACAAAGTCTTTCATTCCTACTGTTTTTTGTGTCTAGGCCTGGAGTACAGTGTACCAAACTGACAATTGTGTGCTCTCTTTAATGATAGAACTGTAAAGTATAGGGTCGAATCCCATAATCAATTTTTGGAGACGGGTAATGTTTGGCCTCAGCACATTATGGCATCTATCGTCCTGGAAAAGCGTTTGAAGGGGAGGGATATCAGGGGTTACCATGAGGTAGGATGGCCTTCAAGTCATCTCTCATGGACATTCCTTAAACGACACATAAACTCAAATCTAAGCAATCAGAGGTTTCAGTTGTTTGCTCAGAAATGGTCGTCTCTACTGGGTCAGTAATAAGACCACAGGCTGTTCTACTTCCCTATTTGTTTCCACTATTAGGACCCCTCAGGAGCAGCTTTGAGGCACATTGTCTGGTAAGATCGCTAAGGGGGTCCCCTGGCTGGTGATCTCTAAAGGACAGTGATTGAATACTGCATGTAATTGTTTGAGATGATGTCTCAGGTACCCTTATAGATGTACACTAGATGTCTTTTGTCTTATGTCTGCTGATAACTCCTAAAAAGAGAACGTGGAAAACCCACTGCTTAACCTCCCCACTTGATGCAGTCTCTCCCTCTGATCCACAAAGTTGTCTCAATGGCTTATTTTTCCTGGATGTAGTCACCAACTGGATTTATATCAGAGGATAAAGATAACTCTTTCTCCTCCCTTGCCCTTTTGAAGAATTGATACAGTTCTAAAAATGTTGCTGTACTTCCACTGGTAAACTGATTTCTCAAATGCAAAAAAAAAAAAAAAAGATACCACAACCTATTTAACATGGATATCCCAAAACATTTCTGTATTTCTTTTTTGCTTGATGCTTTACAAGACACCTTTTTATCTGCATGTTTAACCCCTGAGTCACAGCCACTATCTACTAAAAAGCCTAATAAGTTTTATTAAGTCCTGGCTTCACATATTTATACAAAATTCTTTCTTCAAACAGTGTTGTACTTTCAGTTGAATCTGAAAAAGCCTCAAAGCTTCTTCCAATCTTGGACTGTTATAAAGGCATTAGGACTATGGATAGTTACAGAAACTGTGCAGCTGTTCATTTCTTTCTTTTTGTGGTATAAACTACCAAAACCACATGACCAGATAGCTCTATTTTTGGCACACAAACAAAATAATTTCTGGTCTTCCTGATTCCGAAAACAAATCTACTTTTCAGTCCGTGTACAATTCTGCTACACAAATACCTAGGCATTAAATAATGTATGACTATGATGCTGCTGACGCATATTCCAGAGCAGCAGCTAGTGGTTCTGTTTTAAGAAGGTACTCTTGACTGCTCTTCCAATCCTTGCCAGATGATGTAAAGGCAAAGCCTATACCGTTTTGTACATGGACAACCTTTTTGGTCCAGCATCTTCTAAAATTTTCCAGAAATTGCAAGAAAGGGGGAAATCATTCAAGATTTTAAAGAGATTGATGTTCATCGTGTTACCCTGCTGCAGTCATCACACTAGGGTTATCCTGTCGTCAGGCGGTCCCGCAGTTGGCCAGATTTCCAAAGTCTTGGTCCGATGTCGGTTGCTGTCGCCTCATCCCTGACATCAGTGCGCCAGGGCTACATGTATTGCAACTGACGCCATTTTCTTCAGTCTTTCTTGCCGCGCGGTGCCCGAAGCAGAAGCATTTCGCAAGTGCCGGTCGGCCAACTCCTGAGATTTTCGAATTCGAGTTTCAGACCGAAGTCTTCTGTAAAGCTAAGTACCTCGTTGGGGAAACTTTTCTTGCCTCAGACCAATGTCAGAAAAAGTTAACAATTGTATTTCTTGTGGGAAGCAAATACCTCATAAGGATTTTCATTCTTATTGTATACCCTGCCTAGGCCCTGATCACGACGTCACTTCTTGTCGTTTTTGTGCTAGATTTAATAAACGCACTATTAAAACACGATTTGATTTCGCTCGACATTTTTTTGGCAGAAAATTCAATTATAACATGCCGTCGGAGCTACAGACTACCGGCGTGCACAAAAAACGCAGGAATAAGGATCGACAGCCGAGGCCTCAGTTGATCCGGTCTCTGGTTATCTGTGAGGCTCCGACGCAGCCTCTGACTACCGCAGTTGAGGAACCCGAGACCGCTATGGATATTTTGATGGAATGTACCAGGCCGACGCAGCCTTTTACTTCAGGCCCTACCGACGACTTACCTTCCAAGGATGCCAGTACTTCTGAAACACCTTCACTTTCTGAAGGCGTTTTCAGAAAGACAACTCTTACAGTCAAAACATTTTCAAAATCGAAGACTCCTTCCAAATCGAAAAAAAGCTTCACTTCAGTCTCCTGTTCAAGGCCCTTTGCCTAAGAAACAGATGCTTAAGATGGCTGAAGATCTGATTACTCTTATCATGGGTTCCCAGCCTCCTCCTGACGAAAGGCCTAGACAAGAGGAAGAATCTGATTCCTCTGAACAACTGTCTATTTCTTCGGATTCCTCTGAAGACCAAGACTATTCCTTCTCTCCTTATGAAGATTCTGATGCTGAGGACTCTATTCCCTCTGCTTCCCCTCCAGAAGATTACTCTTTTGGGGAAACTTTACACACTATGAGGGAGCATTTTCACTGGGAAGGTCAGGATTACTCTGATTCCAAGAAAAGGCTCAGAGTTTTTCTTTTACTCCCCCAACACAGACCTCTAGCCATCCCTCCTGTTCTGGACATTGTGGATGATGTTTATTTAGAATCCAGTTTCAACCCTGACTCTCTGCCTCCTGCCCCGGCCAAGCCTGACAGATATTACAGAGTACCTGATTCCCATAAATTCCTTTACAAAAGCCCAGTAGCTGACCCAGAGACTATCTTCCAGAGTCCCAAGGGGGCTAAGGCTTCCATGGCTAAAAATCCAATACCTTCTGAAAGGGATTCAAGAGCACTAGACAGATGGGGGAAAACGGTTTACACCTCAGCCACTTTAGCTATGAGAGCTCTAAACTGTCAATTTCATATGCTTAAGTATCAGCAATTTCTGATCTCTCAGTTAAAACAAAAGATAACAACTCTTCCTCAACAATCTGAATTGAAAGAAGTACAGGATTTGTTGCACGCCACCGAGCAGGTGGGCAAACATACCTTACAATGTGGGTTTGATTCCTTGGAGGCCTCCTGCAGAGCAACAGTCACTGGATCAGTTATACGTAGGCATGCCTGGTTAAAGGAGAAGAGTCTGCCTGAACATGTTAAAGCAAAACTACTAGATGCTCCCTTGCAGCAGGATGTTCTTTTTGGTGTTAAAGCAGAAGAAGTTTTAAAGGAAAGGGAGGATAAGGCAAAATCAATGCAGACAGTCAAAGATTTCTTACAGGTACTACCCCCTCGCTTCAGCAGAAACTGGCCAACCAAAAATTGGTCCTTTCCAGCCACTGACAGGCCTCAGAGGGGTAAATACAGGCACCCAAGGGACAGAGGACAACCACAAGCTCAGTATAAACCTCGCCAATGGACCACTCCAACCCAGAAGGGAGGAGAAGACAGGTCTCAAGCCACCAGAAGGCAAACTCAATGACTTGCACCTCAACTGACCAAACAAAGCTCTTTTGTCAGCCCCCCTGGGGGGAAAACTAGCATTATTTGTAGACAACTGGCACATGGTCACAAAGGACAAATGGGTCCTGGACATAATTTTACGAGGATACAGATTCCACTTCCACACCTTGCCAATAAAAAGAGGAATGCCAAACCTGCCACAAAATCAAAGGGCAGAGGCTCAAAAACAAATTACAACTCTCATGGCCATGAGAGCCATTCAAAGGGTACCAACTCAAGAGCAAGGCCAAGGATTTTACTCAAGACTATTCCTAGTACCCGGGAAGGAAAATGCTTGGAGAGCAATTCTGGACCTTTCAATTCTAAACACTTACAAGTTCCCAAATTCAAGATGCTAACACTACAGCAGCTACTTCCCATGTTGGGCAAGGAAGCATGGCTGGTAACGTTGGACCTCAAGGAGGCATACCAGCATGTCCCTATCAGACAAAGTTGCAGAAGGTACCTCCGTTTCATTGCAGGTTCAACCCATTATCAATTTTCTGCACTGCCCTTTGGCTTATCTACTGCGCTGAGAGTATTCACAAAATACCTGGCACCAGTAATTGCATACTGCAGACAAAGAGGAATTCAAATATATCCATACCTGGACAACTGTCTCATCCAAGCAGAAAGAAAAGACATTCTCATACAACATCTGGCTTTTGTGAAGCATCTACTAAATTGCCCGGGGTACACAGTAAACGAAAAGAAGTCAAAACTAGTACCCTCACAAAAAATGACATTCCTGGGTGCCAGCTTGGACACAACGGCCCAGAAGGCTTATCTTACACCAGACAAGCAGTTACAACTGACTCAATATGTCAAGACAGTGGCAACAAAGACCCAATTAACTGCAAGAAAAATTCTGCAGGTTTTGGGTTTCATGGCATCTTGCATTCTGATAATACCATTTGCGAAACTGCATATGAGGAAATTACAATGGTACCTAAAAAAGCGTATGGTTTCAACACAGCCACAGCTTGGACACAGTGATATCTCTCATTCCCTGCCTTCAACAGGAATTTCTCTGGTGGGCACAGGCATGTCACCTCAACAAGGGTCAGCCTTTCACCTTGCCCCCACCCAGGCAAACTATCACAACAGATGCTTCAGACTACGCCTGGGGGGCTCACATGGCAGGGAAATGCATTCAAGGCCTATGGACTGCAGAACAAAGAAAACTGCACATAAACCAAAAAGAGATGCTAGCTGTACATAAAGCTCTGACAGCCTTCAAGGATCTACTACAGCCTGGACAACTGGCAATAAAGATGGACAAAACCACAGTAATGTGGTACATAAACAAACAAGGGGGCACACATTCCTACCCTCTTTGCAGGCAAGCAATGATCTTATGGAACACAGCTCTGACCTACCAAGTCCAGTTACAAGCTCACTTCCTGCCAGGACAGAAAAACACATTGGCAGATGACCTAAGCAGAAACATCAAAGATCCCCACGAGTGGAAGCTAGACCCACAAATATTTGCAATGATAACTCAAAGATGGGGCCTACCAAATATAGACCTGTTTGCCAGTCCTCAAAACTACCAGCTGACAAAATTTTTGTACAAAGACATTCCACCAACAAGCATGGAAAGTGGATGCTCTCTCCTTCAGTTGGAAAAACCTGACCGCATATGCCTTTCCTCCATTACCTCTTCTCACAAAGGTTCTTTTGAAGGTCAAAAAGGAGAAACCTTAAATGATTCTCATAGCTCCAGACTGGCCTCGCCAGCACTGGTACCCACTATTGAAGAATATGGCTCACAACCCACCATGGATATTGCCTCAAATACCTCATTTGCTCACACAGCAAGACAAGCAGATTCTGCACAGCCAGATCAAAACCTTAAACCTGGCGGCATGGCAAATCAATTAAGTAGCCAACCAGCCCTTCTTTCTCAAGCAGTACTGGATGTTATTCTAGAAGCCAGGAGGCCAAGCACCAGGAAGGCTTACTCAGATAAATGGAAAAGGTTTTCTGCTTGGAACCAAGCTAAAGGCCTAGATGCAACTCATCCTCATATGCCTCACATTCTGCAGTGTTTAGCTGAGATGTTGCATAAAGGACTTTCCTTCTCCTCTATTAAAATCCATGCTTCAGCTATTTCAGCTCACTACGTCACAAATCCACCTTTATTTTCAAATCCACTTCTAAGGCAGTTCCTCAGAGGGGCAAAAACATTAGACCACCTAGAAGAGCTCCTACTCCTACATGGGATCTCAACTTTGTTCTGGAAAAACTAACATTGCCTCCCTTTGAACCAGCGTTTTCTGCAGACATTCATTTCCTGTCTTGGAAGACTGCCTTGCTCCTGGCAATAACTTCTGCTAGGAGAGTTTCAGAATTACAGGCACTTATGGCAGTGGAGCCTTTCCTCATTTTTCATCAAGACATAGTTTCTCTACGAACTAATCCTTCCTTCATGCCTAAGGTAGTTTCCAGCGTAGCTTTAAATCAAACCATCCATCTACCCACTTTCTTCCCCAATCCACAGAACAAAGGTGAGAGACTCCTACATTCCTTGGACATTCACAGGCAGCTTCAATATTACTTGGATAAAACTAAGGCTTTCAGAAAAACTGACCAGCTCTTTGTTTCCTATGCTACAGCTTCTCAAGGAAAGGCCATTTCCAAGCAAACCATTTCTAAATGGATAGGCCATTGCATTCGATTCTGCTATACCCATCATGGGAAACCAGTTCCTCCTACCATTAGGTCCCACTCTACCAGGGCAACAGCTACCTCTACAGCCTTTCTCAGGGGGTTCCTACTAAGGAAATTTTAGAAGCTGCAACTTGGAGTTCTGTACACACCTTCACCAAACACGATCACTTACCTCTTTATTCTAAGTCCAGGGCAGGCTTTGCCACTGCAGTTCTGCAGGGGCTCATTGCCTCCTCTAACCTTCTATAATGCCTCCACCCTTCCTTAGCTTTGGGACTCAACCCAAGTGTGATGACTGCAGCAGGGTAACACGATGAACATAGTACAGTTTTGTACCTACTATAAATGTAGATGTTCGAGTGTTCACCCTGCTGCAGTCCAGGTTACCCTCCCTCCAACCCCTCTGATTTACTGGCTAAACCTCTGCTATGCCTTACTGATGTATTTGCTTATAGCTTAAGAGGTTTTGTGTCTGTACAGTGTTCTCACTTTTTGGTACTGATTTGGATCACCTTTTTGGGGGCACCTGACATCTGGGGCAAGAAAAACTGAAGAAAATGGCGTCGGTTGCAATATATGTACCCCTGGCACACTGACGTCAGGGATGAGGCGACAGCAACCGACGTCGGACCAAGACTTTGGAAATCTGGCCGACTGCGGGACCGCCTGACGACAGGATAACCTTAGTGTGATGACTGCAGCAGGGTGAACACTCGAACATGTACATTTATGGTAGGTACAAAACTGTACTTTCTCACCCCTGTGTCAGAATTCCAGAGAAATTCTCCTTCTAAGGCTGGTCCCTTCTACAAAAAGCAACAGCTAAAAAGGAAGAAATCCCCTAAGAAAAAAAAAGACAGGAAAAATCTAAGACTTTAAAGGACCAGAAGGATCCTTTAGTAATAAAAGCTGTTGTTATAACTACCATCTTCCCCACCCTTTACTTTCTACCTTGGTCACCCCCCTCACATACTTTCTGGAAGACTCCATCAGTGCCTTCCTCTTTGGAACAAGATAACATCAGAGATCTTGGTTCTTAGTGTTATCCAGAATGGTTTCAAACTCACATGGAACATTCCTGTAGTCCCATCAGGAATTCCCCAAGTACCTCAAATTACAAACTACTTTTTTTTCCCAGTATTTTAACAGCTGTTCCATCAAGAGACTGTAGAATCTGTCTCCCCTCACCAGAAAGGACAAGGGTTTTATAACCCCCCATTTTAGACTAATGTATCCTAAACACTTAACATCTTGAATTTTGGGATTCTGGGGTCTCTCTCTCTAATGTTTACTTTCTATGATTCTTTTCTTAAGCTTATTTAGTTACCATGGATTTAAAGGATACCTGTCTTCACATTCTTATTTACTCAGATCACAAGAAAATTCTTAAGATTTTATGCTTTGCCATTTAGCTTTCACTTTTTTGCTTTGCACTTTGATCCATCTACAACTCCAAAAGTTTTCAGAAAATATCTGGCCCCTCTGTCTGCAGACTCCATGGTTTCCATATCTACCCTTATTTGGATGATGTTTTAATTCAGTCTAGGTCTTGGGGGGGGGGGGGGGGTTGCAAGACCTTTAGTTCACCGTAGACCTGTTTCTTTTTTTTTGCATAGTTTTTAATCAAAATCTGAAGAAATCCACCATGTGACCTTCTCTGAATCTAGTTTTTCTTTGATATCAGCTGGACACTTCCGACATGATGGCTGCTCTCCCTCTGGAAAAAATCCAGTTTCTGACTTTTTTCTTCAAATCCTTTACTGTTGAAATGACCTCTGCAAAAGAGCTTCTGTGAGCACTTTGGTTCATGGCATCAATAATACAGATGATTCTATTTACCAGGCTCCACATGAGGAAGATGCAGTGATACCTCAAATTAATTTGGCCACAGCACAGCCACCCTGTGAACTTACCAGTAGCTGTCTTGCCTTTTGTAAAGAAAGAGTTCCATTGTTGGATCAACCAGATAATCTTCAACCCAGGAGTGCTTTTTCTGGTCCCTGCTTCCCATCAAAAAGTGTTTACCAATCTTTCAGACCTGGCTTGGGAAGGCTTTTCAATGTGCATGAAAGCTCAAGGATTGTGGTCAAGGCAAGACAGGCACTAACACACACACATGAAAGAAATTAAAGCTTTTATCTTTGCTGTACAGACCTTTCATCACTCCTGTTTTCCAGGAACCTTATAAGACTTGGCTCAGTGATGTGTTGTATCAACGCATGGGGAAGAGGGATTGGGATTCTACTGTCTCTGCAGGATAGCCTAGCTGTGTTGGGTTGGGATGTTGCTGTTCACTGCAGTATTTTTCTAAAGGCAACTTACATGTCATCAGAGATAAAACTCAGTGTCAGATTATCTGAGCAGATCTAAGGCAGATACTCATGAATGGATGCTAAACAGAGAGGTTTTCCTGCAGACTGACCATCATTGGGGAGCTCTCCAAATATATATATTTTTTCCTCCGATCAGAACAGACAACTCAGACTGTTCCATTCCAGAATTCCATACAGGGAAGAATGGAAAACAGATGTTTTATCAGTGTCATGGTAAGAGAAATTCCTGTATGCTGATTCTTCCTTTACCATCATTACAGACATCCTTCTGAAGATAAGAAGGATCTCTGGGATCCAAATGAAGAGATGATAAAATCAGCAAGCAAAGGAGAGTAGTATTGCTGGAAGTGAATTCATCCTCAAATATTTGTGAGTACTTTCTTGAAGTGGACCCTGTTTTTGCAAAATCTCGTCAAGATGGCACAGATATATAGACTGTATTTTGTATAGCATATATCATGAGCAGAAGTAGGTTAAAAAAAATGAAAAAGACAGCAGGGTACACAAGTCCCAGGATAAAAAGTACCCAATCCTGGTAGGCGCACTGGTACCGAGACTGGAAATAAATGACAGTGTAGAATCGTCAAGACATGGAAACATTCCTGCAATGGGGTTAGTGGAGGCTCAGAGAAGACGCCGCCCTGTTGTAGAATGAAGCAGTAGTTCACAAAAAACACAAAAGATGACAGGCCAAAAAAGAGCCTTAAAGATGATTGAGTGTGGACTATTGAGAATAAGAAAGAAATTATGTATTGTTACTGTTATACAAGAAGTCCAGAATTTCCGGATAGAACATATACATAAAGGTTATGAGAGAAATTAGAGGAAAAAAAAAATACTTGCACAAGAAAAATTATCAAAAGCTTCACACATTTGTGTTCATTAATACAACAGATTCTTGAAAAGCATTATGTAGACCAAGAAATCTTGGGCCATTTGGAAAAAGAAGCGACTGAGGAAGTACAAAAATATAAAGGACAAAATACAGAGGTTTTGGAAGGTAGAAAAAGAAACATAGACGTGAGAAAGAAAGAGACGTCTGATATGGTGCAATATTTATGCAAAGGAGAAAGCCAAATTAATCAGTACAAAAAAGGCAGCCCCAAAGATTTTCAAAGAGAAATACAAGCAAGGTACCCAGATATGGAAAAATTCACAATACAAAAATTAAGGTCACAAAGGGGGAATGTAGAACATAAGATTAGTAACGCAGAAGTTAAATGGATAGAAGCTGTAAAGTGAAGGATTTAGTGTAGAAAGAGTAACACAGGGTGTGTCACAGCATGATGGAACACGGAGTCCCCCGAGTAAGGAGAAACAGAAGTATGGACATGGGAAAGAAAAAAAAGATTTAATATGGGCCAATATTTATAAAAAAGAGAAAGCAAAACTAATTAATACAAAAAAGCAGCACCAAAGATACTTGAAGAGAAATATACGCAAAGGCATCTGGATATGGAAAATTTTACAGTAGAAAAAATAAGAACATAAAGGGGGGAATTAGAAAGGAGGATTGGTAATGGGGAAGTTAGACAGAAACTGAAGTTATGGATTACCTGCAAAGTGAAGAATTTAATATAGAAAATCCAACTCTGGAAACATCACACCATGATAGAAGAATGAGTCTTCAAATTAAGGTGAAACCAATGGAGTGGGAACCTAGGCATAGGCAAGAAACAGACTATGACGCTTCAGATCAGGTTTCCATTTCCTCTGACTCCTCTTCTGTACTGGAATACTCTCTTCCTCCCTATGAGGATTCCTTCAGCCTCTCCTCCTGAGGATTATTCTTTTGGGGAAACCCTGCATACCATGAGGGAGCACTTCCACTGGGAGAACCAAGATTACTCAGAATCAAAGAAAAGGCTTAGAGATTTTCTTTTACTTCCTCAGCACAGGCCTCTTGCTGTTCCCCCTGTGCTAGACATTGTAGATAATGTATTTTCAGAGTCCGGCCTTTCTCCAGACTCCTTACCTCCAGCTCCTGTTAAACCAGACAGATACTACAGGGTTCCAGATTCACATAAATTTCTTTATAAAAACCCTGCTGCTGACCCAGAAACTATTTCTCAGGGTCCCAAAGGGGTTAAGGCTGCTACTGCAAAAAAACCCTATCCCTTCTGACAGGGATTCAAGGGCACTAGACAGATGGGGGAAAAAGGTTTACACTTCTGTTACTTTGGCTGTGAGGGCTTTAAATTGTCAATTTCTTATGATTAAATATCAGCAATACTTAATGTCACTGTTAAAACAGAAAATGTTGGCCAATTCTGATTGTGCAGAAAATAAGGAAATGCAGGATTTATTGCATGCAACTGAACAAGTGGGAAAGCATACATTGCAATGTGGTTTTGATTCTCTGGAGGCCTCCTGCAGGGCCGCAGTTACGAGTTCTGTCATTAGGAGTCATGCTTGGTTAAAGGAACAAAATCTGCCTGATCATGTTAAAGCAAAATTATTAGATGCTCCATTACAGCATGATACTTTATTTGGTGTTAACGCAGAGGAGGTTTTGAAGAAAATGGAGGACAAAGCGAAATATATGCAAACAGTAAAGGATTTTTTACAGGTTCAGCCAACAAAACTTAGCAGGAACTGGCCTACAAAGAATTGGTCCTTTCCAGTGTCGGACAGGCCACAAAGAGGCAGATACAGACGTCCCAGAGGCAGATCCCAGCCCCAGGGCTCATAGAGGCCTAAACAGTGGGGCGCTTCTACCTCCAAAAGTGGAGAAGACAAAGTACAGACATACAGGAAGCAGTCCCAATGACTTGCCTCTGCCAGCACCAAGCACTTATCTTCTTGCAGCCCCCTTGGGGGAAAACTAGCACTTTTCTCTTATAATTGGCACATGATCACCCAGGACAAATGGGTATTGAATATAGTGTCCCAGGGCTACAGGTTCCACTTTCACACCCTTCCAAAGGCAAAAGGTATGCCAAACCTGCCACACAATCAATGGACAGAGGCACAAAAACAAGTTTTGTCCTTTATGAACATGAAGGCCATTCAGCAAGTACCACAGCAAGAGCAGGGACAAGGATTTTACTCAAGACTTTTCTTGGTACCTAGAAAGGACAAAGCCTGGAGACCAATACTGGACCTGTCTATTCTAAACACATTTCTGGACGTTCCAAAATTCAAAATGTTAACTCTGCAGCAGCTTCTGCCCATGCTGGGCAAGAAGGCTTGGCTTGTAACTTTGGACCTAAAAGAGGCATAGCTGCATATACCAATCAGACAATCTTGCAGAAGATACCTCAGATTCATAGCTGGCTCAATGCACTACCAATTCTCCGCACTGCCCTTTGGCTTATCTACTGCTCCCAGGGTCTTCACAAAATGCCTGGCACTAGTAATTGCATTTTGCAGACAAAGAGGAATTCAAATATTACTTGAATGTCTGCCTTATACAAGCAGAGAACAAAGACACTCTACTAAAGCATCTGGCGTTCGAAAAAAGATTATTAATTTGCCTAGGGTACACAGTAAACAAAAAGAAATCAAAACTAGTACCCTCTCAAGAGATAATATTTCTGGGTGCAAGCTTAAATACAACTGCCTAGATGGCTTGTCTCACGCCAGACAAAGGCAACTAACTTCTTACTTCAAAATGTTGGCAACAAAGACCCAGTTATCTGCAAGAAAAATTCTGCAGGCTTTGGGCTTCATGGCATCCTGCATTCTGCTAATTCCATATGCCAGACTGCATATGAGGAAACTTCAATGGTACCTAAAAAGTGTCTGGACTCAACATTGTCAAAGCCTGGAAGCATTAATTACCCTCATTCCTTGCCTGCAACAGGAGTTTCGATGGTGGGCACATGCCCGTCACCTCAACAAGGGACAGCCATTCACTCTACCCACAGCCAGGCAGTCAGTAACAACAGATGCATCAGATTATGCCTGGGGAGCACACATGGCAGGAAAATGTATTCAGGGCACATGGTCCACAAGCCAAATGTATCTACATATCAATCAAAAAGAGATGCTAGCTGTTCAGAATACCCTGACAGCTTTCAAGGATCTACTCCATCCAGGACAACTACTGATAAGGACGGACAATACTACAGTCATGTGGTACATAAACAAGCAGGGAGGCACACATTCCTACCCCCTCTGCAGACAAGCCATGACTTTGTGGGACACAGCATTGACTTGTCAAGTTCACCTGCAAGCACAATTCCTGCCTGGAAAGAACAATACTCTGGCAGACGAACTAAGCAGAAACCTCACGGATCACCACGAGTGGAAACTGGATCCACAAGTCTTCAGCATGATAACAAAGGAATGGGGATGCCCAGACATAGATCTATTTGCCTCCCCTCACAACTGCCAACTACAGAAATTTTGCACAAGGACTTATCACAAGCAAGCATGGAAAGTGGATGCTTTGTCATTCAGCTGGAAAAGTCTAGCAATGTATGCCTTTCCTCCTCTGCCTCTCCTCCCCAAGGTACTCCTGAAGGTCAGACAAGAGAAGCCAAGAATGATTCTGATTGCCCCAGATTGGCCACGCCAGCATTGGTACCCAGTCCTAAAAAGCTTGTCTCAAGGCCCAGCCTGGACATTGCCTGTACTTCCTCACTCACTGACCCAGCGAAACAATCAAATTCTGCACAACCAACTCAGGACCCTAAATCTGGCAGCATGGCGGATAATGTAACCATTCAAAACACACCTCTCTCTCTAAAGCAGTGATGGATGTTATTTTGGAGGCCAGGAGGCCCAGTATCAGAAAATCTCATGCAGAAAAATGGAAAAGATTCTGTGCTTGGAACCAGGCACAAGGAATTGACACATCTGTACCAACTATTTCTCAGATTTTACAATACCTAACTGAGATGCTGGACAAAGGCCTATCCTCTTCATTAGTCAAAATTCATGCATCTGCCATTTCAGCTCATTACAATACGGAACCTCCTATTTTTTCCCATCCATTGCTAAGGCAGTACCTCAGAGGGGCCAAAAACATAAGACCTCCAAGGAGAGCCCCAATACCTGCATGGGACCTCAATTATGTCTTGGAAAAATTCACACTGCCGCCTTTTGAGCCAGCCAATACAGCTGATATAAAGTCTTTATCTTAAAAAACAGCTCTGCTCCTAGCAATAACCTCTGCAAGACGAGTTTCAGAGTTACAGGCACTCATGGCTGTGGAACCTTTCATCATTTTCCATCCAGACAGGGTTTCTCTAAGGATGAACCCAAAATTTATGCCTAAGGTAGTGTCCAGTGTGGCCCTTAACCAAACCATTCATTTGCCTACCTTTTATCTAAACCCACAGAATAAGGGTGAGAGACTTCTGCATTCTTTGGACATACACAGACAACTACGCTTCTACTTGGACAGAACTAAAGCTTTCAGAAAGACTGAGCAACTCTTAGTGGCATATGCAGCAGGATCTCAAGGAAAGCCTATCTCAAAACAGACTATTTCAAAATGGATAGGCCACTGCATTCGTTTCTGCTACTCACAACATGGCAAATCAGTGCCCAAGGGCATTAGGCCTCATTCTACCAGGGCAGCAGCCACTTCAGCAGCCTTTCTCAGAGGAGTACCAACCAAAGACATTTTCGAGGCTGCAACTTGGAGTTCAGTGCACACTTTTACAAAGCACTACCATTTACCTCTCTACTCTAAATCCAGAGCAGGCTTCGCCACTGCAGTTCTGCAGGGCCTTTAGCCTCTTCTAATCCTATTTAGGCCCAGCCACCCAACCTCAGCTTTGGGATTCAACCCAAGAGTAATGACTGCAACAGTGAAACACGATGAACATAGTACAGTTGTGTACCTACCATAAATGTAGATGTTAAGAGTGTATTCACTGTTGCAGTCCAGGTTACCACCCCCCTTTTCTTTGCTGGGACTTACCTATACTTCTCTATCTTATACAACCTATGTGGTGTATTTGCTTGTAGATGAAGGAAATGTTTATTTTACTGCATGCATAATTATTGGCATAATTTTTTAGCCTACCATTTTGGGGACACCTGGCATCTGTGGCAAGAAAAACTGAAGAAAATGGCATCGGCTGCATCTATTATACCCCTGGCGCACTGACGTCAGGGAAGAGGTGACAGCAACCGACACTGGACCTAGACTTTGGTGTTCAGGCCGACTGCGGGTAGCCTGCCAGCAGGATAACCCAAGAGTAATGACTGCAACAGTGAATACACTCGAACATCTACATTTATGGTAGGTACACAACTGTACTTTTTCAATGTTTGAAAATCAGCAAATCGAAAAGCAGATTCGCTGATTTTTGAACATTAATGTCGAACAAGAAATCTAATGAAGTGTAAAGTGGGGGGCTGCATCCCCTACACCCCCCCTACTTTAATATTCTAACTCCGAGATCGCACTACAGTGGGAAAGGGAACATTTTCCAATCCCCACTATAGCGCAATCCGCCCCAAAATGTCAAATGTGCATTCGCTCATTGCACATTCAAACCTTTTTCTGTTCGGCATTTGCAAACTTTGCAAACTGCTTTTCGGACAATTGCTGTTCGCGCGTGTGCAGTACGCACACATGAAGGTAAACCGAAAAAAACACAGTCATGGCAATACAACTAAAGGGTAACAAAAGCAAGTCATATGGAGCAAAGGATCATTTCTTATTAAATAAAGTCATAATGGAGAATTGTAAAAAGGGAAGAATCTTAAGTATGGCATGGCTAGACTACCAAAAGCATTTGACAGCATCCCACATTCGTGGATAAGAGTGCTTATAAATGTTTAAGATACAACCCACATTGATCTGTTACTTTACAGTGACCATGAAACAGTGGCAAACCACTTTGCAGCTAAGCCATGATAAAGGACAAATTATTTTCCCAGGGATAAAAATTCAAAAGGGGATATTCCAGGATGACCCTTTGTCACCACTGCTTTGTCTTGCCCTTAACACATTAAGCTATCTACGTAACCGATTAGGTCATGGTTACAATTTGGCTTCCAGAAAATAAAGTTTAAATACTCCTCATCTTCTTTTTGTGGATGATTTAAAAACTGTATAGTTCATTAGATTAGGAACTGAAAGCCCAACTGTAAGTGGTCAACACTTTTTCAGATGATATAAGAATGTCATTTGATCTTGATAAATGTGCAGAAGCAACCTTTAAAACAGGAAAACTGTAGCACCAAGAAAATATCAGTCTGGAACACGAAAGTGATAGGAAGGAACTTGAGCAGGAGGGAGTATATAAATATCTGAGAATTGATCAAGAATCGCAGTAAAACATGAACAAATGTGAGTAAAACTTAGTAAGGAATATTTTAAGACTAAAATTAATAGTGAAAACAATGACATCCAGGAACAAAGTTCAAGCTAGAAACCAGTTTGCTCTTCCTGTTCTAACTTACAGTTTTGTGGTGATTGACTGACCCAAAAGGTATTGCATCAGTTGGACAGGAAAGTAAGAAAAATGCTTCATGTTTCAGATGATTTATAAAAATCAGTGTATACTAAAGGAGCTATGGACCTCATTGAAACTGATAACATGTATAGCTCTGTAATTGGAGGACTGCATAGATATCTGCTAATAGTACATGAAAGTTTAAAACATAAGGAGAGCTAGTCTAAGACGACTTCCCTTGCTTAGTTTAGGATAAGCATATCGGTGTTGTGGGAGTGGAAATCTAACCAGAAGCAGACAAAAATCAGGCAGCAACTGAGTGCACCAAAAAAACAAACAAAAAAAAAAACAAAAGAATACAAGGTGAAGGATCAGAAGAGAAAGCAAGAAATATGGAAAATGCATAAGTATAGTTGCAAGTACAGAAAACTCCTGGGAGAACCTCATGTTGATCAAGATCTGGTGTGGGAATGGTTAAGGAGGGTGAATTTAAACCAGCGGACAAAAGGTTAATACTAGTGGCCCAGGATAGTGGACTTGCGTATATGTTGGTTTACAAAGTCCATTGAACAAGTCAGAGAAATGGACAAATGCAGTGTTTCGTAAAAGAGAATTTGAAACAGTCACATATCTTGTTGCTGGGTGTGATACACTAATGGTAGAAGGCCTGTACACTAAAAAGCATAATAATGTGGCATGACTGTTGCACTGGGGATTGTGCAAACATTATAAGCTGAGATCCCTCATAAAATACTCCAAAGCTATTTACGAAAATAAAATTGCTAAAGATTCCAAAGACAACCGCAAGGCATTCTATAGCTATGTCAAGAATATAAATGGCAATGCTCAGATCAGCTCAGAGCCACAACAGAATGGCATTAAATAAACTGATCCCAAGGTATTGCCAATATCCTGGCAGATCGATTCAGTGCAAACTTCACCCCCCCTCTCTCCCCCTAAACGTCCCATCTCAATACCGAAAGATTGCCAAATTCCGGTAAAAAAAAAAACGCACTCTCCAAAGCCAAGAATACAGCATCCATGAGACCAGATGACTTCCCAGGCTGTGTACTACATGAACTACAAAATGAAGTGGCACCTCACCTAAGTGTCATGTTTAATCATAGCCTCACCTCAGGCTTCGTGCCCACGGAGTGGCGCACAGCTACAGTTATCCCACTTCACAAGGGGGACCCACCTTGGATCCCGGGAACCACCACCCCATCAGTCTGACGAGCCTGATCTGCAAGGCCATGGAATGTATTATCATGGAACTTATAAACAAAGACATTGGCAACCTTCAAACACTAGACCCCATGCAGTTTGGGTTCATGAAGGGACGATCTTGTCTCCTGAACCTGATTGACTTCTTTGAACCAGTCTCCAGAGCCATAGACAAGGATAAGGTGGTCCACACAGCCTATCTGGACCTCACCAAGGCCTTCGACACCATCCCCCACTCTGGAATCATAGATAAACTTACTGAGCTGGGCATTAAGCCCTATATCACTCGATGGGTTGCCAACTGGCTTACTGACAGAACCCACACTGTAAAAGTAGCCGACTCCAAATCCAGCTCCAGACAAGTGGAGTACCTCGGGGTTCAGTCCTGGGACCGCTCTTGTTTGGCATCTACTTTTCTGAAGTACAGGCCAACACTAAAGGACTCTGGCTAACAAAGTTTGCAGATGACTGCAAACTGGGAGCCATTATTGAATCCCCAAATGATGTGACTATTCTACAAAAAGGCCTTACAGAAACATGCTTGGTGCCAGAGCCATGGGCTCAAGCTCAATGCCAAGAAATGTATAGTTATCCCCTTTGGGAAAAAAACATATACCTGTGAATTACCACATAGGTAGCAGTACACTAAACACCAAAAGTGTGATAAGAGACTTGGGGACAAAGGTAGATAGTGGTCTCACCTTCGATAACCACATCGCCACAGCAGTCAGGAAATCCTTCTATGTGGCACACCTCATCACTAAGGGCTTTTCATCCAGAAAAAAGGAGGTAATTGTCCCCCTGAACTCATCCCTCATTAGACCCATTGTATAATACAACGCCCCATTTGGTATGTACCTCTCAAGACATCTGCAACAACTGGAAAGGCCACAGAAATACCTCACTAAAAGAATCACAGGCCTAAAGCAAGATGCCCTATGCTGACCGACTAAAAAACCTCCACCTATATTCTGTTGCATATAGTCTACTCAGAGGTAATCTATGCTTAACATATAAGGTCATGTCAAACCCAGAGCTGTTGGACATGCTACACTTAAAGAAATCCCAATCCCTCAGGGAGACATGCTCCAGGGGATCTAAACCTTGTCATCGCAATGAACAAAACCATGCTGGAGGGGATAGGTTCCTGACCCAGAGACTCCCCAGACTTTGGAATAGACTGCCCATACATGTCAAGCAGAGAGCCTCTTTGGCCCTCTTCAAAAGGAACCTTGATGATTGGATGGGAGATGGGAAATTCACCCCAGGGATCACGTCAGTCACCCTGCTAGACAGGGGTCCAGGGAAGTAAATACTGTGGGAAGACATAGCCAGGGAATTGTTATGGCTAGGCTTGTGTAGGCCCTAGGGATTATATCCTAGTACCAACCTATGAAGTAGCTGGGAAACATGAGCTACAAAGCACTATAGAAATTGATAAAGTTTATATCACATGGGATCACATATTACCAACAGTTCAAAAAACAGAGGTGAGAAACCGGATATAGTAGTTGTGATGCCCGTGCACTGGCCCAGTAATCAAGGAGCCCACTACTCACCACTAACACCAGTGAGGGGCGTAAATATTATGAAGGATAATAAGTACACACACAATAAAGTACAATTTCCCTTAAGAGCACATAGAGATCACAGTCAGTCTGGGGCTGGTTTCTCCCTTTCTCTCCAGATCCCCAGTAAGAGTCCCCACTGGCACAGTTATAGGGCATAGGTCTCAGCCTAGTGGTCAAGTTAAAGCCTCCAGCACCCTCTTTGTCCAACCAGTGCTTTGTGTCCCTGCCCAAGTAGCTGATGCACACACTTTGAGATATGAGTTATGTAATACACACAGACACTCCTGGGGAAGGCTGGCACAGGTTCTCCAGCTATGTCCCCTTCTCTGACAGGCTATAAGGTAGAAATCACTGCCACCAACCACTAATATCCGTTACTAATAAGGCCCTTACCAAATGGTGTCCAGTTATTACTGTGCAATATTATTATCCAAATAGTGTGACTGAACTTTTAAGGCTTATTGAAGTGGCTTTGTACAGTATCAATATATACATACAGTGTACTGTAGAGCTTACATTATCTCTACACAAAACAGCCACAGTTAAAAGGTTTAAAAATATTTATTAATAATAATAATAATAGTAATAATAATAATAATAACACAAGACAGTACTTCTTACTACACAGTACTAGTCAAGAGTTCAGAGATTACAGGAAAATGCTTAAAATAATACAGTAGAATAGTTCTGACATCAATGCAGAAAACAGCTAGACTAAACATACTGTTTTCTATGTATATCTAAGAGTAATCACAATTCTAAATAAACTTACATATAGAGCAAAAGCAGAGTACTGGTTTGCCAGCTTTAGACAAATTCCAAAATGTTGTCTCTCTCCTTCTCTCTCTCTCTCTCTCTGAGACAGTCTTTTAAATTGATAATGCATCACTGCTGTCTCATTTTAGATTACATCAATCTTCTCTGGTTTCCCAGGCTAACAGAAACTCGGAGTTTAACATAGCTTTGATCTTGCACCTGGTCAGGAAACTACAGCAATTAAAGACATTATGTATTTAAAATCTAGCAATTAACTCTGGTCTCAAAACAATACAAAGAATCTGCTAGTTCAGACACTATGGCTCTGAGCCCTGAGATCAGTCATAAAATACATGACTTATCAGCTTTCTTACAGCAGAGTGCACTGTTGGTACATGTTTGCAGTTTAACATCCAATACAGTCTTCTCACATTTAAGAGAACAAGCCTATGGCTTTTATTAATATTTGCAAAGACCTAGAATTATCTACAAAATTCTATCTAGCTAGGCTGACAGCCTTAACATATCTTCACAGTAGTCCATGAAAAGAAGACAAGTATTGATTATTGAAATTGCTGCACCCAGTGATTACAGTGTCTTATGTGCAAAGAGCCCCAAAGTCTTAAAATACCAGGAATTGCATACAGAAACAAGGGCAATGTGGAAGAAGGATACCTAAACAGTTCTAATAGTAGTAAGAACAATAGATCTCATAAAAAAAAATTGCAGTCTTATTTAGATATGTAATTCCTTATGAATTGCAGGAGGAGTCAGTTCTGGGCACATTGCGGGTGCTGTGAAGAGCACTTTTGGCTAACATCAAAGACTGAACCAATACTAGTCTCATGAACTTTAGTCATACTTTGACTTAGGAATGGAATCCATTCCAGTCATGGTATTAGAAATCCAAAAGAATTGGAGAAATTAGAAAGATCCTGAAATGATAACCTAAAATGTTACTGATGACTCCCTTTCTGCCCAGACAACATTAGATCCGATGTTTTTTCTGTCCATCTCATTATGTGGCTCATTATGTGCATTATTAATTTGATCAGATATCGATACGTTAGACTGTTCAAGTCCAAAGCTTTGCATGGTCCACCCCGATTCTCCTTTGATCTCATTTGCCATTTCAGCCTTCAGGTGCAACCTCTGAAGCTCTTGGCTTACGGGTACTTTTTGGCTTTTTTTTTCTATCTTCCTTTTGCATTTATGGCATCAGTGTGGGGTTAGATAGAGTGTCCCTCAGGACAGGGGTGTAGTCTTTGTTAATATAATTTTTTTTTTTCTGTTTGCTGGGTGATTTGCCTTATGGCATGCAAGATTTGTCACCTTTTCTTTATCCAGGTTTCTGTACTGTAAGAAAAAAGTCACAACCAAAGTTTTATAATTGTTATTGTTAGCCTAAGTTTTTTGGGTTCTCCATACATTTTGTGTGTGTGTGTGTGTGTATATGTGTGTGTGTGTGTGTGTGTGTGTGTGTGTGTGTGTGTGTGTGTGTGTATGTGTGTGTCTGTGTGCGCAACTGCAGGTCCCTGTCAGTATGGAGAAAACCAACTTCATTCTTTAAAAAATGCTTGGGGTGTGGGTACAAATTGCCTCTGTCCCACCCAAGACTCGTGTATTGTCTAGGTTTGTCTTGCCTAGAATCTGACTGTCAGGCTTGTTCTGTGTTTGGGTCTTTCATGGATTAATGAGTAAGTTGGCCCTTAAGGGTTTATAACCATCATCTTCTACTTCTGTTCTTTCATCCCCTCTTCCACCAAAAACTCAGGAGAAAATAGGTGCAAGAAGGCGAGAAAGCAGGCAGAGTGAAAGAAAGGCCATAAGTGCTACTTTTCATATCTCGAGGATAAGCTGGATCCGAAGAGTCAAAGGTGTTGTGCTCCTCCTGTTCCAATGCCTGCTTTGCTGTCTACTTCCATTTGCCACTGATTGCTGATCTCAGAGTCATCAGGCTGTCCCATTTTAAGAATTCCTAGCTTCTTCCTGATGTTGGCTCCCAACTCTGATAGGCTTCACTGCCCATTTTTCCCAATCACTCTTGCCTTGGAGTTTTTCCCAAAGTCATCTCCAGTTCAGATTCAAGCGTCATATTTTCAGATCCAGGAGGTTTCCTTTACTCTTCCCAAACCTTCAAAGTTGTCTTCAGTGGTATTATCTGGGTCTGCAAAGTTTGCTAAAATTGTTAGTTTCTGATTTGGAGCAACTTATGAGCGCCTTCTTAAAGACCCAAATGGACATTGGGATCATCTGCTCTCCCTCAGCTCCAAGGCTAGAAATGTTCTCTGCCTTTCTCTCCTACCTTAATTGTTCCTCCACAGCCAATCCTTCCATGCCTGAATCTATGGCTCCAAGTGTGCCTATCCTGACCCTTTGTGGGTGCCAACAGTTTGGCTGCCTCAAGCACTGATTTTTCCTTGATGTTTTCGATTTAAGTTCCTTTGGAGTAAAGTGCGTCTTGGAGCCATGGCTTTTGGGTCCATGCCCTGGGGGTCAGGGACAACTTTTAGACTTTTGGTTCTATCTGTTCTCTTGGGCATCTTGTCACTGGATAGCTCAGCTCCTGTCTGGATGTCATATCTGACAAGGTCGATGTTGGTCACCAGTCCCTCTCCTGGATCTGTGAATCACAAGGGCATTTTTCCAGCATTCTGACCTCTCCGACAGCTTTTGATGTCATAGAAAGGCTCCTTTCTTACTCCAAGACTAGGGATTCTGTTACCAAGTCAGATCCATCCCCATCCTTCATCTAATGCTTTGGGCTTGCATCAGTTAGCTCTTGGACACTGTACAACATTAGACCTTGATTAACCTTAAAGGAGGGACTGCTTGTGCCCCCTCTGGTTTCTCCTTCTCCCAGAGGCACACGTGAAGAACAGATGGAAGAGGAAGCATTTCGACTGCCCTGAACAGTTGCTTTCATCCTAAATGAAGGGGAATGATCCATAAAGTCACCCTGAGAAGACTCATCCTTTGGTGACTTCTTAGAATTAATAAGACATCGGGAGAGTGGGGAGACCTCCAAATTCCCTTCATCAGAGGAGTCTTTCTCAAGGCCTTTGGAGTATGCCCATCCACATCCTGGGTTGTACCCCCCACCCCATGCCCTCATCAGTTTATCTCAGAGGACTTGTTGGGAACCAGAAGTGGTAGAGCTATTTCCCCGAAAACCAGGCAACGTATTAGTTCCTCCCAAGTATACGCCTTTTAGGCGCAAGGGCCTAGCAATGGATGCCATTGTGGTTGCTGCAGCCAGCAAGAAAGAGATTGCTGAGGAGAGTTCTATGGTCCATCCCCAAATGCAGAGTCATGGGTGTTGGACCATTTCAGGAAGTACACTTTTGCTTCAAGCACAAGGGATTTGATTTCTGAGATGTCTAAGACTTTGGCAGCACAATAGCATCCTGAGGCCCAAAAACCTTTGGAAGCCCAGTTATCCACAAAGTTATCTATTTGAAATATTTCCATGAGGCTTCTCTCAAATGTTGCATATGGTAGGGCTCAAGCAGCAGGCACTGATATTACCATGCACAACTATGACTGTGTGCATTTATTTAATTTTGCAGATTGCTTCAGGGTGTTCTTTCTAAATGCTCCATTCAATGGATCGACACTGGTCCAAAAGTAAAAGATACATTGACCAGGGATGAGCAAGAAGAAAATACTTTTGTCTGCTGTAGGAGTCTGTCTCTCCATCCATTAAAGGACTTTTTTGTGGAACCAGTACACGTTTGTAGCACTCTAGTGTTCAGCTAGCAGCTAAAGCCATGGTTTGTGGGACTGGGTCTGACTGCCATGGTTCAAAACATGAATCCAAGCTTATAAGGAATAACTAAAGGTAGTTGTCCGTGCTAGAACTAAACCCAAGCAGTCAAAAGAACACAGTTATTTAAGAGGACACCATTTTTAAAATTCTCTTCTCGTTCTTTTTGTTAATCCTTATTTTTACTGGAAATGGGGAAAATGGGTCATTTTTTTCATAAATTGCAACAGTTTTTCCAGGATGCTCTGGGTAAAGAAGGTCCCCCATGGTTGTGATGGGGGGCTTTAATGGACGCCACCCCAGAGTCAGGAGCAGTCTTCAAAATCTGGGCTTTACTGGATCCTTTTCTAATAAATCTTTCCAGCAGTCATGAATGGTTGCTGGCTGCTGCTCTCTGGAGGCAGTCTGAGATGTTTGGCTTTTCACCCAAAAGCTTGGGAGGCCATCACTTTGGACATGTAGGTGTTGGGAGTTATTTTCGGTAGTTAATCCATCTCATTCTTGTACACTTCAAAGATCCCTTCCTGATATTGCAGCCTGGCAGTGAAGGTAAGCAACAGTCAAAATCCAAAAACTGCTCAGGGTTCTTTTTTATTTCCAAAGAAAAACAAGGACCCTTGGCCCTTTTAGGACTTCACCAAGCTAAAGCAGCATCTGAAACAGACCACATTTGGGTGGTGATGGTGCAGTTTATTCTTCCCCTCTTGAAGAAGGATGACTGGATGTGCTTGGTGGACCTCCTTGACACTTAACTATCACAAAGAGGTAGCCATGCATTTAAGGAGGTTTCTTTTTTTTTTTTTTTTTTTGTAGCTGCAAACATCATACATCACTTTTAATTGTCCAGTCATTGTCATTCAACCATTATGTAGCTCATTCAAATCCTGCCTCCTTTTAAATCACGTTCTTTCCTTGCATGTATTGATCCCACATCTCCCATGTTTTCTTATGTAATTTGCTCCTACCCTTTTCTAAAGATATCACTTCCAATTGTTTTATATCTGTTACTATCTTTGCTACTTCTAGAAAAGTTGGTTTAGTGAGTTCCATTTTCTAATAATTGCTTTTTTGGCAGCCATCATAATTAGACTCGGCAACACCTTACTATGTCTTAGGCAATTCTAATTCTGTATCAGCTCATTTCCCTAGTTACACCAATTTGCTCACCCAGCACTTCTGACAAAGCACTCTGCAGGGAATCTTTAAAGTCTGCCAACTCATTACACTCCAAGAAAATGTGTTCCCAGTTATCTCTTTCTTCCCCGTCATACCTCCAACATTTGCTGTCTACCTGAGAAAAAAATATTTGGAGTCTAATTGGGGTATAAAAATACCTGTGTAAACACTTCCAAGCAAAGATCCTAATTGTTCTAGATTTTGTTGCATATTTGGGAGACATACATATATCCCCCATTGTTTCTTTGTGAATTGCTTATCCAGTCTCTCTTCCCAATCCTTCCTAACCTCCTCTGATTGATTCTTATAGTTGTCATGCACTATTTTGTATGCTGAACTAATGAGTCCTTTCATAATGGCAACCTCTGTTCTAGATTCTACTAAAAACTCGACTAGTGCTGTTTTTCATTTAGGACCCCCTATTTCTTTCTGTTTGCCTATACCCTGATATCAACCCTTGATAAGTGAAGACTGTCTCTAACCTGCAGTACAAATAAGTTCTTAATTTTGGTATCTTCCAATTCTATTACCTTTCCCTCTCTAGTTATTTGTTCCAATACCGTGGTTCCTTTGCCAGTTTTCTCCAATATATTCCAGCCCCCTCTTGCAGAATCTCCTTCTCCATTCCTGTGTTGTCTTAGTTCTTAGAATACTTTCTTCTAATTTATGAATATAATATTCTGTATGATTATTGTTGCTCTCCTTAAATGTCTGCATCCAAAATTCCAGTCTTTCCTTGTTTCTTGAGCCCCCCACCCTGTTTCATCATCATTTCTTTTCACTTTAAATTATAGTTTTCTGCTTTTTCTGTGTATGGGAGCCTTAATTGTGTTGCTTTGAAATACCCCTTAAACTTGGGTAATGAGCTTGGCTCACTTGATTGTTGCCATTTTCCCCTCCCACTTAAAATCTTTCAGCTCTTTATTAATTGCTATCCTCAACTTCTCTTGTGGTTTATAAAAATATACCTGACCTATGTAAAAGACAAAAGGGATTAAAAGCATTTTAACTGCTTGTTTCTTACTATCACTGTCCATATAACAGAGCTTCCATTTTGTCAGTTTTTGTATTATCTTTTGTTTAGTATCTTCCCACATATCCTTAGTTGACACACCAGTATCATTTTTAATCCATGCTCCTAAATGCTTCATTTTATCATGTGCCCATACGTATGTATTCTGCTGAACCAATTTGTATGCAAGCACATAATTTACTGCTATTGCTTTGGTTTTAGCTTCATTCATTTTGTATCCCAAAAAGTCTGAAACTGTCTTAATATGTTCCACAGCACTGCAATGTCCCTTTTCTGGTTTTGTCGGGTATAAAATAATGTCATCTGCAAATAGTCAGCTTTTCTTGACTACCATACCAATTATATCCTTGAATTTCCGAGTCCCTTATTTTCTTTGCCAGTGGTTCTAAATATGATACAAATAAAGGGGAGAGAGGATACCCCTGCCTGGTTCCTCTGCTCAAGCAGAGATTATCAGAGAGGACCCAACCCACTTAAATTTTTACCTCTGATCCCTCATATATCCTCCGAATCAACTTTATAACTTTTCAGGAAATGCAAATGCTTTCATTGCCTGCTCATATAAAGTCCCAGCTTACTCTGTCAGATGCTTTTTCTGCAACAAGACCCTCCAACAAGAATGGTATTTTCTTACATTCTGCTTCTCTCTGGATCATCAGTGTTCTGTTAATGTTGTCAAATATTTGCCTGCCCTCTACAAACCACATTTTGGCATTACTTTTGCCATTCTTTTAGCCATTATAGACATGAACACTAGAACTATGGTTTTGTATTGAAATGGGCCTGTATGAAGCTGGATCTGATGGATCTTTACCCTCTTTATGTATTACAGCGACCACTCATTTCTTCCAGGATGTTGGTACTTCTTTTGGTCTTAAAATACTGTTAAACAAAACCTTCCAGATCTTTATCAGTTTTTCCCCTCCTAGCTTCCAGACTTCCACAGAAATACCATCTGTTCCTGGGGACTTTCCGGTAGATTGGGTATACATCACAATCTTTATCTCATCTCCTTCTATTGTAACCATTAATAATTGAGCCTCATCTACCGCTAACCTTGGCGTATTTAATTATTCTGCAAACATTTCCATTTGTATCTTTTCTTGATTTCCATATTTCTGCTTTATACAGACTTTCATAGAATTTCCGAAATGTTTCTAATACCTCTATAGGATTTCTTGTTGCCTTCCTTGTTATAGGTTCCCTAAGCTTGGTGATGGCCCTTTCTACTTTCTGTTTTCTGAGTCGTTATGCTAAAAGTTTTTGTGCTCTAGTGTCATCAAAAAACAATTGCTTAACAGCAGTCTTTCTAAACTCTTGTATATTATTGAGGTAATCCCATATTTTCTGCTTGGCATTCTGCAGTTAAACCTTTTTTGTTCTGTGAGATTCCCCCTATTCTGCAATACTTTAACATCCTCTAAATAATTTTTGTTACTTCTGAACCATAGTTTCCTTACTTTTATTTCCACCCTATTTTTAAACTCCACCTTATTTTTTCCCCACTCACTAGCAATATTTTCAGAAGTAATTTTTATCCACTACCCATTCTTTAAATTCCTCTTTTCAGCAGATAGGTGGGAAAACACCAGTGCTTATTTTTATTTCATTACCCTGTGTTTTTATTTTGGTTGTTATTGGATAGTCAGTGAGACAGATGCTTGAGAAGAAGCTAGAAATGAGGAGAGAGTCCAACTGGGCATTCGTAGACTTGGAGAAAGCATACGACATGGTCCCAAGAAAGCTGATCTGAGCAGTACCGTGGTGGTTTGAAGTTCCAGAAACATTGGGAAAATTAGTGCAGGCTATGTACAAGTGCCTAATGACTCATGTACTTACAGTGTTCAGCCTCACAGAAGGGTACCCAGTGGGAGTGGATGTACACTAGCGTTCAGCTCTGAGCCAACTGCTGTTCATACTGGAGATGGACTACATTAGCAAACAGATCGGAGGGGACAGATCAACAAAGTTGCTCTATGCAGACTATGTGGCATTGCAGGCAGACTTTGAGCTAGAACTTCAGCAAAGGATAGGAGAATGGAATGCAAAACTGAAGGCACACGGAATGAAGCTAAGCACAGATAAGATGGTAGTAATGCCAGCAATCTTGGGGAAATGAGACGAAACTGAGAATAGCGATATAAGGGAAAATAGTTGAACAGGTAAACAGCCTCAAGTATCTGGGAGGAGTGGGGTGATTGAGGAGAAGGGAAGTCTGAATGAAGAAGTCAAAGCTAGAGTCAGAGGGGCTGCAGCCAACTGGCATAGAGTGTCAGGTGTAGTCTATGACAGAAGAATGCCAAAGAAGCTTAAAAGTCAGGTGTACAAGACAGTGGTGCGACCAGTACTACTTTATGGTGCAGAAACCTGGGCAGTAAAGGCAGAACAGTTGAAGCTAGAGGTGATGGAAATGAAGAGCCTGAGAATGGTGGTAGGATAGACACTCTGGGACAGATGAAGAAATGAGGACATAAGAGCAGAACCCAAAGTAGCTCCAATTGCAGAAAAGATCAAAGGGAATAGATTATGCTGGTTTAGACAAAAGTGCAGAAAAGCAGAAGGCAATCTGGTGAGGAAGATTTGAGACAGATAAGAAGGCAAGAGGAAGCGAGGACGTCCAGCAAAGAGGTGGATGGGTTGTGTGAAAGATCTGTGACATGCATGAGTGTTGAAGAAGGCAGGAATGTGACACTGAATTGAGAGAGTTGTCAACAGTTAACACAATACCCTGACCCCATGTAGAAAAAAATAGGAAAAAGGAGGCTGATGATGATAATGATTGGCATATGATCTGAAATAGTTATTGGTTGTGTATCAAGGCCTTAAGTTACATGCACATGTTCCTGTGAAATGTAAATTCTATCTAGCCTGGTTTTATATCTTGGTGAATAAAAATTTACTCTGAACTCCTATTACTGAACTTACACCTTCCGTGCCAGATATTTTCATAAATGTTTTCAAAAATCCACCCTCCTCTGTTATACTTTCTTTTCTGGGCCCCCTAGACACATCTTCACTGCTGCAAAGCAAATTCCAGTCTCTACCTACAATTAATATTCCTTGCTGAAAACTGATCATTTCTCCCAGATTTTCTTAAGCTCCATTATAGCAGGTTTAGGTGGAATATGAATACATGCCAGTGTAATCCTCTTCCCTTGTCAGCAGCCCCTTAGCACTACAAATTTGCCATTATTATCCTTTTTTTATCCTCTTCTATCACTATTGGAGGTCTTCTTGTAATTAATATAAGTACTCCTCTTTGTCTTTGTCCTAAGTATTCTGTTGAATAACTATTCTGAAACCCCTTCTTTATCAAATCCACATGTTCAGTGCTTTCCAAGTGTGTCTCCTGTGACATAACTAGTTGCACTCTACATTTTTTTATATAGTTCAGTATTCATTTTTTTTGTATTTATCTGTGAGACCATTGACATTTAAAGACATTACAGAAAGCATCATTGTGTTAAAAAGTTATTTCCACCTTTTATATACATTTTTTTTTCTAAACGTGTAATTCCAACTTGTGTTACATGCATACACTGTCAGGTTGAACTTTTATATAGTTGTTTCCTGTCATATCCATTTGAGCCTATGTCACATCTAACAGAACATTTTGTTTTATTGAAAAGCCTGAAACAAAACAGCAAACAAATCCCAATACACCATAAAACCTATTGTTTTAATAGTAACACACAACTATGTACATCTTCAAATATTGAAGCTTTACCCTCCTAATAAGAACAAATTTCTCAAACTGACAGCCACACACACACTGACTTGAGTTAACCTAAAAGAAAGGTTATCCATGCTAAGACGCATAGTGCAGCCAGTGCTTCTATGTGCTAACTTGTTTTCTCTCTTCTTTATAGCTCTTCCAGCTGGGAAAACCCTCAAATGCTTTCATAGAACATTTTTTCCTAGCCATATTCTCTTTTTTCCCCAGTCAGTCACTTTACCAGACTGTAACCAATTTCTCTTTATCAGATTGTTTCCATGGAGGCATGAGGCCAGTGACAGAATTGCTACTAAGCATACATTCTTTTGCTAGAAAAAAGTATCATAATATGCAATATTCTTTTTCATTTACTTGCTTTCTTTTAAAACTTGTTACTAAATCAGTTTTAGGTCCTTAATCCAATGTAACATGCCTATGCAAGAATGAGAAAAAGCACATACATTTTTCTTTTGTCTTGCTCTTTTAAAAGGCTTTTTTTGCATTGCAGTGCCTACACTTCTTAAAACTGAGCAAGAGGGGAGAGAGAGAAGGGAGAAAGAAGGAAAAAAAAACAGCAGCACCTAATTATAATCCCTACTAGACTTACAAATAACTGAGAAAACTTTATTTTATAGCATGCAAAGAAAACGGGTCTGTATTATATCATCGAATCATCACTTCAGTGAATGACATTTCATTGGAAATGCTGTTCATCAAACTTCCGTCATGTGGGGAACTACACCCCCACCCCCCTGCGAATTATATATACCAACTCTGAGAGATCGCACTCATTTCCCGATCCGTGCCATAATGCGACAGTTCGACAGATGGCATGCTTGACAAGATGTCATTCTATGAACTGTTCTTTGGATGACACAATAGGGACCCAAAGAAAACCATGTACCACAAAAATAGTGGTAGTAAGAAAAAAATGTTTTCTTAGTTAACTTTCTCCCCTCTCTTCCCCTTCCCAAAGCATTTTCCAAACATTAATGACATGAAGTAGGGCATATATTTCCCCCAGAAGTCCAAAAGATTCTGAAAAATTCCAGTATTTCCAGATTTTCTTATGTTATATTTCACAAATATAATTATTGAATTGTAATCCCACATCAGGTTACTGGCTTTATTACTGTTCATCTCCATGTCCCAGATCCTGTCTCTACATCATTTCCAACTTACTCTAGATTCTTCTAGTCAACTCTCAGGCTCCTTTCCTGCTCTCCCGCATTTTCTGTTGAAACAGTGGAAGAGGTTTCACAGGTACAGTCTCTTTCTCAGTGGTCTTTTTTGCCAGAAGAACAAGAAGCAGAATTTTCTTCTGTTTCACAGCTCACTTTTTGTTGGTCATACTTCTGTAGATCCTCTTTAGCATGTAGTTCATCAAAAAATGATTTTGTGCCCCCAGGGAAAAATACCTTGAAGGCATCTGGGTACATCAGTTTGAATCTCACACCTGCGTCTCAACATTCCCTGAATAGTGGAATGAATTTACTGCTCTTCTGCGTGGTGTACAATGAGTAATCAATCTCCACAAACACTCTGCTGTCTCCCACTTTTAGTATTTTTTCCTTCTTCCACAGTTTTGTCAAAATCAACTCCTTCCGTTGGTAGGATTGCATTTTTACTATTAAAGGTCTAGGTTGCTTTCTCATAGCCAGGTTTGGAGCATACACAAGATGTCCCCTTTCAACTAACAGCTGCTGTGGAACACCAGTCCAGTTGCTTATTTGTACTTTCATAAAATTAATACAGTCTGTTCCTTCCAGCTTCTCTGGTATAGCTGAAAATCTGAGTTTTTTTCCTACATGCTCTATTCTCTAATTCTGTTATTTTTGAAACATCTCTTCCTGAGCAGTCTCATATTCAGCCAGCCTTTTCTTCATTTCAGTCTCTGATTTTTGCAGCTTTATCACCACATTTGAATATCTGCTTAAAGCTTCTTCCATTTTTTTTTCTAGCCATTGGTTGTTTGTTTTGATATACTCCATCAGTGCTTTGTGAATTTTAACCAGGTCTGTGTGCAGCCGTCTTGCATCTTTCTGTAGGTTACTGGAAGTCATGTCTGGAGGTTGCATTGCTTTTTGCTGAACAACTGCAGAACGTTCCCCAGTCAATGTTTCTTCCTCACGTTTTGTAGCTGATTTTTTTCCAGGTGCTCTGTATGTCTTTTTTCCTAGCATCCAGGTAGTTCACTTACTAGCCAGTTACTGAAATGTACCCATGAACACAAAAGTCTACTGGCCTACTCTGTTGAGTTTCTGTTTTCACACTGAGAGAGCTAGAGTCAAGCTGTTCTTCTATGTGCAGCCATCTTGAAGTCCTTCCCTTCTCTGCTCCTTTGGATGCAGTTTTAGATTTCCTGATGGGATCGGTTTCCTTCGTGGCTCAGTTATTCCACTATCAAGTTTCAGTTAGTATCCATTTCACATTTTCATGTGAGTATGGATAATATGCCTGTTGCATCCCTCAGACTATCCAAAGCCTTCTTGATGCATACCCTCCTTCCAGTGGCGGCTGGTGACTTCAAATCAAAGGGGGGCTGCAGGAGGCAGCTGAATGGGTGGGGTCAATGGGAAGGGGTGCGGCCAACTAGAAAGGGGAGGAGCTATGCTCAAAACCACAAAAACTAACTTTAATTAAATACGCTGCCCTGGGTGCCAAACCGTCATTATGAGAGTCCAATCAAGGCAAAATGAAGTGCAGAAGAATAAAAATATTTCAATGCATTGGCTGCATGACAGCTTATCTGATGTCTAGATGGAAACAGAAAGGTTGTGAGGCATGAAAAAATAAATTACTTTTTAAATACATTACTGGAATGCCAGTCAAAATAAAGCATAAGAAAAACAAGCAGCACTCAACTCAAACCACTTCTCCTTGCACTGCAGTTCTAATTATAATTTATATTCAGCTTTATTAAACGACCAAGTAACATGCTGAAAGTAGCAATCTCTGTGATACCCCCACTTGTAAAAATGTTTCTTATCCAAAAAAGACCTGCTGCCTGACAACTATCTACTTGTTTCATGGGGAAAACATGATCAAAGTAAAAAATGAAAAGCAAACAAGAAACAAGCTCAAGATACATTGCTTAAAGGATTACTGTACAGGTTATGGACCACACATGATTGGCATTCTGTTTAGTTGATGAGTAAAGCCTGCAGAGATGACTGGAAGTCTCCAACAAGTGTAATGAGCTTCTTAAAATAATGTAATCCTGTCCTTTATTACACATACTGTCATATGCATTTCAATACCCAAGGCTTATACATTATCTAGTTAAGTATTCTCTGCATGGCAGCAACAGAAAGGCTTTCAATGCTGACAATTCTTTAACAGTATGCTTATTAAAGCTTACTTGCATCTTACGGTCTCAAACAAGCTTACCTGATGGTCATTAAAGCATTGCTACTTAAACACAGAGCAACAGGCACGTTGAGTAATAAGCATAAACCAACAGTACATAAATATGACAAACCAGACCATTCTGCAAAATCAAGGACAGATGAAAAGCCACTGTAGTACTTGTGTCTACCTTGGATGGGGGGATACTCTGCACATTTACGCTGCTTAACTATACCTGGCCTTTCTTGGACACATCCAGAGTCACTACATGGGGGAGTGGGGTGCAACAAGTATGTCACAATTTGAAATGTCTCCGGATGACTGTGATCGCCCTGACACATTTGTTATTCCTCTCAACCTCAGAACAAGAAATCTGGACAAAGCCATACATAGAAGTGGGACAAAGGCCTAAAAATAAGGACAATTTTTAAATATTTATTTTATAAACTTAGAAAGATAATAGAATAGGTCTTGCATTAGTATGAATTTTTTTTTTTTTTTTTTCAAAACAGGTTTATTGTTTTAACATATAAGAGAAATATCATAACAATTTTATACAAGTAATTAAAAATAAGTATTATTATAATATTCAACAAAACAACTAAAGTATTTACAAAGACATCCACTACAATCAGATCAATTAATTAAACTAAAATACCATGCTATTGAAATTAAAAATTTTTTAACAAATTTTGTAAATTATCCCATACAATAAAATAAGATGTTTTTCTATTTGTTCTAGTCCTAATTGTGTTTATTTCCATATGGCACACTATATTCATAACATTTTTAAATTCATTGAACGAAGGAGGTGTATCTGAAATCCAATTTCTAGTTATTTCCTAGCCACTGCTAGAATAGACCATAACAAGGGAAGCTTAACCTTTTTAACACTTTGAGGTACAAGTGTGTTGAATAATATAAGAGATTTAGAAATAATGAAATTATCTGTAAAAAGAGCCTGCAAAAATTCATTAATTGACTTCCAGTATTCTTTCAATTTTATACAGTCATAAAACATATGAGCCCAGTCAGCATTAATTTCTACATTACATCTCTTACATAGATTATCTTTATTATTTATTTTATTCATCATCAAAGGTGTATAAAAAGATCTATGTAAAAATTTCCATGTATAAAGTCTCCAGACAATGGAAGACGTAGTTCTATAAGCAGATTCCAATATATATTGTTTATCTTGTTGATTTGGTGGGTCCCCATTAATAGAAGTGAAATAATTCCAGTATGAATCTACATTGTAAAAAGTTTCTTGTCAGATAACTTTATGTATGTATGAAAGTTTACCTTTATCAGAAACTTTATGTTGTAAATTTAATATCAAGTAATCAATCAGTGTTGGAATAGATTCTTTAACAGTTATAGACATTAAATCTATTTTATTAATGAGATGTTGTCTAAAGGTCTGAACCTCTAACCAGCAAGTTTCTCTTAGATCAAATTCTTGTTTTAAGAAATCTAGATTTTTAACTTTATTATCAGATATCAACTGATACCAGTACTTTAGATCATTATCTATAGCTAAATGAGTTCCTTCAGAAGTAGATGACAAAAGCATACCCTGAGTATACATTATAGGAAATACAATAAAATTCCATTCCCTATACTTAGGGTGCATGAATATATATTTTCTGAAGGGTATGAAATCTGAAACTCAAATGTCTGTCATTATTTTCTAACTTCATTCTTTAATGATTTGCCACTAATTTGCCATAGAGGAGTAAAAATGTTATTTAAAATGTATACATTCTAGTTCATCTTTTCAGGTCTTTATAAAAATTACCAGCTGTGCAGGAAATATTGACCAAGTGTCAATGATAAAATCTGAGCATAGAGCAAAGGGACCAATTCAGCAAAAAAAAACTGAAAAAATATAAATAACAGCACAACAATAAATTGATGTGGTAGCAGTGCAACATGGAGGGTTATGGCCATGAGATGCCAATAAGACTTATAATGTAGTCCTAGATTAATTCCCTCTGAACAAATCACTTAATCAGACCAGTATTCCTAGATTATCTCTGCTGCACCTGTGCTTTGAGGACAGCACAGGCTTAAGAACAATCTCTCTCATGCTGTATTTACCAGCATGTGCTTGCAGTACATCCAGCTCTTTACATAACAGTAAAAAAAAAAAACACTTTGATTTGTAAAGGCATGTCTGCTATCTACCAGACAGAACCACCAGTACCAATCTGTGCATGCATAATTCTAATTCTGATTTAGAGGAAAACAAGTAGCAAATTAGAAGCTTTTATTGAGGAGGTACACACAACGTATTAATTTTAAATGAGCCACCAACTGAAAGAGGTGAGATACAAAAGCAGTAGAGAAAATACAATATTGTCAAAAAACTAACAACTGCACGCCTGGTTTAACCACAGTGATGACAAAGGCTTCAATTTCAAAATAGTATTAAGACTACATAATACAAATAATCATAACTGATAATAAGCCTGAAATAAAAATAAACATGAAGAAATAGGGTGTACAATTTCCTGAAGGATGAAAGATGTATGACTGGAGTATTGCAAATAATAGAGTATTTACTCAAAGCTTAAAATTTAGAGTGAGTAGTGAATTTTAAGGTCTGTACGATTCCATTTGCTATATAGTATAATGACAAGGGAGAGAAAGCTATGTGGCCAACTGAAAGATATAGTACACTGAAACTACTTACACTGAGCTACTCTGAAATTAAGAGAAGATGAATTATAGGAAAGATGACGTCTGACTGCTTCCCTTTTGAGAAACTGCTCATTTGTCCCAGCATGCAAATTCAATGGTTCTGCAAAATTTATGTATCTTAGAATGTAATAAAGGTTTGCATTATACTCCATAATAGTAACTCACCTGTTGTCATTGATTCCACTGATTCAAGCAACAATAAATCCACCACAGACTGACTAGTCTAATAAAATAATTTTGTTGTAATTGTCTTGAGCCAAAAAATAAAAAAAAAATGTTTTAAGTTTTATAATAAACAAAACTAAACACAACACGGAAAAAAAAGATCACAATGAATGGTCCATCCAACGCCGAAAACCGACTGACTGATTCTCGCTCTTTTCCCAGCACATAAAGCCCGGGAAGAGAGCGACAACCAATCAGCAGCATTTGCCCAGCAAGCACGTCATGACGTGCCTGCGGACGTCGCAGTCCGAGCCCCTTCCATATCTACGTGGTTTGTGTCTCAACCGCATAGATTTCTGGGAGGTTCTGGGCATCAGAATGATGCCTTCTTTGCTTCTCCAGGCTGCAATGAAAACATTGCAGCAACCCAGCAAGAATTTAGAAAAAAAAAAAAAAAACGCTGTTGCGATTAAAGCGCGCAATGCGCATGCGCGTAATTTCGAGTCGCAGACTCGAAATTTGAGTATTTAACTGTACAAAAACAGATTTTTTTTTTTTACATAAAATACTAAATAAACTACTCAGCTGTCTAGCTGAGGGGCCTGCAGTCCGGCAGCCCGATGCCACGAGCCGCCCCTGCCTCCTTCTTAGGCCTCCCATTAGGGATCTGGTTCCTCCTTGAGATTTGTCCCTGTTGTTACAAGGTTTGACTAGGACTGCTTTGGAGCCAACTGCTACCATAGATTAGAAACTACTATATCTGTGTTTTGTGGCCTTAACTTCTGCAAGAAGAGTTTTGAAACACCAATCCTTGTTTTGCATCCCTCCTTACCTTATTTTCTATAAGGACAGAATGTGACTGTGGACTAATACTTCACTCCTACCTAAAGTAGCCTCTGAGTAAAACTTGAATCATTCAGTACTTGTGCATGTTTTCTTTCCCAACATCAGTAACAAAAGAATACTTTCTCCATAGTTTGGATGTTCATTGCCAGCAAAGATTTTACTTGGATGGAAATGAAGTTATAAGAAAATCAAAGCAGTTATTTGTTTCCTTTTCCAAAGCTAGGCTGAGTAAGCCTGTTTCTATCGGGACATTATCCAAATGGCTTTCTGATTGTATTTTCTTTGTTACTCAGTGAAAGGTGTATCTTTACCTGGTAAGCTTTGCCCATTCTTTCAGAGATGTTACTGCCTCAGCTGCCTTCATTGCTCAGGCCTCCGTAAACTATAGTTGTGCAGCCGCTGCTTGATGTATCACTCGTACTTTTGTAAATCATTGTAAATTGGATACACAGTTCGGATCCAGGTCAACCTGTGGCTCCACCATTATGTGGAATGTTCTGTCCTGATGCTACCCTTGTTTGACAGGCTGGGGACTATGTCCCATAGGTTGAAGTGGACAGGAAGACAGCCTTGTATGTGAATCTTGTGTACTTGCCATAACACTAGATCTATGTTGTCTTCTTCCTTCCATCTCAACTACCCCTCCTGCCTTTCCCCTTTCAAATTGACAGATTTTATAAGTGTCTTCTGGCAGACTGTACCGAGCATCGTGAAGCCTACCTTTTGGAAAAATGTTGTAGTTAATTTGCTCCCTTTATGCTGTTTTCCTCCTCCTTTTTCTTAGAATACAGTAGGGCATACTCTCTCAGAGGAGAACCATGGAGGGAAGCCCGATATGGGAGGGGAGGCAAAGCTTCAGACTTGAAGAGTCTAAGGTGCTGGCATCGAATCAAGTCTGATCCGATAAGCCACAAGTTGAGACAGATGGAAGAAGACAACACAGCTCTAGAATTATGGTAAGTATTTTACTTTTGTTTTTTCTTCTTCATTTAGCCAAAAGCAATCAACACAAGTTATCCCTCAAGATGGACCTACTCTTGCAGCAAAAGGGATTTAAAGCTCTCTAATGGTTTGGATGATAGGTTTCCGATTCCATTCATGCATCAGTTTTCTGAAGACATGCTACAGATATTACAGGAGGCAAGAAAACCTTATACAGGAAAATCTTATAATTCCAAATAGAAATTATTACCTATTTGATACCCAAAAAAGTGGGAGAGGACCCTTATTAGCTAGGTATGCCTATAATCTTTGAATTCATTTGTGTGAGCTGCCTAACTCAGGGCTGTCATACTTCCACATTAAAGGACATTTATCAGCCATTTCCACCTGTTAGCTAATGGATCCTCCTCTTTCTTCACATTACAAGGTCAGGCAAACCGTGAAAGGCGTCCTTCACATCAGGCATTCAAGAAAATCTGTTCTTCCACCTTGGGACATTACGTGTAGTGTATGTAATGAAAAGTCTTAAAACCAGTCCATCCATCTTTTACCATTTTTTTCTAATCCCCAAAATAGGGGGGAAAGAATTATTCATCTACTTGATTTTCACTAAGGACTAAGATTTTATTTATACAAAATTTAAGCTCATTGTAAAATCTGTTTCCTTTGAAGTTAGGAAGATGAGTTTTCCTGCATCAGGACAAACCATCTTCAGGCAGATTCCTCTTGTAATATGTTTGTTAAAGTGTTCATGGAAATCCTTCCAAGGATGGGTTAAATGTCATTCTACTGCATCACTTCTCTCTTCAGGTACCTTTTCAAGTGCCTAGACTCGTGAACTATTCTTGATGTAGCCACATCAGTTATGTGGGCAGTGGAATTTGGACCAACATGTGTCCATTGTTGTAAGAAAGTCCTTCTATATTGCACAGCTTGTCAACAAAAGGGGATGAGTCTAGATCTGGGGATATCATTGTTCCCCTTTAGTCAGCCCTCATTAGGCCAGTCATTGAATTTCATGCCCTGTTTGGGATGTATCTGTCCAGGCACATGCAATGTCTGGAACACCCACAGAGATAACTAACAAAAAGAATACAAATCCTAAACACCATAATCTATGCAGACTAACTGAAAGACCTGTTACATAGTCCGTATCTTACAGACTGCTAAGAGGTGACTTGTGTCTGGCACACAAGGCATCTTCCATCTTCTTATTGATGGATTTACTGCATATCAGCAAGTCAAATGGTATCAGAAATACTCTATTTTTTATCTAAACTTCTTCTGCAACATCATCAGAATGGTTTGGAGGGACAGATATATCTTGCAGCAGATACCGCTGCTCTGGAAAAGACTCCCCATCCACATAAACAAAGTTCATCACTGTCGATATTCAAGAACAACTTAGATCTGTGGATAGGAAACATAACATTTAACCAGGACTGCCCCCCTGTACTACTAATGGACAGAGGCAGCTCCTAAATGCTTTATGCCTTTAGTGGACCTGTTCAAATTATTTATGGTATGATCTCAGTTATTCTCATTAGGGGTAATCTGTATAGTTATCAAGTATGGGATGGGTAAGACCAATCTATAACCAAATGGTAACGGCTATTTCAAGCACAGAAAGGAAATTGGCTAGGCTTAAAGTGGACTGCAAGGGCAGCTAGCCTTCTTCTTACTTATGAACCTGTGAATGTGGTATTCCATTTGCACCTTTACTAAGCACAATAAGATGGATAGCTTTTCTAGGGCCAGAACGGTTTTCTCCATATTTGGACTCTATTTTGCATCTCAAACTCTTCCCAATTATTATCAAAGCTTTGGCAATCTTCCCATTAGTAAGCAGTATGGCAACAGTGATAGAATAAAGGACATAGCACAGTTGTGTAAGATCATAGAATAACCCTTAAAAGTAGATGTTTGAATAGATCACTGCTGCAGTTATAGGCACACTCCCTTCTTGCCCCTGTTTGTTACTCTCCTTTTCCATTCCTTGGCTTAGGTAGACGTGAATTTTCCTCTGTCTGTCCCTGTTTGAGTCCTTTCTTTTTAGGCCTTTCAGCCTCAGACAACTTTTCCAGGTGCAAGATCTTCACTCCTGTGCACTCCTAATCTGCCAGTACATAATGTCATATTTAGATTGTATGTTAGATGTATTGCACTAGAAGAAGGTGAATCTAATTTTTTATTATACTGGCCAGATGTACAGTATCCTTGGCAAGTTGCATCCCATTAGTAAGTACTGCAACAGAGATTTGTTTGGACATCAGCTATGGTAAGGTCTTACACAACTTTAGATGTTCATCATATTGATTACTGTTGCAGTCGCCTTAGCTCTACAGGTCATATGCCATGTAAGTTATAATAGCCAGCCAGCTTCCAAAACTTCAGGGCACCTTCCAAGCACCCAAACTGTCAAGTAGCTTGAGCTGAGCTGACTAAAGGACAAATTTGGTTGCCAAGCCCTCCAGAGCTTTACTGCCACCAAAGAGTATGCCCGTCTGAGGCCTTTGAGGATCAGCGGTCAGTTTGTGCTGTTCCTTTGCCTTGCAGTTAAGTTTCGTTTATCTTTGTTGATTATTAATAATATCCTCTTCAGGAAAGGTGTTTTTGCAGCTATGCATTTCTGTTTTAACAGATTGTCATCAGACTGTGTTGTACTTTTAAATGTGAGCATGCTTTTTTCCTGTCAGTTTAAAAGTTGTTAGAGTATTAAAACAACATTTTTTCTGTATTTTTATTTAAAAAGTGACTTTTAAAGACTTTAGTAGCAAAAGCCGGTAAACATTTGATTTTTCCCAGGAAAGAGGCACCATTTTCAGCTTGACCATGAAACATCTGTCCCAAGGTCAGTCCTTCTTTCAGTCACAAAAAGAAAAAGTTAAACAAGCAGCCTTTGCCACCACAGTAGCCTAGCAATTTGTCTCAGTCACAGGTGGGTTACTCTGCTGTGGCCATTTGTTGTTCCTCAGACCACCCATGTTTTAACCTCTGGTGTTGCACCTGCAGTGAGTATGTGAGTATGGACCGAACATTAGCCACATCCCCGTGGATGTTGGAGTCCCCTTAGCTGGCAAGGGAGAGTCACTCCTGTTAGTCCTGGAAGACTGAATAGGGAAGGTTTACCTGTTTTGTCAGAATGTTGTGCCCATCCCTGATTCTGCCATTTATAACACTGTTGGCCCTATTTTTTCTGTCATAAACAGTATCTACTCTTCCTCAAATTTCCATAGACAGGAGTAGATTACTGGGTCTGGCTCAGGGTTTTATTCAGGATTTTGATCTGTCCTGAGTATTGATTTCTGGTAAAAGAAGAATACCTCCTTTCCTGAAGAGATTTAGGATTCTCAATATGGACAGGAAGATGAAAGAACAGATATAGGTTTTCTCATCAGTTTTCTGATTCAGAAGAGAGCTCAGTTTCTGATTCTCCCTTTGGGATTGCTCTCTCTTTGAGACTTTTTCCAGGATGTGCGAGTGTTTTCAGTGGGAGTAGTCCCTCAGAACATTTTATGAGCTGTTACAGAAGGAATTTCCTGAACCTTCACCATTTCCTCCATTTCTGTCAGCAGTGGAGGATGTCTGTCTGCCTGTATCTTTCCCGATGGCTAGCCTGTTTGCCCCTAAAAAGGCATGTAGAATCTGTAAAGTCCCTCAGTCTTTTAAGGTTTTATACATTATTCCCAAACCTGACCCAGCAGTTACAGCTTTAGTTATTCCTAATGCTGCTAAACAGGTAGTTACTTCCTGTCCTACTCTTTATGATAGGGATGGGAAGATTGATGGGTACGGGAAAATAGTATATGCTTCTGCAGCTTAGATTTTAAGAATTTTGAATTGTCAGGCTCACATGTTAATATTTATTCTGACTAATTGTGAAAGTATGAGTATTAGTATTTATAGTAACTGTGAAAGTATGAGGACTGCTTGGTCTGCCATTTCTTCTTGTGAGGAAACATCTGCTTTTAAGTTGTTTAGTTTCTTATTTTGTAGTAGTTACTGCTATGTGGTTACTGTCTGTATGATATTAATTCTGCCTAGGTTGTGGCTTCTGATACTGTGCTGAGGATGTTTGCATGGCTGCATTCTCAGAACCTCTAAAGAGGATATGAGTAATTCAATTTTATTTTCTCTTGTAGGTAGAGTCACTTTTTGATTCCTTTGCTGCAGAGATGATCAAAAACTGTGATGAAAGGGATATGTTAAGTCAGGGAATCCAAGATTTTCTGCCCTCTTTTTTTTCCTAATTATCTAAGGGAATCTCTAACCCCTCATCCAGTTTTGGCATAATGGGAAGAATTCAGGAACCCCAAAAACCAAGGGTAGTCCAGTAAATCAGCATTACTGTTTAAGAGATTTGTTCCCCCTCCAAACCTGGCACCCCTCTTTTGTCTTCCTGAAATTCTGAATGTTCACGTTTCTGTTTGGCAACAGGTAGTTTTGAACAAATGGGTTCTGAAGATCATTTATCGAGGTTACAGATGGCAATAGGATGAAATTCCTCTTTTCCAGGGGGTAATTTCTCATCTTCCAGACCAGACCTTTTCATTTATTCTTGTTCCAGGGACTGATAGAGACATTTCCTCCTTCCCAAGTTGTGAAAGGCTTTTGTTCAAGGATGATTTTAGTACCAAAGAAAGAAGGTGCTTGGAGACCAGTTCTGGATCTTTGTTCTTAGACCTGTCTGTGATGGTGCCTTACTTCAAAATATGTTACCTCTTCCTCATTCAAGCTTCCTGTTAACTCTACATTTAAAAGATGCTTGTCATATTCCTTTTCATTCAGTCTTTGGATGTTTCTTAAGGTTTGTGTGTCTGAATCACTTTCAGTTCTCTGCTTTATCCTTTGGACTGTTCACTGTACCAAGAGTGTTCACAAAGTGCTAGCTCCAGATGTTCTTCATCTCACATTGCTGCAGTCCTTACATATGGGTAGTCCGCTGTCCTCGGTCGGCCCGAATACCAAAGTATTAGGCTGACGTCGGTCAAGGCGCTTAAAACTGACATCAGGACGTCAGGGTACAAATGCGCATGACCGACGTCATATCCTCAGTCTTTTTTGCTGCATGGTCCGATGCAGAAGCAGCGTTGCAAGTGCCGTTCGGCGTTCTGAAATTTTTCGAGTTCGGAGTTTCAGACCGAATCCAAGTTGGCTAAGTACCGCGTTGGGGAATATTTTGGTTTTTCTTGCCTCAGTGTTTTACCGGATGTCAGAAAAAGTGAATAACTGTATTTCTTGTGGGAAACAGATACCGCATAGGGATTATCATTCTTTGTGTATTCCTTGTTTGGGGCCTGAGCACGACGTTGTTGGGTGTCGCTTTTGTGCTAGGTTCAATAAGCGCACTATTAAGCGAAGGTTAGATTGTGCTAGGCTGGTCTTCGGGAAGCGGTGCAATTATAATATGCCGTCGGACTCTCCGGCGCCCGCTTCTACGAAGAAGCGCAAAGACAAAACAGTTAAACCCAGGCAAGATGAGTCGTCCGTTCCGGACGCCGGTTCTTTAGAGGCTTCAGTGGAACCGGTGGTTCCGACAGAGACTTCTCTGGAGTCTCAGGGGGAGACTTTGATATTGCAAGATGTGGCCTCTCAGGAGGCAGGTCAGGCTGAAGGGGCTTCTCAGGTTACTTTACTCCCCTCCCTTCCTAGAGTGCTTAGGCCCTCTCCTTCTGTTTCCAAGGCTTCTCCCAGAGGCAGGCCAGGTTTAGCTTCTGTTGGTGTCACTCCTAGTTCAGCAGGGTCTGTGCCCAAGAAGCACATGCTTAAAATGGCAGAAGATTTGATTACTCTGATTAGAGGTTCTTTGCCCCCTCCTGATAAGAGGCCTAGGGTGGAGCCAGAGTTGGGTAGTTTTGAGCAGGCTTCGGATGTTTCAGAGTCTTCGGCTGAAGACTTGCAGGAGTACTCTCCTTATTCTGATTCTGATGCAGATGATTCTACTCCTTCTGCTTCTCCTCCAGAGGATTTTTCTTTTTCAGAGACACTTCATTCTATGAGGGAACATTTTAAGTGGGAAGGTCAGGACTTCTCTGATTCCCGGAAAAGGCTTAGGGAATTTTTGCTTTTACCCCAACATAGGCCCTTGGCTAATACCCCCTGTTCTGGATGTTGTGGAAGATGTGTTTGCGGAGGCTTCACTTAATCCTGATTCTCTGCCTCCTGCTCCTGTTAAACCGGATAGGTATTACAGGGTGCCTGAGGCTCATAAATATCTTTATAAGAGTCCTAGGGCGGACCCAGAAACTATTAGTCAGGGACCTAAGGGTGTCAAGGCCTCTGTTGTAAAAGATCCGGTTCCTCTAGATAAAGAGGCCAGAGCTTTGGATAGATGGGGAAAGAAGGTCTATACATCTTCTACCTTAGCTATGAGGGCTTTGAATTGCCAGTTTCATATGTTGAAATATCAAAACTTTCTTCTTTCTCAATTGAAGTCTAAGGTGGATGCTCTGGCGGAAGGTATTGAGTGTAAAGAATTACAAGATTTGGTGCATGTCTCTGCACAGGTGGGTAAGCATTCATTACAATGTGGCTTTGATGCTGTGCAGGCCTCGTCTAGGGTGGCTGCCACTGGTTCAGTTCTTCGCAGGCACGCCTGGCTGAAGGATCAGAATTTATCTGACCATGTTAAGACAAGGATTTTGGATGCTCCTTTGCAGTCTGATGTGTTGTTTGGTTCACCTGTGGAGTCAGTCTTGAAGAAAATGGAAGACAAGGCTAAGTCTATGCAGACTGTTAAAGATTTTTTGCAGGTACAACCGCCAAAGTTTAGTAGAAATTGGCCTACTAAGGGGTGGACGTACCCTTCTTCTGATTCTCAGTCTAGGGGTAGATCTAGGCGTGGTAGGGGCAGAGCTCAGAGTACTTTCAGGCCGAGACAATGGAGTTCGCCTGCTCAATCTGCTGGTGAGGGCAGGGGCCAGTCCTTTCGTAAACAGGCCCAATGACCTACATTTTCAGCTGCCAGATCCTTCTTGTCTGGCAGCACCTTTGGGAGGAAGGTTGGCACTCTTCAAGGAAAATTGGAATTTGATTACCCAAGACAAATGGGTATTGGATATCATACACCAAGGTTACAAGTTTTATTTCCATACCTTGCCTCCTTTCAAAGGCATGCCGGACGTTCCTCCTCAGCAAAGACTAGAGGCTCACAAACAAATTTCCCTACTACTTCAAATAGGGGCCATACAACCGGTCCCTCTGCCAGAAGTGGGCCTAGGATTTTATTCTCGCCTGTTTCTAGTACCAAAGAAAGGGAACACGTGGAGACCAATTTTGGATTTATCTATCCTCAACACATATCTGGACATTCCCAAGTTCAAAATGTTGACGTTACAACGGCTTTTACCTCTGCTGGGCAAAGATCACTGGATGGTGACTCTGGATCTCCAAGAGGCTTACCTTCATGTTCCTATCAGGCTCAGTTGCAGGAAGTATCTGCGTTTTCGGGCTGGGACTTCTCATTATCAGTTCTCTGCATTGCCCTTTGGCTTATCTACTGCGCCCAGAGTGTTCACGAAGGTTCTGGCTCCAGTGATAGCTTTCTTCAGGCTAAGAGGAATACAAATCTATCCTTATTTGGACGATTGCCTGATTCTGGCCCAAGGAAAGGATGAACTTCTTCATCATTTACAGTATGTGATGGCAGTGTTAAGATGCCTGGGGTATTCTGTGAACGAAATAAAGTCCAGTCTAGTACCCTCTCAGGACATGTGCTTTCTGGGTGTGAGACTGAATACAGCATCCCAGATGGCCTTTTGACCCCGGACAAACAAAAGAATCTTTCTCTTTACTTCCACCAATTGTCTCGTCAGTCCAGGCTGACTGCAAGGACAGTCCTTCAAGCCTTGGGGTTCATGGCATCTTGTATTCTGGTACTTCCCAATGCCAAACTGCATATGAGGAAGCTACAATGGTATCTCAAAATGTATGGACACAGCACTGCCAAGATATGGACACTGTCATTCAGATAATACCTTGCATTCAAAAGGAATTTTTGTGGTGGGCTCAGGAATGTCACCTAAACAAGGGACTCTCTGTGACCCGGCCAGAGGCGAGTCAGATTCTAACGACAGATGCCTCAGACAAAGCTTGGGGAGCTCATCTAAATGGAAAATGGGTACAAGACACGTGGCCTGCCAGACTTCAACATCTACATATCAACTTGAAGGAGATGTTAGCAGTCCAATTTGCATTGATGGCTTTCAAGGATTTACTTCTTCCAGGGCAGGTGTTGATTCTAACAGACAACCCAACTGTCATGTGGTACATCAACAAGCAAGGGAACGATTCTTATCCTCTATGCAGACAAGCAATGATTTTGTGGGAGACTGCTCTCAGTTTACAGCTAAATCTTCAGGCAAGGTTTCTGCCAGGAGCACAGAACTCCTTAGCAGATGTGTTGAGCAGACAAATTATGGATCCCCACGAGTGGAAATTGGATCCTCATGTATTTCAGAAATTGACAGTGTTATGGGGAACTCCAGACATAGATCTGTTCGCTTCTCCACTAAATTACCACCTGCCAAAGTTTTGCACAAAAAGGTTTCATCCCACAGCTTGGAAAGTGGATGCTCTCTCATTCAATTGGAGCAATCTTCATGTGTATGTCTTTCCACCTCTGCCTCTCCTCCCAAAGGTACTCCTGAAGGTCAGACAGGACAAGCCAAACATGATTTTAATAGCTCCGGATTGGCCTCGACAGCACTGGTACCCATTACTGAGAAGTCTGGTACGGGAGCCTCCATGGCCTTTGCCGTCGATTCCTCACCTGCTGTCTCAGGAGAACAGTCATTTACTCAATGTCAAACTTCACTCTCTACATCTAACAGCCTGGCATATTCTGTTTTAAACCCTGGAGGGTCTCAGCTTCCACAACAAGTTTTGAATGTTATTTTGGAGGCCAGAAGGCCTAGTACAAGGAAGGTGTACGCAGATAAATGGAGGAGATTTTTATTTTGGAGTACAGCAAAGGACTTTGATGTTTCTGAACCTAATTTAAGTGTTGCTCTTCAATACCTTACTGAGTTACTGGACAAAGGTTTGTCCTTCTCCTCTATTAAGGTTCATGCTGCAGCAATTTCTGCTCACTATGACTGTGACCCACCATTATTTTCTCATCCTTTGTTTAAGCAATTCCTTAGAGGGGCAAAGAATATAAGACCCCCACGTAGAGCTCCTACTCCTGCTTGGGATCTCAATTTTGTGTTGGAGAAACTCACTCTACAACCTTTTGAGCCTGCAGCGACTGCCGAGTTGAAATATTTATCATGGAAGACTGCTTTTTTGTTGGCCATTACCTCTGCGAGAAGGGTTTCTGAATTACAGGCCCTTATGGCGGTTGAGCCCTTCCTAATTTTCCACAAGGACAGGGTATCTTTGCGTACTAACCCTTCCTTTATGCCTAAAGTGGTTTCTAGTGTGGCTTTAAACCAAACTATTCATTTACCTACTTTTATGCAAACCCCAAAATAAAGGGAAAAGATTTTGCACACTTTGGATGTACACAGACAGTTGCGATATTATTTGAGCAGAACTAAAGGGTGCAGGCAGTCTCAGCAGTTGTTTGTTTCATTTGCTTTGGGTTCTCAGGGCAAACCTGTTTCAAAACAGACTATTTCTAAGTGGATTGGTTTTGTATTGCTTTCTGTTATTCCCATCATGGTAAGGAGATTCCAGCTGGGATTAGGCCTCATTCCACTAGGGCTACTGCCACTTCTACAGCTTTTTTAAGGGGGGTGGCTACTAAAGATATTTTGGAGGCAGCTACTTGGAGTTCAGTGCATACTTTCTCTAAGCATTACCACCTTCCTCTTTACTCTAAATCTAGGGCTGGTTTTGCCACTGCAATTTTACAGGGCATTTTGGCAGCTCCTAATGCTTTATAGTTTTGCCATCCTCCCTTACCTCTGCTTTGGGATTCTACCCATATGTAAGGACTGCAGCAATGTGAGATGAAGAACATAGTACAGTTTTGTACCTACCATAAATGTAGATGTTCGAAGATCCACATTGCTGCAGTCCAATTTACCCTCCCTCCTTCCCCTCTGTAGTTAGGGGTGGTTGTGTGGTTTGGGTTGTGAATATTGTAAATATTGTGAATATGATTAGTGCAGGGGTGGTTGGTTGTTTTTTGCTGTGTTTTGGCTTTAGCCTTTCTTTTTAGGGCCTTCTGACATCTGGGGCAAGAAAAGACTGAGGATATGACGTCGGTCATGCGCATTTGTACCCTGACGTCCTGATGTCAGTTTTAAGCGCCTTGACCGACGTCAGCCTAATACTTTGGTATTCGGGCCGACCGAGGACAGCGGACTACCCATATGTAAGGACTGCAGCGATGTGGATCTTCGAACATCTACATTTATGGTAGGTACAAAACTGTACTTTATAACTTATTGCAGGCTGCAAAGTGTCTATTTTTTCCACATTTAGATGACTTCCTTATCCTTTCAGAGTCCTTTTCAAAGTGTTGGGAGTCTGTCTTGGGTGAGAGATCTCTTAAACAAGCTGGGATTCCGAGAACATTCAAAAGTCTTCTCTTCTTCTCAAAAGATTGTGTTTCTGGGATGTCAGCCACAGTTCAAAGAGCTTTTCTTCCGAAGGAAAAAGTAAATCTATATCTAGATTTATTTTTAAGGGGTTTCTACTCAGACTTCAGTCATTGTGAGGGAATACTTCAGGATTTTGGGTCTCATGACTTCTGTGATTTTCATGATACCTGTGGTATCTGAAGTCTCTCTGGTCCTGGCACCAACACCCTTTGTCTTTTCAGATCCCAGTTCTGTTGTTTGTCAGAAGAAAAATCACTTTGTGAAGGCAAGAGACATCCCTAAAACCAATTCTTCCTTTTCCCCTCCATGTTCAAAGGCAAACAGGCACCACAAACACCTCGGACTTTGCTTGAGGAGCAGTTTTGGAAGGGATAAATGTGCAAGGTATGTGGGACACCACAGACAGATGCAAGCACATGAATAAAAAAAATTATGCTTGCCCTGATCAAGGCACCCAACTCTGAGTCATCTTTGGTCTCCAGGACCTGTTCAAGTTGTTGCAGATACTCCCTCATTCATGTGGTATATCAGCATGTAAGGTGCCGGGACTTGCACCATTTGTAGGCTAGCTGTATTTGCTTGGGATATAGTGTCACAGTACAGTCTGTCTGCAGATATCTTGCATTCTGTCAGAGCTTAACACTGTGGCAGATAAACTGAGCTGGACAAGAGCAGACCTTCATGAATGGAAACTTAACCAGAGTGTCTTCCAAGATTTGATCCATCTGTAGTGATTTCCTCAAGTAGACCTATTTGTCTCCTCTCTGAGGAATCAGCTGGCAAGGTTCTGCTGCAGGACTGCATGCAAGAAGATCCAGGAAACAGATTCAATTTCTTTTCCTTGGACAAGAATGGTCCTGTATGCTTTTCCATCCTTTGCACTAATATGCAGGGTACTTCTGAAGATTCAGAAGGGATCCCCCATGACCATTGTGGTGCCTACCTTCTGGCTCAGGCAGCAGTAATTCTCCCTTCTTTTGAAAATGGCCAGGTGCAATTACAGCAAACTTCCTCACACTGTATCTGCACACACAAGAAAAAGGGTTTTTGATAAACCTTGACACCAGTCAACTTCAATTGATTGCCTGAATGATGGGGTCTTAATTTATTTATTATTGTTCTATTTTACATTTGTTAACCGGGATGGTCCAACTGAGCTGAATAGCCCTTTTTCAGCGGAGGCCCGGGGAGAAAAGCTCCACATTATACAAATTATTACAAAAGATTAGAATTTTACAGTAATTGCATAGTAAGTGTATTAGTTAATACAGAGGTAATTAGTTAAGGATTATACATTGTGAGACAAAAAAATTCATAAAGCAGCAATAATTATAAAATAATAGTCCTTTTGGGCACCTCTTTACTGAGGATGTGTAGCAGATACTAATGGAGGTAAGAAAACTTATTTGAAAATCGTATATTATCAAATGGAAAAAGTTTTTCTAGTTGGTGCCAACTACATAACAGGCACCCATTTAGGGCTAGTTTTCTGGTTTTACAATGTTTGAGTTACCATCCTATGGCCTTTCTTACTTCTCTATCGGGGTTCATTTATCAGCTATTTTAGTATATCTGCCCATGTGCCCTCCTTTTTCAATGCAGTCTCATGTCAAAATATTTTTGAAAGGGGTTTGCATAAGAGGCCTCCAGGAAACATAGAGGCCCCTTCATTGGATCTTAATTTTGCATTAGAGAAGCTAACACTTGCTTCAATTGAACCAGCTAACCTGTCTGACTTGAGGTTCTTAACACTGAATATGTTTTTACTAATTGCTCTGATCTCTGCAAGACAATTATCTTGAGTTGCACGCTCTGTGATGAGTCAAGCCTACCTCATTTTCCACAGGGACAGGGTTCATCCCTAAAGTGGTATCCGAGTTTACTTTAAGCCAAACTATCCATCTCCCTGTTTTCTTTCCTGAACCCATAAATGAGGGAGAAAAGATGTGTATACCTTGGATGTCCTCAGGCAACTTAGGTACTGTCTTGAGAGAGTTACGTTTTTCTGATCTTCGGATCAATTTGTTTCTTGTGAAGTTAAGAAGAGACAAACTGTGTCATGGTAGACTATTACCTTTTGTTACACGTACCACAACAGAACTGTTCCAGGCAGGGCCAAAGCCAACTCTACAGTGGCCTTGGCTTCATCTATGGTTTTTTGGTAAGGGTTTGATTCTAGGTATTCTGGAAGCTGCAAGTTGGCCCACTGTACGTACTTTTAACAAGCAATAGAAACTTGATTCTTTCTTTAGGTTTAGATCAAGCTTTGCATGGACCATTTTCCTGGGGTTCCTGGACTCTTCTCCTTCCACCTCCCAGATGTAGTAACCCAGGGTAGTCTGTCCATATCGCTAAGGATACTGCAGCAGTGATCAGTATGATGAACATAGTACAGTTGCCCAAGCACATTTACCATAATAGTAGATGTTTGAATGATCATTATTGCAGTACTTCTCTGACCCTCCATCTGCCTTATTTTATTTATATTTTGTGTTGTTTATGCCAGGGTGTCGTTTATTTTTGTTTTTTCTAACATTGCCTTTTCAATGTTCAGCCTTCCTGTCTATGTTGGCACTTGAGCTCAGAAGGGCTTGGTGCCCAAACTTGTCTTATAGTCAGCTTCATGACAGTGTGGGCATGTGAAAGGTGCCCTGACACTTTGGAAGCTGCCTGGCAGTTATAGCCCATAAAGGATATAACCCATATAGCTAAGCTACTGGAACAGTGATCATTTGAACATCTACTGTTTATCGTAAGTTTACTTACACACCAATATATTTCCTGTATGGATTAGCACAGAAATCCTTAATACAGAAAACATCAAGTCTTTTCTGCTGATTATTGTATGCAAATATTTTATTATTTGAAATTTTCCACAGGGCTGCCTTTTGCTGTTGGGATGGAGAAAAAAGCAAATGCTGCATCAACAGACACATACAAAGAGGAGACTTCTAAGGTACAGTAGTGTTGAGGGTTTGTTTCTGTGTTTTATCTATTGATGTGTACTGTTGTCTTATGTAAAACTCTGTTTATGGTTTACTGTGTGTTCTGTTTGCATTCATTCTGCTAAATTGCTTAAAATTGTTGTAATTTTTTTTCTGCATTTTGATAAATTGTTTAGTTATTGTAATTTTTTCTCTGTTTTCTGTACTTTTTGTGCATGTATTGTACTTTTGAAGCTCTTCTCCCGAGGCCTCATCTGAAAAGGGGCAACATATGCCCAAACACACACACAACCACAGTAAACAAATGCTAATAAATGCATACATACATACATACTGTTTTAGAATTCATGCCCAGACATTCACTTCTGTCTGTGTTACACTAACCAGTAGAAGCTGTTAGATAAAATGGGATATCCTGACTGAAATCACTGTTGCAGTTTTCCTGACATGTAGGTTGTCATTGCTGATGTCTGACTGGGTATCAAAGCTTTACCTTCCTGAGGTTGTACATCTGACACATGACCTCCGCTTGTAAGCATAGGTTTGTATAGACAGATGTGCGAGTGTGTACCCTAGACTGCCTCTCATGCATCCTGAGCATCCATTGGTGTGCTCACTGTTTGTCATTGGTACTGTTGTTTCACTCGATCATTTTCTCAGATGTGTACCCCAATGGGAAGCCTTTCTTTACCTTTTTTGCTTACTCTGTTTTTATTTAAATTTGTTAAATGTTAGCTAAGAGGGGTAAGTGCGAGTGTGGTAAGTAGAATCCGTACAAGGACTTGCACACTAAGTGCCTTTTTTATCTAGGACCAGAACACAACCACAGATTCTGCTTCATTTGTCAATCATTCATTCACAAAACCTTTAGGTCAAGGCTTTTTGCTGTCAACACCTTTCTTGAAACTCATTATCTTAAATTCCTGGCCCATTCCAAGATGGTTGTATATGCATCTCCAGACATCCCTTATCTGTCAAAGAAGATACGTGGCTTTTCAGCGCGTCTGTGGATCCCTAGTGATATCTGCATTGCTTACTGTACTTATTTCCTTGTTTCACTTAAAAGAAAGTTACTGTTTGTAGTTTTTGCATTTAAGTTACCTGGCACTTGCTCACTAAAGCAATTATATAAGTCAGCACTAAAAAATTAAAAGCACTACACCCTCACAAACTCCCCTTGAGTACCTTGTTCCCCATTGGCCCTTTTTTTTTCAATTATAAAGGAATTCCCAATACTATTCTAGCATGTCCAAAGGTTAGTTGTCAATCTCCTCTCCGGTCCAGCTGGTGAATCTGGGAATCTTGAGGCAATGTTACAACTGCCTCGTACACAGACAACCCTCTCCTTCTCCCAACAAATTCCAACACATGTGAGAGATGCATCCATATAGCCAAACTGGAGGCTAAGCTCTCTCAACTCAGTACTGGCGTAACCAGTCAGGAGGAGGAAACCACACTCACTACAATTCCAGTCTCACATAGACCTACCACGACAGCAAACCAAACACATAAACACACAAAAACATACTCGGAAGCTCTAAATAAAAATCTGCCTAAGCCGCAGAGACCTCCAAAGCAGACACCCAAGCAACCGCTACCCCAAAACAAAACATGTGCAACACATAGCTCACAAAGCCAGTGTGCCGAACAGTCACAGCCCTTAAGGCTAAACAACACACCTGATACACTTGTAATAGGTGACTCTATCGTCAGGCACACTGACGTCCCACTCACCAGGCTGAACAAGGAGAAGGTCATGGTGAGCTGCCTGTCTGGCGCTAGGATCCGCCACATAACACAAGCACTCAGGTCACTCCAAGGCAAGTAAAAATATGACTTTGTCATTGTCCATGCTGGTGTGAATGACCTGAGACGTACCTCCCTGGACTACACGAAAAGAGACATAGAGGAGCTCTCTGAGCATGTGGCCCAGGCCAGTATGACCCTGACCGTGAGTAGCATCTTACCCTGACAAAGAATGATGCCACAATATGAAGACAAGATGATCAATTTCAACAATTGGCTTAAGTATTGGTGTCATTCAAAGGGGATCCAATGCCTGTCAGCCTGGGATGACATGCTCAACAAGCCACGATGCTTCGCTAGGGACGGCTTGCACCTGTCACCCTTGGGCTTTCGGATGTTGGCAAAGGCTCTTGCTACCCCCATAGTGCCTTTTTTAGGCAAGGCTCAAAAGACAAACCCACCTCCATAGGTATCACAAGGGATAAGAAACTATGAATCTGAAGTAGGAAGACTTCATTCGTCTGCAACCTGTGGGTATCGGATCCGACCTCGGATCCGAGCCGGCAATTCAAAAGCTTAGGCTCCGAGCTCCTAGCTCCTCCCTCTTACCCATAACCCCTTGCCACGCCCTGACTGACCTCAGATTTCGTTTGCCGCTTTTCAAGAAGCAACGGAATTCTTGAGCTCCTGGCGTGGTTTTTGAGATAAGTGGTTTTTCGTAGTTTTGTGTGTGTCTGTGTGTGTTTAGGCCTTAGGTGTCATGTCTGAAGCCCCTAAGGCTGTCTTTTCGAAATGTACCGAGTGTGGCCATAAGCTGTCCCCAGCGGATGGCCACACTCGTCGATCATGCTTGGGGGTTGAACACCTGTCTTCTGGTTGTACCATTTGTGCAGGGTTCAACCCCCGGGCTTTAAGGGAACGGAGGTCGAAGTTAGTGCTGGCGGGTCTTTTACCCCCAGATACTGCTTCGGCCCCAGCCCCCTCCAGTCAGCAACTTGTTGCTGTCAGTTCTCCCTCCGGCTGGGACTCAACCTCCCTTAAAATGCCGGAGGAAGGATTCTAGTAGGGAGAGACAGAAGGAGAGGCACAGGAGAAGCACCACAAGAGGAGAGCCAAGCTTCCAGCTCGGCTCCTCCATCTAAGCGGCTTCCCCTGTGCCTTCTAGCTTTCCTCCTCCTCGGCTCCACTCCCTCGGTTCTCTCCTGGACCCGAGGAGGAGGAGGCTAGCCCTTCCAGGAGGTCACCGAGCGGTTCTCTAGGTCCGCCGGTGGCCTCCTCCAGATCGACTTTTCGATGAGCGAAGCTGATATGGACCGGATGATGAGGAAATTCATCCAGGCCCAAATGCAAATGGGAGTGCTCCTAGCCCCCAACCGGGAGGGGCTTGACCCCTTTTCGCCCCGTAGCTCCTTCTCCGACCCATACCACGGGTTCGGAGCTTTCGGCGCCGTGCAGATTTGGATCCGGGGTGGGTCGGATCCGATTGGTCGGCGCACCTCGGATCCGTCCCATCCTTGAGTGCTTGGTACCGGACCCGACCTCGAGCCGAGGCGAGCCTCGGATCCGAGGGAGCTGGTGTGTCTTCGCTCCGTCCAGGTCGGAGCACACTGGTCTCTCGGATCCGGCGGTTTGGCTCCGACTCGATCCGCACGTCGGATCCGAGTGGGGTCGGCTCGGGCTTAGAGAAGCTGGCTCCCTCGGCTTTCAACGTTATGGAAAGGGCACTGTCGAGGACATCCGGACCCCGGTCCCTGCCACGGCTCCATCCCGCACTCCATTGCAGTTGGGCCAGGCCCCCACCAGCCGGTCCCAGGGACAGCCCGCCTCGATGTCCCAAGTGGTTCCCTTGGAACATCCATCTGCTGAAGAGTACTCCTCGGACAGCCCCCCCGATGATGTACCTCGAAGCGCAAGTGCAAGAGGAGGCACATGGACTCCCCTGAGTCCGTCACTGAAGACACGGACTTGGATGAAGGAGAAGGCTCCCTAGGTCACCCCTGAGGAGGTGTCATTTGGAGACCTCATGGAGATGTTAGGGATGAGGGGGGGGTGGTGTGCCCCCAAGGCTGCTTCGGACGAGTCTGTGTTCTTGGAGGCATTCGAGGCGGGCCCTTCTACCTCTTGGGTGTCCCTCCTGCTGACCCCTGGTAGATCTTATATCTATCAGGGCGTGGAAGGATCCGGACACCATTGAGCCTATCCCAAAAGCGCCGGATCGCATTCTTTCTCCTCCATCAGACCGCACCCACTGGAGTAAGGGACCACCAGTAGATGCCAAGATGATGGCTGCAGCCACGAAGAGGGAATTGGCCCAGGAGAGTCCCTCCGTCCATCCTCTGGGCAAGGAGTCCCGTTCGATGGATCGAATTGGGAAGCGAGTGTTTAGTTCAGCGACCTTCTCCTTGTGAGCTGAACTACATGGCGCATGTCATTAGGATGCAGCGAGATCTGATTAAAGAGTACGCTGCATCTCCCCGAGTCCATCTCGAGTGAGGATAAGCAGGTTTATTCCACCCGAATGGCCACTCTCAGATCTGTATCCAATACATCTATGCGGCTGCTGTCTCATGCTACTGAGGGAGCCGCTAGAGCCAGCGGAGCAGGCCTTGTCATGAGGCGACAGGCCTGGCTCCGCCATTGTGATTTTGCTGAGCCCTTTAAGGCGACCTTCGAATGCCCTTCGATGGTTCTGCCTTATTTGGCAAGACTGTTCGCGAGACACTTGTCCAGAGCGAAAAGGACGGAAGACGCTGTCTGCCGTCGAGTCCGCTTCTCAGCTCCCCAGAGGTCCTTCTCTAAGAACCAAAAGGGACAGAAGAAGATGTGGTTCCGAAGTCGCAGCAGTCCCAGGCTGCTCAGGAGAACCAGTCCTTCCGTGGCAGAGGAGGACGGGAGGTCGTCGTGCCAGAGGCAGGGGGCTCCTGGCAATTTTGGGTCCAGAGAACCTTTCTCTGAGAGACCCACGCAGCAGCCCTGAAGGGTTGCCCGGCTGTCCGTCTCTGGAGGCAGTCGGGGGTTTCGATGCACCTGACTTCTTGGGAGTCCATAACAACAGACAGTTGGGTGCTTCGACTCATATCCAGAGGATATTCAATACCCCTAATCAAGATTCCCAAATCTCGCAGCCTCCCAGATGTTCCACCCGATCAAAGGGAGGCGGCAGCTCTCAATCGAGCAGCTGCTAGCAAAAGGAGCCATCCACCGCGTCCCCCCAGATCAAGCCGGATTAGGGTTTTACTCCAGGTTCTTTTTGGTGCCAAAGAAGACGGGGGACTTAAGACCAATTTTAGACCTTTCCCTGTTGAACCTGTCAGTAACCAAGCAAAAGTTCCGGATGGTCACCCTGCAATCTATACTCCCCCTATTGAGGGAGAACGACTGGATGTGTTCCATAGACCTCAAGGATGCGTACTACCACATTCGGATGGACAGACGATCCAGGAGGTTTCTTCGCTTCCGGCTGGGAGCCAGTCACTATCAGTTCAGGGTCCTCCCCTTTGGTCTCACCTCAGCCCCAGGGTGTTTACCAAGGTGTTAGCGGTGGTAGCGGCCCACCTGAGGCTCCAGGGATTACAGGTCTTTCCGTACCTGGACGACTGGCTCCTGACGGCATCATCAAGGCATCTTCTGTGCTCAGCCAGGGATTACTTCCTTCAACTAGCACCAAGGCTGGGCATAACGATCAACTGGGAGAAATCTTTCCTGAATCCAACTCAAATTATAGATTTCATAGGAGGAAGACTAGACACCAGATCAATGCGAGCCTTCCTCACCCCAGACCGTATCGTCAGCCTGAGGTGTCATGTGACAGCAATCCTTCAACCGTCACCAACTGCAGCTTCGGTCCTGAGGGCCCTAGGTTCTATGGCGGCAGCTATCCGCTTCTACTTCATGCTCGCACGCATGCGGGTTCTTCAATGGACCCTTCAAGTTCAGTGGTCTCCTCTTTGTTCGTCTCTAAACGCTCCGATTGCGGTCAGCAGAGCGTGCAGGGACTCCCTTCTGTGGTGGCTTCTTTCTCCGGAGCCCCTGGCAGGAAGACCCTTTGCTGCATTTCCCGAGCCACAGTGACCACGGACGCTTCTTGCCTCGGGTGGGGGGGGCATTCTGCGGGAAAGATTGTCCAAGGCACGTGGAATCCCACAGAGACATCATTGCATATAAATGTCCTGGAAATGAGGGCGGTGCTCCTAGCGTTGCAAGCACTTCACCACGTTCTTCCTACAGGGACTATTGCGATTCAGACAGACAACATGTCCGTAGTCTGGTATATCAACAAGCAGGGAGGAACCAGGTCTTATCCCCTTTGTCGAGAGGCCATGAGAGTTTGGGAATGGGCAATTTCCACCAAACGCTTTCTGATAGCAACGCACATTCCGGGAAAGTCTAACATCCTTGCGGACAAGCTCAGTCGCACCATCCTTTCTCCACACGAGTGGTCCCCAAACCTTCAAGTAGCGAAGAAGATTTTTGCCGTTTGGGGGCAACCCTGTTGCGATCTTTTTGCTTCTCCCTCAAACGCTAAATGCGACAATTTCTTCGCTCTACTTCCCCCACCAGGGGAGTTCCCGAGGGATGCTCTGGTGCATGCTTGGCCTCCCGGTCTCCTTTATGCCTACCCTCCACTTCCTCTGATGCAGAGGTTTCTGCAGAAAGCCAACAGTTTGGGGAGCAGAATGATTCTCATTGCCCCATTCTGGCCTCGACAACCTTGGTTCCCCTTCGTATGGTCTCACAAAATCAATCCACCATGGATTCTGGATCCAATTTGGGATCTCATCTCTCACCCTCTGGGAATGCCAGTTCCCAACCTGCGGACCCTGAAGTTGACAGCTTGGCTGCTCCAATTCCAACCTTAATTAGGACTCGGTATCTCTTCACCGGTCAAAGCAATTTTGGTGGCTGCATAAACCTTCTACCAGACAGGTTTATCGGAGTAAATGGAAGAGGTTCTCTATATGGGCAGGGCAGAGAATGGTGGATCCTTTTTCAGCACCTATCTCTGCGGTGCTAGACTTTCTAACAGACCTCTTTCATCAAGGGGCCAGTTCATCCACGATTAAAGTACAATTGGCGGCTATATCGCATTATCACATTGGACAGGACACAGCTCCCCTTATGACAGCGAAATTATGCAAATCTTTTCTCAAGGGAGTTTTTTTATTAAGGCCTCCAGTCAAGGAGGTTGTACCGCCTTGGGATTTGTCTTTAGTCCTGCAGGCCCTTACTGCTCCTCCTTCGAGCCTGCAGCTTCTGCTGATTTAAAATTCCTTTCCTGGAAGACTGTCTTTCTGGTAGCTATCACTTCAGCCAGAAGGGTGTCTGAGCTTCAGGCTCTTTGTGTCAAACCGCCTTACCTTTCTTTCTTCCCTGATAGGGTGTGCCTCAGGACCAATCCATCTTTTCTTCCGAAGGTCTCTTCTGAATCCAATATTAACCAGTCAATCAATTTGCCTGTTTTTTCCCAAATATTCAAACAAAGGGAATACAAATTGCATTCATTGGATGTTCATAGACAATTACGTTTTATATTAACAGGACAGCTGGCCACAGGAAATCAGATCAGCTGTTCGTTTCCTTTGCTAAATTTGCTCTGGGTAAAGCAGTGTCTAAAGTCACTCTGTCTAAATGGATTGCTAATTGCATATTGCAGGCATATGACACTTCAGGCAGACCTGCTCCTAAGAGGGTTACGGCTCATTCTACTAGGGCAGTTTCTCGTCAGCCGCCTTTAAGTCCCGTGTTTCGTTGGATGATATCTGCGCGGCAGCTACTTGGGCCTCGCCTCATACTTTTATTTCTCATTACAAGGTGGATGTTGTTTCTAGAGGAAGAGCATCCTTTGGCTCAGCGGTGCTCCGGAACATCCTTCCATGATGGCCGCCCAAGATTCAGGTAGCTAGGGACTCTGTCCCACAGGTTGCAGACGAATGAAGTCTTCCTACTTCAGATTTAGAAGTTATGTACTCACCATAACGTTCCATCTGAGTAGGTGACTTCATTCGGATGCAACCATCCCCCCCTCCATCCCCCTGACCTTTATAGAGCGAGTAATTATGCTGTTTTAGTATACTGTGGTCAGTATTTGAGGCAAACTCAATCTGAGGTCAGTCAGGGCGTGGCAAGGGGTTATGGGTAAGAGGGAGGAGCTAGGAGCTCGGAGCCTAAGCTTTTGAATTGCCGGCTCGGATCCGATACCCACAGGTTGCATCCGAATGAAGTCACCTACTCAGATGGAACGTTATGGTGAGTACATAACTTCTAAGTAATGCTACTCAACGCCAGAAGTCTAAACCTCAAGATGCACGCACTCAAAACTCTCCTTAGCACGGAGAACATCGATATCTGTGCAGTAACAGAAACCTGGTTCAAGGCTCCCGAGAGCACCCCAGCACTACCAGGTTATACCTCATACCATGCTTTTCGGCCCCAAAGCTGGGACCGAACCACAAAAGGAGGGGGAGTATCAATATTCGTCAAAGATACCCACACCTCCAGGTTGGTGGCACAGCACAAAGCATCAGAGACTATCCATGTGCAACTTACAGTGGGTAAAACTGCCTTCCAGTTTATAGCCTGCTATAGACCACCCTCCCAAACCCAGGAACCCCACTCGGCCTTCCTGAGAACACTGGAAAATATGAAGGTCTCTCCAAACACCATTATATTGGGCGACTTCAACTACCTAAACATAGACTGGGAGCATTACTATAGCTCCAACACCCTAGCCCAAAGGTTCCTAGAATTTATAAACTCAAATGCTATGGAAGAACTTGTTACCACTCCCACAAGAGGGGATAACATACTGGACCTGATCATCACCAACATGGGGACTCTGTGCTCCGGACCAGAAGTGTATCCCTCAATGCTAAGATCAGACCATAAACTAATCTCGCTGGATATTCACATCCCAACCCCACCTCCTGGCTAGAAAACCACAGTGAAAAACTTCTCTAAAGCAAATTTCACACTCCTCAAAACCGAAGTGGAATCCTTCAAAGCCCCCGGGCCTGTGGAAAATACGGCCCAGACTGCAGAATCCTTTATAAATGCATTCTATGAACACCTTCAGGAATGCATGGATCATGCAATCCCAAATAAAACCAAGACCCAATCCTCCAAAGGCAGACATCCTGTCTGGTGGACCCCAGCCATAAACAAACTATACAATAGAAGGAGGAAGCTACTAAATGATAGAGCAAAATCCCAAAAAGGGAAGACATCTCTGATCAGTATTAGCAAAAAACTACGGGCACTCATAAAATCGTCTAAGGCCAGCTTCGAGAGAAAAATTGCACAGGACACTAGGGATAATCACAAGGCTTTCTTTAGTTATGTTAGGAACCTGGGTGGGAATTCCCAGATATGCTCAGAATTAGTCCAAAATGACAAAAAGTACACCGAACCCACAGACATTGCCAACATCCTAGCTGACAAGTTCAGTGCAAACTTCTCCACCCCATCCCCACCAAAAGGGCAAATATCTATCCCAGCAGAGTGCTGCCCCCCCTGACATCTCAGTTGCTCAGGTAAGGGCCGCCCTCTCCAAAACAAAAAACACAGCATCAATGGGACCAGACGGTGTCCCGGGCTGCGTCCTACATGAACTCCAAGATGAGCTAAACCCAAACATAAAACTACTGTTCAATCTTAGCCTTACTACGGGATATGTACCCAAAGAGTGGCGTACAGCAACAGTGGTCCCTCTTCCACAAAGGTGGTGCTTGAACGGATCCTGGAAACTATCGCCCCATAAGCCTGACTAGCTTGGTCTGCAAAGCTATGGAAAGGATCATCATGGACCTCATAAATAAAGATATTGGGGACCTACAGACACTGGATCCTACCCAGTTTGGCTTTGTTAAGGGCAGATCCTGCCTCTTAAACCTGGTTGATTTCTTTGAAACAGTCACCAAGGCCGTTGACGAGGGGAAGGTGGTCCACACAGCCTACCTGGACCTCGCAAAAGCCTTCGATACAATACCCCACTCGGGCATTATAGATAAGCTCACCAGCTTAAATATAAACCCCTGTGTCACTAGATGGGTTGCAAACTGGCTCAAGGACAGAACCCACATGGTTAGAATTGCTGGAGCCATGTCAGACTCCAAACCAGTTACAAGTGGCGTCCCACAAGGCTCAGTCCTGGGACCTCTCTTGTTCGGTATATATTTCTCGGAGGTACAGGCAAACACGGAAGGACTGTGGCCGACCAAGTTCACAGATGACTGCAAACTGAGTGCCATAATCGACTCTCCAGCTGACACAAGCATCCTCCAAAAGGGCCTCATAGAAACAGACAACTGGTGCAAGAGCCATGGCCTCAAGCTAAATGCCAAAAAGTGTATAGTCATCCCCTTTGGCAAAAACAAAGTGCTCACAAATTACCACATAGGTGGTAATCTATTACGTACAGAAGAAGTAATTAGGGACCTGGGGACCCAAGTTGATAGCAGTCTCTCATTTGACAACCACGTGGTCAAAGTAGTTAGAAAAACATTTTATATAGCCCACCTAATCATGAAGGGATTCACATCTAGATCAGGGGAGGTCATCGTACCTCTTTACTCATCCCTCATCAGGCCCATAATTGAGTACAATGCCCCTTTTGGGATGTACCTTACCAGACACCTGCAGCAACTAGAAAGACCCCAAAAGTACCTCACCAAGAGGATCAAAGGGCTCAAACAGATGCCATATGCTGCCCGGTTAAAGAAACTCCAGCTCTACTCAGTGGCATACTGCCTGTTCAGGGGCGATCTGTGCCTGACGTATAAAGCCATGTCCAACCCGGAATTAATGGACATGCTGCACCTCAGAAAATCCAAATCCCATCGAGCTACGCGCTCGAGAGACTTGAACTTCAGCACTGAAATAAATAGGACATGCTGGAGGGACAGATTCATAACCCAGAGGCTCCCTTCACTCTGGAATAAAACCCCAGTCCAGGTTAGGCAGAGTCCCTCATTTCCTCTCTTCAAGAGGAATCTTGATGAGTGGATGGGAGATCGTAGGTTTAACCCGGGTATCACTTCTGTGTCATTGTTAGACAGAGGGCACAGTATACTAACCTCGAAAAAGGGCATAGCAAAATTCATTTAAAATGGGTGGCGAAAGCCAAACACATTCTGGCTAGGCTTATAAATGCCCTAGGGCAGATAGCCTAGTATGAACCTATGAACCTAAGAAACTTGAGGCCCAGAACAGATATGCAGTCATTCAAACTCCAGCATAACCACTGAGATTACAGAATCCGCATCCGCAGTACATCAGGTTACTTCTCGGTTGCCTGCTTCCAAGACCCAGTGGGAAGTCGGTATGTCTTCTTAGGTCTTTTCAGACTGCAGATATATCCGATGAATTGCATCTCATTTCTGAGGGCTGTCATGGTGTCCCTCAGCTATTAGTTAGGGAAGAGATCCTAGATTCATTAGTCGAGGTAAGGCAGTGTTCTGAACCTTTTCGTCTCATTCAGGTGAACGTCATGCCAAAAAAGAAAAAAAAGACTAGACATGTGGCCTCTCCCTCAGCAGCTAAGGAATATTAGTGGATAGAGTTCTTCCAGGGCTTATTAAATGCCTTTATGGCTCTGAACCCCTCCGTTTCCACTTTGGGTCTCCATAACCACAGGCTACACCTGGAAAATCTACTGTGGCATTATCTTCTCCTGATAAAGAACAGGATTATGATTCAAACCACTCTGTAGACTGTTCTTATCAAGAACCAAAACAGGGAAAAAACAAACTAGAAGTAAAAATGAAAACGGTCACAGTACAAGAAAAAGCACGAAGCAGCGTGTATATAAAACCATCGAACTCTTATTTATTTGAAGCGCTTTTCATGTGCTCAGTGAACACACTTCATCGGAAAACTTAATACCTAATGATCAAATATATAATCACATCAATTAAGTATTCAAATACAACCCGCCTTTCTATCACTTAAAGATAGAGACATAAAACAGTTACATATCCAAAGTCAAAAATAAATACATCTGTCAATCACATCCCCATAACGATATTGAACCTAAAATTCAATAATATATCATTTTAACCCAAAGTTTGCTAAAAGTGACAACACTAATTGCTAATACAACCATAAGTATCTAAATGGAAGATTAGCCATATAAACATCTAACATTTATGGGCCCATTAAAATGAATATACAAGATTATGTGTATTACATTAAGGGCAACATTAACATTTCAAGCTCTTAAGTTTTAATACGCTACTAATGGAGCAAGTTTCATTAAGACCTGGATGGTTATAAGCATTAAGCTTAATTTGCCATTCTAATTCCAGCTCTTCCAAATGCAATGACGTTGGACCCCCTCTTTTAGCTTGGTTCACCTGGTTGATGACTGAAAATTTAAAGCTATGGTCACTATGTTGTTGAACATGTTTAGCCAAAGCATTATCAAGTTTCATTCTGCTAATGGCATATTGGTGTTCATACATCCTTTCACAGAGTTTACGCTCCGTTTTGCCCACATAGAACGCAGGGCACCTTTGGCACTTTGCCACATATGCAACCATTCTTGTATTACAATTAAACCTAGCTTTGAATTTGATGTGGTAACCATTTACTGTTAATGAATACAAATTATCCACAAATTTGCAATAATTACAGTCTTGGCATTTAAACATGCCGGTAATTTTTGGACTCACCCTTCATTGTCGTTCAAGTAGGTTTTTCAGGTTATTACCCCTCCTGAATGTGACACGTGGGCCACTACCCATCTTAACACAAATATTATAATTAGTGCCAAATAAACCCCAGTTTTTCTTAATAACCTCCAAACACGACCAACTATGCAAGTTGTATGTAGTTACCAGGCTGGGGACACTCTGTACTTCAGTACCATACCTAACTTCTAGAGAGTTGACTAAACTCCCTGGAGTGTTAACTTCAACAGCAGGTGTTTGTTTGGTCTGCAACAAGGGTTGGTATATACCATTTAATCTCTTTGAATGGACTTCATGTATTAAATCGTCCAACAATGTGATGGGGTAGCCTCTATGCAAAAACATTGATTTTAAAAACTGACATTCTTGCATAAAATCACAATCTTCACTCACAATAAGAGCTGCCCGTACCAATTGTCCTTTAATAACGGAACGTTTCTGATGGTATGGATGGCAGCTTGTAAAGTGCAAAAAGGAATTAGAGTAGGTTCTTTTCCTATAAATAGTAGCTACAATTCTATCTAATTCCCTATTTTTAGAGAGCCATATATCCAAAAAAGCTATTGCTTCTGTATTAAAGGATGCCGTAAATTGCAAAACTTCTGTGGACTCATTAAATGTTTGCAGTATGGTATTGCTGTTCTCAATATCACCCTTAAGAAGGATGAAAATATCATCCAAAAAACGGGTGTAGTATACTATCTGATCACTAAGTCTAGAATTGTTAAAGACATATTCAGCTTCCCAATACGCCATAACAAGATTAGCTATACTGGCCCCACACAGGGAACCCATAGCTACTCCAACTTTTTGCAAGTAAAGGTTATCACCAAACATAAAACAGTTGTTAAGAACAATTTCCATCAAGTCAGTTACCAGTGATATCTCAGTAGCTGGAGCCCCTTTCCTCTGTAATAGGAGGCTAACCCATTCTATACCTAACTCATGAGGTATAGAGGTATATAAGTCTTTAACATCCACCGTAAAAAAGTTGTAGTTCATACTAAACTCCAAGTTGTTTAAAGTTTGGAGGAAAGGCCACGAATCTTTACATATTTGACTTTTTTTAATCACATATTTTTGTAGTATAGAATCCACAACCTTTGCACAAGTGTAAGTGAGTGAGCCCCTGCCATCAACTAGTGGTCTCAAAGGAGGGTCAGCATCATTTTTATGTATCTTTGGAATACCAAAGATACAAGGATATCTAGGATAAGATGTAAACAAATAGTTATAGATGTTTTGTTCTATTCTTCCGTCAATGAACATATCTTCTATACTGCTCTTAATGGTGTTATATGCTCCATTAATCTCAGACCTGGAACTCAATGCATAGGCAGGGTTATCCAATAAAGAATACATTCTATCTTCATAGTCGGTGTTGTCAAACACCACGAGCCCCCCACCCTTATTGGGTTTGCAAATGCGTATATTCTGTGATTTAATATACTCCAAACATTGATATTCAAATTGACTAACATCATCGCCTCTAATAGGCTGTCTATTTTTCAACAACTGCCTAAAATCCAGCTCACATAACTGTTCAAAAACTTGTAATAGTGGGTGCAAGGGAGGATTAAATGTACTAGAGATATAAAACTGGTCCCCATCAAATTCATTAGTATTTGCACCCATTATTAATAAAAAGTTTAGCTTCCTAGTGAAAACCTTAAGATCAATAATGATTTTCACCAAGTCAAATTTTTGAACTGGAACATAGGTATAACCCTTGGAAAGAAATTCAGCTATATTGATTGGTATAGTAGCAGATGAAAAATTATCAACTTTAAAATCGTCCGTTTTATTGGTAATAATGGTGGGTGATTTTCTTGTTGCAACCTCGTTCAATGAGTAAATGGCAGCAGGGATTCTGAGGGTCTGAGATTAATGGAGCATATAACACCATTAAGAGCAGTATAGAAGATATGTTCATTGAAGGAAGAATAGAACAAAACATCTATAACTATTTGTTTACATCTTATCCTAGATATCCTTGTATCTTTGGTATTCCAAAGATACATAAAAATGATGTTGACCCTCCTTTGAGACCCCTAGTTGATGGCAGGGGCTCACCCACTTACACTTGTGCAAAGGTTGTGGATTCTATACTACAAAAATATGTGATTAAGGAAAGTCAAATATGTAAAGATTCGTGGTCTTTCCTCCAAACTTTAAACAACTTGGAGTTTAGTATGAACTACAGCTTTTTTACGGTGGATGTTAAAGACTCATATACCTGTATACCTCAAGAGTTTAGGTATAGAATGGGTTAGTCTCCTGTTACAGAGGAAAGGGGCTCCAGCTAGTGAGATATCACTGGTAACTGACTTGATGGAAATTGTTCTTAACAACAACTTTTTTATGCTTGGTGATCACCTTTACTTGCAAAAAGTTGGAGTAGCTATGGGTTCCCCGTGTGGGGCCAGTATAGCTAATCTTGTTATGGCGTATTGGGAAGCTGAATATGTCTTTAACAATTCTTGACTTAGTGATCCCATAGTATACTACACCCGTTTTTTGGATGATATTTTCATCCTTCTTAAGGGTGATATTGAGAACAGCAATACCATACTGCAAACATTTAATGAGTCCACAGAATTTTTGCAATTTACGGCATCCTTTAATACAGAAGCAATAGCTTTTTTGGATATATGGCTCTCTAAGAATAGGGAATTAGATAGTATTGTAGCTACTATTTATAGGAAAAGAACTTACTCTAATTCCTTTTTGCACTTTACAAGTTGCCATCCATACCATCAGAAACATTCCGTTATTAAAGGACAATTGGTACGGGCAGCTCTTATTGTGAGTAAAGATAGTGATTTTATGCAAGAATGTCAGTTTTTAAAATCAATGTTTGTGCATAGAGGCTACCCCGTCACATTGTTGGACGATTTAATACACTAAGTCCATTCAAAGAGATTAAATGGTATATACCAACCCTTGTTGCAGACCAAACAAACACCTGCTGTTGAAGTTAACACTCCAGGGAGTTTAGTCAACTCTCTAGAAGTTAGGTATGGTACTGAAGTACAGAGTGTCCCCAGCCTGGTAACTACATACAACTTGCATAGTCGGTCGTGTTTGGAGGTTATTAAGAAAAACTGGGGTTTATTTGGCACTAATTATAATATTTGTGTTAAGATGGGTAGTGGCCCACGTGTCACATTCAGGAGGGATAATAACCTGAAAAACCTACTTGAACGACAATGAAGGGTGCCTCCAAAAATTACCGGCATGTTTAAATGCCAAGACTGTAATTAATGCAAATTTGTGGATAATTTGTATTCATTAACGGTAAATGGTTACCACATCAAATTCAAAGCTAGGTTTAATTGTAATACAAGAATAGTTGTATATGTGGCAAAGTGCCAAAGGTGCCCTGCATTCTATGTGGGCAAAACAGAGCGTAAACTCCGTGAAAGGATGTATGAACACCAATATGCCATTAGGAGAATGAAACTTGTTAATGCTTTGGCTAAACATGTTCAACAACATAGTGACCATAGCTTTAAATTTTCAGTCATCGACCAGGCAAACCAAGCTAAAAGAGGGGGTCCAACATCATTGCATTTGGAAGAGCTGGAATTAGAATGGCAAATTAAGCTTAATGCTTATAACCATCCAGGTCTTAATGAAACTTGCTCCATTAGTAGCGTATTAAAACTTAAGAGCTTGAAACGTTAATGTTGCCCTTAATGTAATACACATAATCTTGTATATTCATTTTAATGGGCCCATAAATGTTAGATGTTTATATGGCTAATCTTCCATTTAGATACTTATGGTTGTATTAGCCATTAGTGTTGTCACTTTTAGCAAACTTTGGGTTTATGGAACTTTGTTAATTTCTAATATGTATGTATGTGTGTGTGTGTGTGTGTGTGTGTGTGTGTGTGTGTGTGTATATATATATATATATATATATATATATATATATATATATATATATATTTATTCCTTCAGTGCAGGTTCACAACACTTTCGCTACCCTTTGGCTTATGTTCTGCTCCCAGGGTATTCACCAAATACTTAGCCCTGGCCATAGCATTTTGCAGACAGAGAAATATACAGAATTACCCTTATCTGGATGACTGCCTCATTCAGGCAGAGTGCAAAGAAAAGCTGCTCCAGGACAGGACCTCCTCTTTGTCAAAACCCTCCTAATTTCCTTAGGGTTTCGTCATCAATGAGAAGAAATCAAGGCAAACACCTTCCAGGAAGATCATTTTCTTGGGAGCACTGCTAGATGCAACATCCCAAATGGCCTTCCTATCCCCAGAAAAGAAGAGCTTATTGCCTCTCTACATTACCCAGCTATCTTCCAGAAGTCACCTCACTGCAAGGAAGTTCCGGCAAGCCTTGGAGTACATGGCATCTTGCATCCTCCTAATTCCTCTGGCCAGGCTTCACATGAGAAAACTTCAATGGTATCTAAAGAACCTTTGGTGTCAGCACTCTTAGCCTTTAGAGACCTCTCTCCCTCTAATCCCTTGTGTAAGGACTGAGTTTCTCTGATGGGCAGGAGCCTGTGCCAAGAACAAGGGTCTTCCCTTCATCTTCCACCCAACCAGGCAGACCATCACCACCAACGCCTCAGACATTGCTTTGGGCGCTCACTTGACAGGCAGGTGCACCCATGGTCTTCGGAATTCCCAGCACCGTCCTTTACACATCAACCAGAAGAAAATGATGACAGTACAAAAGGCTCTGACAGCCTTCAAATCCCATCGCAGGCCAGGGGGGTCTCCTTATCAAAACAGACACCCGCACAGTAATGTGGTACATCAACAAACAGGAAGGGACCCAATCTTACCCTCTGTGCAGGCTAGCTATGAACCTCTTGCTGACAGCCTCCTCCTCCTTGGGATTACACCTAATATAACAACACCCTGGCAGACCACTTAAGCAGAAACTTACTGGACCCCCACGAATGGGAGCTCCACAGAAAAATCTTTTTGCAAGTCACTCAGGAGTGGGGAACTCCGGAGGTGGATCTCTTTGCTTCGCACCTCAACCACTAGCTGAAAAAATTCTGTACCAGGGAGCATCACCACCTATTGTGGAAGATGGATACCTTGACCTTACCCTGGAACATCCTCTTTGTGTACGCTTTCCCTCCTCTGCCTCTTATTCTCAAGGTACTGATCAAGATAAGGGAGGAGACACCAAAGGCCTTCCTCATTGCTCCAGATTGTCCCATACAACATTGGTACCCCTTACTGAGCAGCCTGACATTATAACCTGCCAGACAGCTTCCCGTGATCTCAGACCTCTTGACTCAGGTGTGTGTGTGTGTGTGGGGGGGGGGGGTGCGGCACCCAGACTTGCAGACTCTCAAACTGTCAGCATGGCTAATACTCTAACGGCAAACAGGATGCCCCTGTTAATCAAACAGGTCCTAGACATTATCACAGAGGACAGAAGGCCCAGCACCAGAAAATCTTATGCAGGGAAATGGAAAAGATTCTGCTCCTGGATCCAGTTCAGAGGAGACAGTTCCTCACAACCTTCCATCCCTCTTATCCTGGACTACCTAGCGGAGTTAATCAATAGTGGCCTCTCCTTCTCTTCTATTAAAATCCACACTTCAGCCATTTCATCTCATTTCAATACAGATCAGCCCCTGTTCTCACATCCTTTGATTAAACAATTCCTCAGAGGGGCTTCTAATATCCGATCTCCCAGAAGGCCACCCACACCAGCCTGGGACCTGAATTATGTTTTGGAAAAACTAACCTTACCACGCTTCGAACCTGCTGCCTCTACAAAACTGAGATTACCTCTCTTGGAAGACTGCTTCAGCCAGAAAGGTTTCAGAACTTCAGGCACTGATGGCCATTGAGCCCTTCATCATTTTCCATGCAGACAGGGTCCCCCTGAGGATTAACCCCTTTTTTTATGCCCAAGGTGATGTCTAATGTGACTCTCAACCAGGCCATACATCTACCCACTTTCTTTCCTAACCTTCAAAACAAGGGGGAAAGAATTCTGCACTCACTAGACATGCACAGACAGCTCAGATACTACCTGGACTGTACTAAACCGTTCAGGAAAACAGACCAACATTTTATCAGCTTTGCCCCAGGGGCAGAGGGGAAGCACATTTCCAAGCAAACTATTTCCCAATGAATATCACACTGTATCAATTTCTGCTACAGATTACATGGGAAACCACCCCCTAAGTCTATACGTACCCATTCCACTAGGGCAGCCTCCACTTCCACGGCATTCCTTAGAGGAGTTCCCATCAGAGATATCTTGGAAGTTGCCACCTGGACTTCTGTCCATACCTTTACAAAGCATTACGACCTACCTCTTTTCTCTAAGGCTAGGGCAGGGTTTGCCTCTGCAGATGTTCTTCGTGTTTCACTGTTGCAGTCATCACACTTAGGTTATCTGCTTGCAGGTAGCCCTCAGTTGGCTAGAATACCAGAGACTTAGTATTTCTGCGTCGGATGCTGTCGCTTCTTCTATGATGTCAGGTCGTCAGGGGTATAAAAACAGGCAGCCGATGTCATTACATCAGTCTTTCTTGCCCAGGAGGAGCCAAAAGCAGAAGCAGTTCGCAAGGGCCCGTGGGCCGCTACCTGAATTTTTTGTTTTCGAGTTGCCTAATCCTGAAGACTTCTAAAGCTAAGTACCCCATTGGGGATCTTTTTTTTCTTGCTCTAAACCGATGTTAGAAAAAGTTGTCTTGCCTGTGGAAAGCAAATACCTCACAGAGATTTTCATTCTTACTGCGTCACCTGTTTAGGCCCAGACCACGAAGTCTCTCGCTGTCAGTTTTGTGCCTTGTTTAATGCCCGAGCCATTTGCCGTCGGGCTATATTTGTTGCTAAATTCTTTCGCTCTCGATCACCATATTTTGACATGGCTTTGGTAAGCCATCCAACTATCGATATTCCGAAAAAATGGAAAGATAAAGACAGACTGCATATGTCCAAAACTGCCAACAATGCTTCCGTTAAGCTAGTCGCCAGTCAGCCAGTACTCATTGAGGCACCTTTGCAGCCCCTGATGCCAGCTTCCGTGGATTTGCAGGCTTCTGCTGAGACCCATTTGGAGTCCGGTATGCCGTGAGATGCTTCTTCGACTGTGGAACCAGTGGATGTCTCTACGTTAGATGAGTCCGGAGCCGCTGTGCAGGCACCGGCTTCTGAGGGAGTTTTTCGTCCTACCGATATTCGAATCAAACAGACTACTTCATTTTTAACAAACTACCGAGTTTCTTAGGCCCAGATACGCACTGCCTCTAGAAAACCGACGACCAAAGGGTATGCTCAGGCACCTTTGCCTCAAAAACAAATGCTTAGAATGGCTGAAGACCTTATTACGCTGATTAGGGGAAGCCAGCCTTCACCTGCTAAGCGAACAAGAACCCAGTCCCATACAGGTTCTACAGCTCAGGAGTCCGATGAGACTGTTCCTTCTGATTATGAAGACATGCCCTTATCCGCCTATGATGATTCAGATGCATAGGAATCTATTCCTTCTGCCTCCTCTCCAGAGGATTTTTCTTTTGGTGAAACCTTGCATACCTTAAGGGAGCATTTCCATTGGGAATGCCAAGACTATCCTCAGTCCAAAAAGAGATTCAGAGAATGTTTAAGAGTTGCCTCAGCACAGGCCCTTAGCTGTACCCCCTGTCCTGGATGTTGTGGATGATGTTTTCATGGAATCCATTCTTACTCCAGACACTTTACCTCCCGCCCCTAGAAAACCAGACAGGTACTACAGAGAGCACCTGATTCTCATAAGTCTTTTTTCAAGAATCCTACTGTTGATCCAGTGATCATTTCCCAGGGACCTAAAGGTATTAAGGCTACTACAGCCAAAAATCCTACCCCTTCGGACAGGGATTCTAGAAATTTGGACATATGGGGTAAGATGGTATAGACCTCTGCAACTCTTGCTATCAGGACATTGAATTGCCAGTTTCACATGCTGAAGTACCAGCATCATATTATGGAACTTAAGCAAAAAGTGATAACCTTTCTAGATTGTGCAGAAAATAAAGAATTGCAGGAGCTTTTGCACTCTGCAAACCAAGTTAGTAAGTATACTTTGCAGTGTGGCTTTGATGCCCTAGAAGCATCTTGCAGGGCAGCAGTTACTGGCTCTGTACCGAGAAGACATGCTTGGCTGAAGGAGCAGACCTTGCCAGATCATGTCAAATCTAAATTACGAGACGCTCCTTTGAATAAGGACTGTTTGTTTGGCACCAAAGCAGAAGAAGTTCTTAAAAAGATGGAAGAAAAGGCTAAATCTATGCAAACTTAAAGAATTCCTACAAGTGCAACCACCTAGATCCAGTAGGCATTGCCCTTCAAAACACTGGTCCTTTCCAGGCCCCTCCAAGCCTTCCCAAACAAGACCCATGGGAAACAGACCACCTGGAGTACAGTCTCAGGGTATGCAGAGATCTAAGCAATGGAGTGCCCCCATCCCTAAAGCAGGGAGTGGTAAGCCACCTCCTTATCGAAAAAACTCAGAATGACTTCTCAACTCTACTTCCCAGCCCTGCCCAATTGCTTGTGTCCCTAGGAGGAAAACTTGCCCTTCATGCAAAAAACTGGATGTCCATTACTCAGGAACGATGGGTCCTCAACATTGTATCCCAGGGGTACAAATTTTATTTCCATTCACTGCCAACCCCAAGCGGGTTTCCAGACCTTCCTCCAAACCAGTGGGCAGAGTCTCAAAACCAAGTACTTTCCCTACTTAATGTCAGAGCTATTCAGCCTGTTCCAGTAGAACAGAGAGGGCCGAGTATTCTATTCCAGACTTTTCCTGGTACCCATGAAAGAGGGCTCTTGGCACCCAATATTGGATCTTTCCACTCTCAACACCTTCCTGGTGGTACCAAAATTCAGGATGCTTACCCTGCAACAGCTTCTCCTAATGTTAGCCAAGGATGCCTGGTTAGTCACCCTAGACTTAAAAGAAGGCTGTCTGCACACCCCCATAAGGGAGTCATGCAGGAAGTATCTACGTTTCAGAGCAGGGTCTATGCATTATCAGTTCTCTGCAGTTCCCTTTGGCTTATCTACTGCACCTAGGGTATTCACAAAATGCCTGGCTCCAGCCACTGCATACTGCAAGCAGAGAAAAATCTTGGACGACTGCTTGATTCAGGCGTACAGTCGGGGATTGCTGCTTCAGCACCTGGCATTTGTTAAAAACCTTCTCTCTTCATTGGGGTACACCATCAATGAAAAGAAATCACAACTGGTACCCAGTCAAAAGATTGTATTCCTGGGAGCAAGCTTGGACACAACTTCCCAGATGGCATTCCTCACTTCAGAAAAACAGGCCTATGTGACAGATTACTTCAAACAAATGGCCACCAAAACCCAGCTATCTGCAAGAAAATACTGCAAGCCCTGGGGTTCATAGTCTCATGTATTCTGCTAATTACATATGCAAGACTGCATATGAGGAAAATTCAATGGTACTTAAAAAGTCTTTGGTGCCAACATTCTCAGGACTTGGAAACCGTCATTCCTATCATAACTTGTCTAAGGACAGAGTTCCTTTGGTGGGCAGAAGCATGCAACTACAACAAGGGACTGCCTTTTACTCTTTCCCACGCTGCCCAGACCCTGACCACAGACGCATCAGACTATGTGGGGGTGGGGGGGGGGCACGTGACTGGCAAATGTGTTCAGGGCCACTGGAGCCCAAGTCAAATTCTCCTGCACATCAACCATAAAGCGATAATAGCTGTACAGAATGCCCTGACAGCTTTCCGACACCTACTCTTTCCAGGAGAACTGCTGATAAAAACAGACATCACCACAGTTATGTGGTACATAAGCAGGGGGGAACCCATTCTTACCCACTCTGCAGGTTAGCCATGGCCTTGTGGAACATTGCCTTGGACAACCAAATCCATCTACAAGCTCAATTCCTGCCAGGCAAACGAAACTCACCGGCAGACGACGAGCAGAAATCTCCTAGACCCACACGAGTGGAAACTGGAGGCCTGCACCTTCAACCTTCTGATCCAGAAATGGAGGACTCCAGAGGTGGATCTCCTTGCCTTCCCCGACAACTACCAGTTAAGCAAATTCTGCACCAGGAACCCTCACAGCAGGGCCTTGGAAGGTAGATGCATTATCATTTCAATCTATGCCTTTCCCCCTCTGCCCCTTCTCTCGAGTTTTACTCAAGATAAGACAAGAAAGGCCAAGGACAATTCTGATTGTTCCAGACTGGCCACGCCAGCACTGGTACCCACTTTTGCACAGCCTGACAACGGTGACACCCTGGCACCTACACCAGACCCCAACCCTACTTTCCCAGCAGGAGGGACAGATTTTGCATCCACAATTACAAACCGTAAATCTTGCAGCCTGGCTTATTCCTTAGATAGTACACCAGCAACCCTAAGTAAACAGGTGCTAGATGTTATCCTTGAAGCCAGAAGGCCCAGTACTAGGAAATCCTATGCTGAAAAGTGGAAAAGGTATTGTTCTTGGATTCAGTCTAAAGGAAAAAACACAGCACTGCCCTCCTTACCTGTAATGCTGGATTACCTAGCAGATCTACTCCACAGAGGCCTATCCTTCTCCTCCATTAAGATCCATGCCTCTGCCATCTCGGCTCATTACAATACTGAGCAACCCCTTTTCTCTCACCCCCCTCATCAAACAGTTCCTGAGAGGGGCAAGCAACTTAAGGCTGCCAAGGAGAGTACCCACCCCTGCTTGGGACCTTAACTTTGTACTGGAAAAGCTCACTCTTCCACATTTTGAACCTGCTGATTCAGCAGAGTTAAAAGTCCTCTCTTGGAAAACAGCATTGCTTCTAGCCATCACTTCAGCTAGATGAGTGTCTGAGTTACAAGCACTTATGGCTGTGGAACCCTTCATTATTTTCCATGCTGACAGGTTTTCCCACAGGACCAACCCTTCCTTCATGCCTAAAGTGGTGTCCAGTGTGGCCCTCAACCAATCCATCCATTTGCCTACCTTCTTCCCTAATCCTCAGTATAAAGGGGAGAGGATCTTGCACTCTTTGGACGTGCACAGACAGCTCAGGTTCTACCTTGATAGGACTAAGCCTTTCAGAAAATCTGACCAGCTGCTAGTCAGCTTTGCAGCAGTGGCAGAGGGCAAGGCCATTTCAGAACAAACCATTTCCAAATGGATAGCACACTGTATCCATTTTTGCTACAAGCACCATGGAAAACCAACCCCTCAGGGGGTCAAAACACATTCCACTAGGGCTATATCTACCTCTACAGCATTTCTTAGAGTCCCTACCAGGGGCATACTGGAAGCTGCTACCTGGAGTTCTGTACACACCTTCACCAAGCATTACCACCTGCCTATCTTTTCCAAATCCAGGGCAGGATTTGCTACAGCAGTCTTGCAAGGCCTAGTAGTGAACCCTAACTCTTCTTGACTGCCTCCACCCTTCCTCAGCTTTGGGAATCAACCCAAGTGTGATGACTGCAACAGTGAAACACGAAGAACATAGTACAGTTGTGTACACTTACCATAAATGTAGATGTTCGAGTGTATTCACTGTTGCAGTCCTGGTTTCCCTCCCTCCTGCCCCCTAGTTTTTTTTATCTCTTGTCTCTCCTCTCTATGTCTATTCCTACTGGTATGGGTATTTACTTTTTACTAGTGTTCTTTTCCACACCATTTTCTAGCTCCCTTTTTTGAGGGCTCCTGACATTGGGGGCAAGAAAAACTGATGTAATGGCGTTGGCTGCCTGTTTTTATACCCCTGATGACCTGACATAATGGAAGAAGCAACAGCATCTGACGCATAAATACTAAGTCTCTGGTGTTCTGGCTGACTGAGGGCTACCTGCAGGCAAGTGTGATTACTGCATCAGTGAATACACTTGAACATCTACATTTATGGTAAGTGTACACAACTGTACTTTCTGCAGGGCATGCTTAACCATGCCTAGGTCTCTAACTAATCCTTCCACCCCCTCCTCAGCTTTGGGAATCCTCCCACAGGTGATGACTGCAACAGTGAAACACGAAGAACATACTACAGTTGTGTACACTTAACATAAATGTAGATGTTCGAGTGTATTCACTGATGTCCTTCATGGATGCATCTGCAGTCATAACAACTGGGTTGTCCTGTCGTCAGGCAGCCCTTCGGTCGTCCGGATTCCAAAGTCCGGGTCCGGCTTCGGCTGATGTCGCACTTCACCCGACGTCATCTCTGCTGGTCTTCGGGTATAAAGGCATCAGCCGACGCCATTTTCCTCAGTCTTTCTTGCCGCGTGGCCAAGCAGAAGCTGTTCGCAAGTGCCGGTCGGTCAGATCCAGAGATTACTACTTCCGAATACTACCAAGACTTCTAAAGCTAAGTACCCGTTGGGGACTCTTTCTTGCCTCAGCCGATGTCAGAAAAGTCAATAACTGTTTAACTTGTGGGAAACAAATACCTCATAAAGATTTCCACTCTTACTGTTTGCCTTGTTTAGGCCCAGACCACGACGTAGCAGCCTGTTCAGCCTGTGCCTCATTCAACCGAACGCTTAGGCGTCGGTCGGAGTTTGCTGAACAGTTTTTCGGCTCAGATTTTGCGTACATTATGCCGTCGGATCCTCCGACTACCCAGATTGTTAAAAAACGCAAAGAAAAAGACCGACACTTGCGGTCCGTGGTTTCGGCCGAAACCATGGTTAAGCAAACCGCGAGTGTCTCGGTTTCGGCCGAAACCGAGAAAACTGATCAAAGCACAGCTGAATCAATGACTACTACTGAGGCTCCTACTACCTTACTTGAATCGGCCTCAGAAATCTTACCTACAGTGGTTACTAGTGACTTATCAGACACCATCCCTTTGGATGTCTCTACCCCAGCACGTGGTGCTGCTAGGCCTCCTGCAGCCATGTCTATTAAGGCCTTTACCAGAGCTAAAGCAGCCAAATCTACTAAATCAGTGCCTGTTAAACCCCCCTCAACTAGGCCCACTTCTAGTTCACAAATGCTTACTCTGGCAGAAGATTTAATATCCTTAATTAGGGAATCTCAATCTCACCCAGACAGGGCCTCTCAGCCCCCAGAAAAGAGACCTAGAGCAGAGCCCCCCGAGCCTGTGTCCTCTGATGATTCCGCGGAGGACTCAGATATTACAGACCAGCCAGAGGCTCATTTCTCCAATTATGAAGACTCAGATGCTGAAGAATCCATTCCAGCTGCTTCTCCACCAGAAGAATTCTCCTTTGGGAAACCTTACATGCCATGCGAGAACAATTCCAATGGCAGGAACAGGATTTCTCAGATTCCAGAAAAAGACTTAGGACTTTTCTGCACCTTCCACAACACAGGCCTTTAGCTATACCTCCTGTCTCTCTGTTGTGGACGATGCATTTAATGATGTCTGCACTGCACCAGATTCCTTACCTCCAGCCCCTGCCAAACCAGACAGATTTTACAGGGTTCCAGACACTCATCACCACTTATACAAGGCCCCACTTGCAGACCCGAAACTATATCCCAGGGCCTAAGGCAGTAGCCTCGACCACAGCAAAACCCTATCCCTTCTCAAAGGGAAGCCAGGTCTTTAGACAGATGGGGCAAAAGGTTTACACCTCAGCTACTCTCTCAGCTAGAGCTTTAAATTGTCAGTTTCACATGATACAATACCAAGAGTTTATGCTTGATCAGTTAACTAAAAGCTATCCTCTGATGACTCTATAGATAAGAAATATATATTAGAAATGGTAAATAACATACAACAGGTTAGTAACCATTCCTTAAAATGTGGCTATGATGCACTGGAGGCTTCATTTAGATCAGCCATGACTGGCACAGTGATAAGAAGACATGCATGGCTGAAGGAACAGGTCTTACGGATCATGTTAAAGCTAAGTTATTAGATGCACCTATGGATAAGGCCAGTTTGTTTGGTACACCTGCCCAGCAGGTAATGAAGAAAATGGAAGAAAAGGCAAAATCTGTGCAAGCGGTTAAAGATTTCTTGCAGGTTCAACCCCAAGGTTTAGCAGGAACTGGCCTGCCAAAATTGGTCCTTTCCTGACTCCACAAGATCCCAAAGGGGCAGGAATAGGCGTCCCAGAGGCAGAAATCAATCCAGAGGGGTGCCTACAGAGGACGACAGTGGCAAGGTAATAACAGAGGCACAGACACAGCCACTGCCACTACAACAGCACAGTGACTTGATTCTAACTCCGCCTACCAGGGAACAAATAGCAGCACCATTAGGTGGAAAATTAACATTATTTTCAAGAACTGGCACTATATCACAAAAGACAAGTGGATTCTGCAAACCATAGACCAAGGATACGGTTCCACTTCCACACTTTACCAGTCAAAAGAGGAATGCCAAACCTGCCTCCAAATCAAAAACAGAAGCTCTACAGCAGATAATGCAACTAACAAAGATGAGAGCTGTGGAAAGAGTGCCAATAACAGAACAAGGCAAAGGATTCTACTCCAGACTATTCCTAGTTCCAAGAAAGGAAAAAAGTTGGAGACCTATTCTCGACCTGTCCATCTTAAATACATACATCATTGTCCCAAAATTCAAAATGCTGACCCTCCAGCAACTTCTTCCCATGCTGGGCAAGGAGTGCTGGCTGGTAACTCTAGATCTCAAGGAGGCATACCTGCACGTCCCCATACGACCAATTTGCAGAAGATACTTGCAGGATCAGAGCACTATCAATTCTCAGCATTGCCCTTTGGCTTATCTACTGCGCCCAGAGTATTCACAAAATGCCTGGCATCAGTAATGCCCACTGCAGACTACAGGAATCCAAATTTATCCATACCTGGACGACTGCCTGCTACAGGGGGACAACAAAAGCAAGCTGACAACAGATTTACAAAGGGTCATTTACTTGCTACAAGCACTGGGATACACAGTCAATTTACAAAAGTCAAGGCTGATACCATCCCAAACAAGGACATTCTTGGGCGCGGAATTGGACACAGTAAAACAAATGGCATTCCTAACTGCAGAAAAACAAAAGAACTCCCTCTTTACTTCTTGGCACTAACAAAACAGAACAAGCTAACAGCAAGAAAAGTTCTACAGGCCTTGGGCTTCATGGCATCCTGCATAATCTTGGTTCCACATGCCAGACTACATATGAGAAAACTACAGTGGTACCTAAAGAATTTATGGTCCCAACACAGGCACAGCCTAGAAGCAGAAATTCCTCTAATCCCATGCCTAAAACAGGAGTTCCTATGGTGGGCTCAAGCATGCCAGTCAAATCCAGGCCTACCCTTTCACAACTATCAAGCAAGCCAAACCATCACAACAGGCGCCTCAGACCTAGGATGGGGGCTCACATGCTGGACAAATGCATAAGGATTGTGGACACAGGACCAGCTCCATCTGCACATCAACCTAAAAGAAATGCTGGCAGTAAAACTGGCAATCCAAAATTCAGACCATTCCTCAAAGCAGGACATTTGATGATAAGGACAGACAACACCACAGTCATGTGGTACATCAACAAACAGGGAGGCACTCATTCATACCCCTATGCAGAATGACTTTGGACCTTTGGAACCTGGCACTCAGCTACAACATCCAGTTACAGGCAATATTCGTACCAGGAAAGGAGAATACTCTAGCAGACATGTTAAGCAGAATCACCTCGGATGCTCACGAATGGATGCTACACCGGACATCTTCAAGGCCATCTCAAAGAAATGGGGAATGCCACAGATAGATCTATTCACTTCCCTCTCAATCACCAGCTCAAAAAATTCTGCACAAGGACATTCCAAACACTTGCATGGAAAGTGGACTCGCTCTCCTTCAGCTGGAAAGGTCTGACAGCATATGCATTCCCACCTCTTCCCTTGATACACAAGGTATTACTAAAAATCAAGGAGGAACGTCCAAGGATAACCCTGATAGCTCCAAACTGGCCAAGACAACACTGGTACCCATTGCTGAGGAGCATGTCTCGGGACAAAATGTGGTCAATACCCTGATGCCTTTGATGTTAACTCAGAACAACTACAGCATCATGCATCCAAACCTAAAACGTTGCAACTGACTGCATGGAACATCACATAGCAGCAACTAATCCAGAGCTTTCCCAAAGGGTTAAAGACATTATCCTTGAAGCCCGCAGACCTTCAACAAGAAGGAACTATGCAGGAAAATGGAAAAGGTTTGTCATTTGGAGTGCTGAAAGAGGAAAAGATGTGTCGAATATAGACATTGCTAACATTCTGGAGTATTTGGCAGAGCTTCTACATACAGGCCTGTCCTATTCCTCCATCAAGATACATGCATCAGCTATTTCAGCAGAAAACAGCCTTGATCCACCTGTCTTTTCACATCCTTTACTCAGGCAGTTCCTCAGAGGGATCAAGAATGTAAAACCTCCTAGGAAACCACCATTGCCAGCTTGGGATTTGAACTTTGTGCTGGAAAAATTGACACTCGCACCTTTTGAACCAGCAGCAACAGCAGACCTGCAGCATCTATCGTGGAAAACTGCTTTCCTACTGGCAATAACCTCAGCAAGAAGGGTTTCTGAACTTCAGGCCCTAATGGCAGTACAACCCTTCCTAATCTTCCACCAAGATAGAGTGTCCATGAGGACTAATCCTACATTTATGCCTAAGGTGGTATCCAGAGTGTCTTTAAACCAGGCAATCCACCTACCTACCTTCTTCCCAAACCCACAAAACAGAGGGGAAAGAATGCTGCATACCTTGGATGTACATAGACAGCTACGCTACTACCTGGACAGAACTAAAAGTAACAGAAAAACTGACCAGCTGTTTGTAGCCTATGCAACAGGAAGGGAAGGAAAAGCGATTTCCAAACAGACAATCTCCAAATGGATAGGAAATTGCATACGATTCTGTTACTCCTTTCATGGAAAACCAATTCCACAGAACATAAGGCCTCATTCTACAAGGGCAACAGCCACTACCACAGCCTTCTTACGAGGAGTGGCAACCAAGGACATTATTGAGGCGGCTACTTGGACCTCCGTGCATACATTTGCCAAGCATTATAATTTACCTCTGTATTCCAGATCCCGAGCAGGGTTTGCCACTGCTGTACTGCAAGGGATCCTAACCACACCATAATCTATTCTTCCTCCTCCCCTAGTTGGCTATGGTATTCTACCCAGTTGTTATGACTGCAGATGCATCCATGAAGGACATAGTACAGTTTTGTACCTACCATAAATGTAGATGTCCGAACTGGATAGCATCTGCAGTCAGGATTACCCTCCTCCTTCCCTCTGTGGTACTCCTAGGGTATTTACCCTCCTAATAGCTAGCTGGCGGGGGGGAGTCTCTTATGGTGTATTTGTTTGTATATATGTACATACATGCTTATTTTTTGTGTTTGCCTTCTATCTTTTTGGAAACATTGGCATTTACCCAAAATTTAGCCTTCCAAGAGGGCAACTGGCATCTGGGGCAAGAAACACTGAGGAAATGGCGTCGGCTGATGCCTTTATACCCGAAGACCAGCAGAGATGACGTCGGGTGAAGTGCGACATCAGCGAGCGGACCCGGACTTTGGAATCCGGCCGACCGAAGGGCTGCCTGACGACAGGACAACCCAGTTGTTATGACTGCAGATGCTATCCAGTTCGGACATCTACATTTATGGTAGGTACAAAACTGTACTTTGTGGTCATAGTTTCCCTCCCTCCTTCCCCTTTATATCCTCTTTCCTTAGGGAGACATAAGCTTCTTACGGTCGCTTTTAGCCACCAGGACCACTTTGGCTTCTGATTGGTTAGGGCAAGAAAAACTGATGTGATGGCATCGGCTGCCTTGCTTTATAGCACTGACGACCTGACGTCAGTCAACAAGCGACAGCAGCCGATGCAGAAAAACATTGACACTGGTATTTAGGCTGAACGAGGGCTACCACAGCAGGGATAACCTAAGGTGATGACTGCAACAGTGAATACACTCTAACATCTACATTTATGTAAGTGTATACAATTGTACTTTCTGGATTTGGAAGTTGTAGATATAGCACATTACAGTAGCCCACCGGAGAAGACACCAGAACATACAACATAACAGGGGGATTGACACGTGGTATAAGGTGATTTGAGGTGATTTTTCCAAGACATAATAGGATATGACAGCAGCTGAAATCTGGACCTTCAAGGTCAGCTTGCTGTTGGTAGTCACTCCCCAAATCACATACATGCTACATAAATTGTAGTTTTGTTTTCCACAGTAGGTAATATTGGAAGAGAAATTTTGTAGCTGAGGGTCTGAAGGTAGCATGGATGATTGCAGTAACAGTCTTGCTAGTGTTGAACTTAAGCCAGGTTTCAGCCAGTCTGTGGGTGAGTTTTTTTCAAGTCATCTGAAAGCTGGTTAAGAACTGACATTCTTGAGGGAAAAAGAGGTACAGTTGTGTTGTCACTGTACCAGTAGTAATGAAAGCATCATCGGTGTATAATTTCTAAAGAAAAATAAAACTGCGAACAGTAAATACATACATAAAAATATTTAAAGGATGTGCATTAATGCCCTTCTAGCCAGCTAGTATACCAAAACAATTGTTCCTATAATAAGTTTGTAAGCGGTTCTTAAACATATCTAAACTGGTGCTTGGTTTAATGTAATTTGGTAGTCTGTTCCATACATTAGCTGCTATCTCAGAGAAGCAATGAGTACATGTCTCATTCTTGTAGAATCTTCTGCATAGGTTGTCTGATGATTTTCTACTACTTTTTGATAACCCCAAGCATCCCCAGAGGTAGTTGTCTCTATATGCCGTATATACCTGAATAAAGTCTCCTCTTAACTTATCTGCATGACACACTGTACAAGTTCAGATATTTCAGTCTTTCATAATAACTTAAATTTCTACATCCATGGATGCCCATGGTATATTTTCGGGTTCCTATCAGATAGTCGAACTTCTACAAGTTCGAACCTCATATGGTCAAGACCATAAGTTTGAATTTGCAGAAGGTCTAACGTTGCAACGGAAATCTCCGTAAGGGGAGGTTTCCGTTTTGTTCAATGTGGTGTGATCTCAGAGTTGGTATATTTAAGTAGCGAGGGGGGTGCAGTTTTTTAACTTCGAACAGGATGGTTCGAACATTCTGTGTTCAAAGTTTTTAAACTTTGACTATGTGATATAGACCCATATTTCCACTATACTATTTCCAGTTTACTTGTGCTTGATTTTTAAAAAGATTTCCATATTGTTATTCCATTCTCAAGTTTGGTATAATGTAACTAACAAACAGTAATGTCATCATTTCTGATTTCCTGGCCTTTATTATAAATCTTTTTTTACAACCTATAGTTCTATAAGTATCGTTAAGCAATTGGTTGATATGATTAGAAAAACTTGGAGCTGGATTTAACTGTATACCCAGGTCCTTAAATACAGATGTCCTTCAAGAATGCAACTGCAGTCATAACATGTGGGTTGTCCTGCCTCAGGCAGCCCTCGGTCGGCCGGATTCCAAAGTCTGGGTCCGACGTCGGCTGATGTCGCATTTCTCTCCGACGTCAGAGCGGCTGGAGTACATAAGCATCAGCCGACGCCATTTTCTCCAGTCTTTCTTGCCACGCGGTGCCCGAAGCAGAAGCAGTTCGCAAGTGCCGGTCGGTCAGCTCCTGTATTCTACGATACCGAAGTCATCAAAAAAGCTAAGTACCCCGTTGGGGACCTTTTCTTGCCTTGGCCGATGTCAGAAATTACTGAAAAAGTTAGCAATTGTCTTTTTTGTGGTAAACAAATACCTCATAAGGATTTCCACTCTTACTGCCTCCCTTGCCTGGGCCCAGACCACGACGTCTCGGCCTGTGTAGCCTGTGCTCGCTTCAACAAGCGCGCACTCAGGCGCCGGGCGGAGTTCGCTGAAGATTTTTTCGGCGATAAATTTGCTTATACCATGCCATCGGATCTTCCGACATCGTAAACTCCCAAAAAGTGAAAAGACCGGGACCGACATCCTCGGCCCGTGTCTACCACCGACTCCACGCCAAAACCTAGCGCGAGTGCTCCGGTTCCCTCTGAGACGGTCTCTCCACCGCTCCGAACCGAAGACACCGCATTACCGACGACTCCGATTCCAGACATTACTCCGACGCCAGTTATAGATTTTCCTCCGGATACCGAAACCGAGGAAATGCCCGAGACCATTGCTGTAGACTAGACAAGGTCACTCCTGCACGTGGAGCTGCCAGGCCTCCTATGGCCATGTCTATTAAGGCCTACACTAGGGCTAAGGCAGCCAGCAAAACAAAGCATATTACTTCTAAATCCTTACCTCAGCCGACTCCGGAGACACAAATTATGTCCATGGCTGCTGATTTAATTACCATGATTAGAAGTTCACAGGCCCTTCCTAAAAGAACATCCCAGCCTCCTCCAGATAAAAGGCCCCGGGTTGAACCCTCTGACCCTACTCCTTCAGATGAAGACTCTGAGGGCTCTGTCCACTCTGATAGCCAGGAAGAGCTCTTCCAGACCTATGAGGACTCGGATGCAGAAGATTCCATCCCTTCGGCCTCCCCTCCTGAGGATATTTCTTTTGGGGAAGTTCTGCACACCATGAGAGAACATTTCAAGTGGCAAGGTCAGGAATATTCTGATTCTTGGAAATGCCTTAGGACTTTCCTTAAGAAGCCTCAGCACAGGCCCTTAGCTATTCCTCCTGTACTTGATGTTCTGGACGATTTGTATTCTGACTCTAGTGCTACCCCTGATTCTCTTCCTCCTGCTCCAGCCAAGCCAGACAGGTATTACAGGGTCCCAGAAACTCATTCCCATTTATTCAGGGCCCATACTGCTGATTTGGAAACTATTTCACAGGGGCCTAAAGGAGTTTCAGCCTCCACCTCAAAAAATCCTTTGCCCTCCAACAGGGAAGCGAGGTCATTAGAGATGGGGCAAAAGGTTTACACATCCACTACCTTATCTATGAGAGCTTTAAATTGCCTTTTTCATATGTTACAATATCAGGATTATCTCTTAGAAGATTTACAAAAATCATTAGCTTCTCCTGATCCCTTAGACAGGAAAACTTTGCAGGAAGCTGTACATAACACTCAGCAAGTAAGCAATCACTTCCTGCAGTGTGGATATGATGCACTGGAAGCTTCATGTAGGGCAGCTATGACAGGGGCAGTGATTCGTAGACATGCTTGGTTAAAAGATCAGCCTCTACCAGATCATGTAAAAGCAAAACTTCTGGATGCACCTTTGGAAAAGAACAAGCTTTTTGGTGCAAATGCTAAGGATGTGTTAAAGACCATCGAAGAAAAAGCAAAATCAGTTCAGACTGTGAAAGATTTCCTCCAGGTTCAACCCCCCAGATTCAGTAGGAATTGGCCTTCAAAAAACTGGTTCTTTCCTAATCCAGAAAAGTTTCAAAGGGGTAAGAACAGACGTGGCCGAGGAAGAGGCCAATACAGAGGCCCTTACAGGGGCGACAATGGCAGCCAGGAAACCAAAGAAGTGGCGGGGGTTTCACCTGCCCAACAACCACAAACTCAATGACTTTCCTCTACTACGCCTACCAGGGAACAACTAGAAGCTCCCTTGGGCGGAAATTATCTCTGTTTGCAGAAAACTGGCACAGACTGACAAAGGACAAATGGATTTTGGACATTATAGACCGAGGGTACAGGTTTCATTTTCATACCTTACCAAGAAAACAAGGCATGCCAAACCTACCACAAAATCAAAGGGCAGAGGCTATCAAGCAAATCACTCTGCTGACTCGAATGAAAGCAATAGAAAGAGTTCCACAACAAGAACATGACCAGGGGTTTTACTCAAGACTGTTCCTTGTTCCAAGAAAAGAATCTCAATGGAGACCAATACTGGACTTGTCCGCATTAAACACCTTTCTCATAGTACCAAAGTTCAAAATGCTGACTCTACAGCAACTCCTTCCCATGCTGGGCAAGGAGTCGTGGCTGATTACTCTGGACCTCAAGGAGGCATACCTGCATGTCCCTATCCGACACAGCTGCAGAAGATACCGCAGATTTCTTGCAGGGCCAGAGCATTATCAATTCTCAGCATTGCCATTTGGCTTATCTACTGCGCCCAGAGTATTTATAAAATGCCTGGCTTCAGTAATTGCTCATTGCAGGCTCCAGGGTATACAAATTTACCCGTACCTGGACGACTGCCTCATACAAGCGGATGACAAATTGATGTTGACAAAAAACCTGGATTATGTCATACGATTACTTCAAGCTCTGGGATGCACAGTCAACTTTCAAAAGTCAAGACTGCAGCCATCCCAGCAAATAATCTTCTTAGGAGCCAAACTAGACACAGCCTCTCAGATGGCTTACCTGACAGAAGACAAGCAAGAGAAGCTAACTCATTACTTCAAAGGTTTAGCAAAACTCACCCAGATGACTGCAAGGACATTCCTACAGGCCCTGGGTTACATGGCATCCTGCATTCTACTGGTTCCATTAGCAAAACTACACATGAGAAAGCTTCAATGGTACCTAAAAAGCATTTGGTCTCAACACAGCAGCAACTTGGAGACAATCATACCACTCATTCCATGCCTACAAAAGGAATTCCTATGGTGGGCCTCGGTGAGCCAGGAAAACACAGGTATGTCATTCAAAAAACCACAGATAACACAGACCATGACTACAGACGCCTCAGACCTTGGATGGGGGGCGCACATGGAAGGCAGGTATATACAAGGACAATGGTCTCCAAAGGAAACACATCTGCATATAAACCAAAAGGAAATGCTGGCAGTAATGCATGCCATCGAGGCTTTTCAACACAAACTCCAGCAAGGCCATTTAATGATACGGACAGACAACACCACTGTGATGTGGTACATAAACAAGCAGGGGGGCACCCACTCCTACCCCCTTTGCAGACTGACAATGCAGCTTTGGGAGAAATCACTGAGCCTAAACATCCAGTTACAATCCCAGTTTGTTCCAGGAAAAGACAATGTGTTGGCGGACAGCCTAAGCAGGAATTTCACAGATCCACACGAGTGGAGGTTACATCCGAAGGCCTTCAGACAACTCACTTCGACATGAGGCAAGCCAGAAGTGGACCTATTTGCCTCTCACCTCAACCATCTTCTACCAAAATTTTGCACGAGGACATACCATCCAAAAGCTTGGAAAATAGATGCCCTCTCATTCAACTGGAACTCCCTAGCAATCTATGCATTCCCACCTCTGCCACTGATGACCTCAGTATTACTAAAGATCAAAGCAGAGAAGCCCAAGGGAATCATAATAGCTCCGGATTGGCCAAGACAACACTGGTACCCACTACTACGGAGCATATGTCACACCAGGAGGTGGGCTCTCCCTCAGTGGCCTCTACTTTTGACTCAACACAATTTCGAAACACTGCATCCAAATCTTCAGACACTGCAGCTAACAGCCTGGGAGATCCCATAAATAACTTAAGCTTATCTCTCTCCAAGGAAGTTCAGCGGATACTAACAGAGGCTTGAAGACCATCCACCAGAAAGGTTTACTTAGCAAAGTGGAAAAGATTCAGCAATTGGAGTACCAGCAAGGGACATGATGCATCATTGTTGAACATCCCACTCATCTTGGAATATTTGGCAGATATGTTAAAGAACGGCCTCTCATATTCTTCCATAAAGATACATGCATCTGCTATTTCCGCTAGATACAACACTGATCCTCCTGTTTTCTCTCACCCCTTACTAAGACAATTCCTCAGGGGAATCAAGAACATTAAGCCACCAAAAAAGGCCCCAGTACCAGCCTGGGACCTCAATTTTGTCTTAGAAAAACTGACTCTACCTCCTTTTGAACCAGCAGCTTCAGTTGACTTGCAATTTCTCTCATGGAAGACAGCTTTCCTGTTGGCAATTACCTCAGCAAGAAGGGTTTCGGAGCTACAGGCCCTAATGGCAATACCACCCTTTATTATTTTCCACAGAGACAGGGTTTAATTAAGGACCAACCCTACTTTTATGCCAAAGGTGGTATCTAGGGTTTCTCTAAATCAAGCCATTCATCTGCCTGCTTTCTTCCCCAATCCTGGGAATAAGGGGAAAGACTTTTGCATACCTTGGACATTCACAGACAACTTCGATACTACCTGGACAGAACCAAGGCCAGTAGGAAGTCTGAACAACTTTTTGTAGCTTACGCCCCTGCAGTCCAAGGAAAAGCAATTTCAAAACAGACTATTTCTAAATGGATTGGACATTGCATCAGATTCTGTTATTCCTTTCATGGAAAGACTGTTCCAGCCAATGTCAGACCACATTCCACCAGAGCTACAGCCACCTCTACAGCATTCTTAAGAGGGGTGCCTACCAAGGACATTCTAGAAGCTGCTACATGGAGCTACGTGCATACATTCTCCAAACACTACAATATCCCTCTATATTCCAGATCCAGAGCAGGCTTTGCTTTGGCAGTCCTGCAGGGTTTGATTGCCTCGCCATCTCTTTCCTAGAGCATACCTCCTCCCCCAGCTAAGCTATGGTATTCTACCCACATGTTATGACTGCAGTTGCATTCTTGAAGGACATAGTACAGTTTTGTACCTACCATAAATGTAGATGTCCGATAGACATGCAACTGCAGTCGGATTTTCCCTCCCTCCATACCCCTCTATGCCTAGGGTTCACTCCTATCCCTATTACTCTTAGCTGGGGATATCTGTTATGGTGTATTTGTTTTATTGCTCATTTATCTGTTTGGAATCCTGTTTTTGTCTTCCAATTTGATTACAGCCTTCCTTGGAGGGCACCTGGCATCTGGGGCAAGAAACACTGAAGAAAATGGCGTCGTCTGATGCTTATGTACTCCAGCCGCTCTGATGTCGGAGAGAAATGCGACATCAGCCGACGTCGGACCCAGACTTTGGAATCCGGCTGACCGAGGGCTGCCTGAGGCAGGACAACCCACATGTTATGACTGCAGTTGCATGTCTATCGGACATCTACATTTATGGTAGGTACAAAACTGTACTTTTCAGTCACTGTGTGCTGTATTAAATGTTGACCTTTCAATTTATGTCTGACAAATCTCATATGTTTAGTTTATGTATTTTATCAGCACATTATTTTCCTGTGCCCAATGATCAATTTAGTCATTATTTTCAGACACACTATCTGTAATACAGGTAATTAGTTTACCGATTTTAAGTCCTCTATAAACAGACTGTAGGACACCTCAGATGAAATAACAGATCTACAAGATGCAATCTAAACAAGTGTGGGCCTAGGACAGAACCTTGCGAGACACCCGGACTGTAACCTTGAATTACACCTGCCCAATTGCTGTATGATACTTGCCATGTCCTATTTGTAAGCTATGCAGTTATACATCTTATTGAAAACTTCAATAACTAGTTCTTCTTATTTATTGATTAGTGTTTTGTGTATGATCCTGTCAAATGCTGAAGTTAAATCTGTATAAATTACATCACAGCACAGTTTTCCATTCATAAATGTTACTATATTGTTGTAGAACATCATGTTACAAGTGGTAACGCATCTATTTTCAGCATATGCATGCTGATATATGGTTTCAAATACCAACCTTTCCAATTATGGCCAAGAATGAAACCCTATGAGAGCCCTCAATCAAGAGTTTTTGTTTCAAGATTAATGTAGAATGTATTTGATTTTTTGGAATCAAAAGATCCAATGTCTGTTTTCATCCAAATCAAAGTTTGAGTTGTCACATCCTATCAGCTCTGACCTTGGCAACTTTTTCCAGAGCTTTGGATCCAGGGCTGTGACTCCTCCCTTCCTTCCCCTATCTAAATTACATCAGACCTTTTTTGCCCCCTTTTGTATCCAGACATGTTATCTGAGAGCTCTTGCCAGTCTTTAGACAATAAGTGAAAGATCTAATGTTATCATTTTCATTTATTCCTCAACTGATGGGTCTCTGATCCAATTCCGCTCTGACACTACTACTTCTACCAGATCTTTGAATCCAAAGTCTCGAGCTCCTCCCTTTATCCATAATGCCCACCAACCTAACATACCTCAGATCTCGTTTGCAGCAATTTGGCTACAGATGCGGATCCAGAGCTCTCATGTTTTACCAGCAGAATTTGGAACAGAGTAAAAAAATAACTAAGGAAACGGCCCCAAATTAGGGACACACTTTAAATTTTTTATCACTGTTATCTTAGAAATTCTCAGAATAATTTACAGTTTTAGGAGGAATGGAAAAAGCTTTGAGAAACATCGAGTGTCCCTACAAAATAGGGGACATTTGAGTGGTCTGAGTGGATCATCTCGCTCTCGAGCTTTGGATGTTTTTTCCAGTTCAGTAGTGAGGTTTTGATATCTGCATTTGGCTATCACTCCATCTTCCTTCCTTGATCACCCTTCACCTTGCTATGTATTTTTCTGAGCAACTATTACCGTTTTTTTTTTTTGGTACATCTTAGTAATATTGCTGGTACTTTATCAAAAATTCTTTTGTCTTCTCTATTCTGGAGAGTACTTCTTGCCTACCATTGTTGGTAGTTGTCTTTTCTACCTTTTTCTATCCTGATTTAAAAAAAATAGGTAGACTAGTTGCTGTAGCTCAATTTCTTTCTTTAGTTTAGGTGGGCCAGCATGGCTGGCAAATCTACTGACTTTAAAAAAATGCATTACCCTATGGGCTTAAAATACCAAACTCAGATGCCCATATGGAGTGCGTGTACTATTTAGGAGCCACACATTTAGATGTGGATTGCTCCATTTGCTTTGGTTTTTAACTCCAGAGCTGTCACTGACTGGATGAACAGGCTAGTTTTGAAGGGCTTTCTCCCTTTCACTTATTCTGCTTCAGCTGGGGCTCAAACCCCTCAAAGAACTCTGATAAGAGAAAGCCCGACACTGCTTCCAAAGGTAAAGGATCTCATAAGATGTCGCCAGATCCTACATCATGTTCAGCTCCTTCTTGGAGCCTTCTGCTGAAATTTCAGAAAAAAATGGATCTGACCATCTCAGATAAGTCTACTTCAAAATCAGAATCACCTCAGATCCGATCACCTCTTCCCCTACCAGATCCGATCACATCTCAGCTCCCTTCAACTTTCTTGGAATTCCCCCATAGACATTCAAGATCTCCATCCTCCACCTCATCTCTTAGGTCTTCCAGGAGTTTATCCGAGGCTGACATGGATAGGATGTTGTGCAAATTCCTTAGAGCTTAGATCCAGATGGTGGAATTCTCAGCTCAGTCTCCCATGAGATCTGTGAGCCGACCTATGACTACTTTGGTTTCTCCTTCTCTTATCCAACCTGCTGTTTCAGAGTCCTCAGATCTGAGACCCCTGGGGTGTCCTGTTTGGATCCAAAGACAGTCTGTTCTTTTACTTTGGTTACTTCCCTGATTCCATCTCTGAGCCTTTTGGAGCCAGAGCTCACTCGGAGCCAAAGGGTCAGAGCCAAATCCGGGGGACTAGAGTTGGCTCCACAGATGTTGGAGCTGTCCCTGCCCTTTGGGGTTTCAGTACTGGACAGCTTGAGTCTGACTCCTTCCTTGTGCAGAGAAACTGATGGTTCTGGAAATATCAGCTCCTTTGCCATTGACTTTAACTTCCCCCAGGTGCTCTGCCTTTGAGATTGTGGAGAGAACGTTCTCATTACCTAGAGAAAGGACTTCTCTACCCCCTTTTGTATCTTTACCTCTTTTGGGTCTTTGCTCTGAGCCTCATTCTTCCATTCCACTGGGACAGCCAGCCTGTACAAGTCTCCAGTCAGTCCCTCAGGACTTCGCCATCTCTTCTGATACCTCTCCAGACTACCCCCTGAAGATGTCCCCCAGAACAGAATGTGTAAAAGGAGACATCTAGATTCCCATCAGGAATATGTTACAGAGGGCACTGATTTCCATGAAGGGGAGGGGACCGTCAGATCTCCACCTGAAGATGTGTCATTTGGAGATATTCTAGAGCTCTTAAAACAGAAAGGTGGTTGGTCTTCCAATACCCCCCAAGAGGAATCGATATTTCAGGAGGCTTTCAGGTCTGGCAAGACTACATTTTGGAGGACTCCCCCAGCCAACAAACTTCTCAGTTCTCACCAGGCATTGAGGGAACTGGACACTGTGGAGCCCATCCCTAAACATCCATATAAAATTTTAGTCCCTCCCAAGGAAAGGACATACTAGAGCCAAGAGGGTCCCAGTTGATGCCATGCTGTGGCGGTGGCAACTAAAAAAAGAGCTTGTATAGAGAAGCTCTTCTCTCTGTCCCACTAACAGAGAGTCCAGGGCCTTGGACAGATTCAGTAATCACATGTATACTTCATTGACCTATGCTCTTTGGTCATTGAATTACCTGGCACATTTTACAAGATTGCAAAGAAATTTGACTAAAGAGCTGTCCAAATCTTTTTCTGGGTCCATGTTGCCAAGGGCCAAAATAGAGTCCCCTTGCAACTGACCACCCCCTTCAATCGATATTTAATGCATGCCTGAGACTGATCTCCCATGCAGCAGAAGATACCTCTTAGGTGCATTTAGGCATGGCCATTAAGAGACATGCCTGGATGCAGCTAAATGACTTTGTGGAGCCCTTTAAGTCTTCATTCATCAGGGCTCCCTTTGGAACTTCCTTTTTTGGTCATAAAGTGAAGGACACACTCTCCAGATGTGAGCAAGAAGGAAAAACCACATCTGCTGTAGGGATACATTTTTCTATCCCTCAAAGACCCTTTTCCTGGAATCAGTGAGGAGGTAAGTAGATGTGGTTCTGTAAATCCCAGGGTCATTTTCATGAATCATGAGGAAATGGTTCTCTGGGGAATGAGGGTAACAGTGGAAAATGCCACCTCCATGGCAGAGCTGGCCCACAGAGTCGGGGCTTCCAGGACTCCTTTTTGGTTAACCTCGTCAGTGCTCCTGAAAAGGGGCCTGACTGCTGCCCTCTGGAGGCAGCAAGGGAAGTTTTTCTGTGTACCAAAGAGCCTGGCTGTCCATAACATAAGGTTCCTGGGTGCAGAGAATTATATTCAAAGGTTATATCATACCATTTTCCCAGACTCCCCTTACAAGAATGAAAAAAAAAATCCCTGATGTTCCACTCAGAGGAAAGCAGCAGCATTAGAAATAGAAAAGCTGCTAGAAAGAGTCCTCTGAAGGTCAACCAGATTAGAAAGGATCCGTAACATCTTCACGATTCTTTTTAGTGCCAATGAAGACAGGGAACTTGAAACCTATCCTGGATCTTAGCAAACTAAAAATGTTCGTACAATATTCAAGGTTCTGGTTGGTCACAATTCAGTCCATTCTCCCTGTACTGTGAAACGACAATTGGATGAGCTTGATAGATCTTAAAGATGCATACTATCACATAAAAATGAGCAGGCATCCCAGAAGATATCTATTCTTCTGGCTGTGAGCCAGTCATTACAAGTTCAGAGCATTACCCTTTGGTCTCAACACAGCCCCCAGGGATTTCACCAAATGCATGTCAGTGGTAACAGCTTACTTGAGACTGTTGGGATTCTGAGTGTTTCTGTATCTAGATGACTGGCTCCTAACTGCCCCAACCAGGTATCTACTCATGCAGGCAAAGGACTACTTCCTGCAGTTGTGTCTTTATCAAGGCATCAAAGTAAATGACATCAAATCACACCTCACACATATGCAGAGTCTGGAGTTCATAGGTGCTCATCTGGGCATATTTAGTCAAGTAGTCTCTCTTCCTCCAGCTCAAATCCAGACACTCGGATCCCAGGTCAGGAAATTAATAGTACATTCTTCTCTTCCAGCACGAATAATTTTACAAGGCTTGTGATCCATGACATCTGCTACCACCCTACTTCCTCTAGCCAGATTTCACATGCAAACTCTTCAGTGGACACTGTCAATCCAGTGGCATATTCATCTGCCTTTAACTGCCCAAGTCACACAAGTATGCAAATGATATCTCCTTTGATAGATTCATTCAAACAAACTGTCTGAAGGCCATCCATTTGTACATCCCCTGCTCACGGCCACGGTACCATTGACGTCTCCCAACTGGGTGGGGGGTGCTTGACTTGGAAAGGACAGTCCAAGGTACATGGTCCCCCAAAGAGGATAACATGCCTATCAATGTTCTGAAAATTAGAGCAGTGCTGTTAGCATTGCAGGCCTTTCAGGACATTCTTCCCTCTGGGACTGTTGCATTTCAGATGGACAATATGTCTGGTACAGCAACAGACAGAGAGGAACCAAATCTTACCTGCTTTGTTGAGAAGCAGTGAGAGAGTTGCAATGGTCGATCTCCTTAGGCCATTTTCTAATAGCATTAGACATTCCGGGGAAAGCCACTGTGATTGTGGGCAAATTAAGCAGGTCAGTTTTGATGCCCGATAAGTAGTCTCTCTCTAAAAGTAGCAGAGAGTATTTTCTGTTGATAGAGCCAGCTATGATGTGACCTGTTCGCTTCTCCCCTCAGAAACAAATGCAGCAGGTTCTTTTTCCCCTGATCCCTCCAATGGGGGAGTCACCAAAAGATGCTCTAGTCTGAGTGACCCTTTGGTGTTTTTTATCTTTACTTGCCATTACCGCTCATTCCCAAATTTCTACAGAAAACACTCTGGCTAAAGAGCACAATCAGCATCATTGCCCCCCTTTTTGCCTCATCAGATTTGGTTTTCATTCCTCTGACCTCACCTTCTAAATCTGCCCTGGATACTGGATCCCAATCCAGACCTCCTGTCTCACTTGACAGGTATGACTCATCTGAACTTGACTGGCTTCAAACTGACCACGTAGTTTCTCCAATTCCACTAATTGCTAAATAGCCCAAGCTCACCTCCCAGGTCCATTATATTTTGTTATCTTCTCAAAAAGCTTCTACTAGGAAGATTTATAAAAGTAAATGGAAGAGATTTGTATTTTGGGTCCTTAACAGGGATCTGGACCCTCTTTCTGCTGCTATACCAGCTATATTTGATTTGTTTGCATCAATTTTCAATGAAGGGGCTAGCTGTTCTACTGTTAACATCCAGTTGGCTGCCATTCTACTATAGACATGTGACAGAATAAGTCATTAAACTACTGAATGTAAGCCTAACACTATGCCCATCAAGAAGGAAAATAGATGACACAGATGGTACACTATGGTGATTAGCTAAAATCTGACTCTGTTCTTGCTCAAAACTAGGATAAACTATATCCCTCAATGTGAAGAAGTACCTTTTCATTTCCTCATACCTCCTTTCTCTCCCTTCTTTATTTGCTTTCTAATTCTCTTCCCTGACCTTCTGTCTAAATATACCATAAGCCTGCTTTTCCTTTACTTTATATTGCAATTCCTGTTTCTCTTAGACTAACTTGCTTTTAATTTCTTTACAAGCTGCCCAAATATTAAACGATTGCCATATACCTTGATTCTTAGCCAGTGTTTTTATATTATGTCATTTGTTATAATTATTTAAAATGCAGGTGTTTGTGTTTTATTTGTGAAGATTGTAAAATTATTGTTCTTAAAATGTTTTGCAATTCCTGGGCCTACACTGAAAATGGGTTTCTCCCCAGTTGGACGTCCTGATAATCAAACGTCAGTAAATAAATAAACTTCAAATTTTCATCCAAGTGAAAATAACTTTACATTAGCTTCTTCTAAATTTTGTAAAGCTTTTCTCAAAGGGGCCTTTTTACTTAGTCCTACAGTAAAGGATCCTACTTCTCCTTGGGATTTAACTGTTGTGCTTTAGGACCTGACCCAAACTCACTTTGAACCTTCAGCCAGGTCAGATCTAAAATTTTGTCTTGGGGAAAGCCATTTTTCTAGTCTCTATCACTTCAGGTAGATGAGTATCTGAACTCAGTGCTTTGTCTTTCAAATCTCCTTACCTGGTTTTGTACAAAGACAGGGTGTCCTTTTTTGCCTAAGGTAGCTTCTAAGTCCAACATCAAACAGGTCATTAACCCCCCAGTTCTGTGTTGTCAATTCTAATTCTTTCTCAGCTTTTCGCCCACCTACCACCTAACATTTGCTCCTGGAAAGATCTAAGAGTTTTTCTTTGGGAAATGCTATTCTTTGTTTGAGCTCTAGCTCCTTTTTCTTATTCTGTCCTTAATTATTTCTTTTAAGGTATTGTTCCTTTATCATCCATCTGCTTCTCCCAATGTTGAGAAGAGAAAGAAAAAGATAAGACTTGGAGAAAAGCAGAGAGAAGGGAACGTTTTCAGAGAAAATGGCTGAAGAAAAGAAATTGGAAAAGAAAAGGCTCAACAAGTCAAGGAAAGTGACCTGGGATCCAACTAGTCTGTCAGATCTGATATTCGGAACATCGATGCAGTCAGATCTACCTGTCAGTCAGGTCTGAGCTCCCTCCCCTCTAGCTACTTTTTCTCTGGATCGGGTGAGCCCACAGCTCCATTCACTAGTCCTTAAAGAGAAGTGTCCTTACAGACCCTCATCTATAGTGTAATTGTTGAGGTTGGTCTGATACCCCCAGAAGTCTCAGGGAAGTGGATGTTGACTGAATGATGAGGAAATTTTGATAACACAGATCCAACTGGGAGTCTTCTAGGTGCTGTCCTTGAGGGGAGGTGCGGGTACAGGCCAATTGACCCAGTCGCATTTTTCTGTGATAATGGTTCGGTGTTCAGAACTGGTTCCCACAGGTCTAGACCCTTCTGGCGCACCTCAGTCAGATCCCGCAGTCCAAGAAACATCGAGTTGGACTATGCCCCTTACTCTCTCAAGTCTGATGCTTTTGGATTGAGATGAGTTTTGGAGCAAAAGCATCATTATCAGGGTGTCAGTGGTGGAGTCAACCCAGAGGTTCTGGGAGCCGTTCTACCCCTTGGTGCCTTGCCACTCGACAGCTTGGTTTTGAGGTCCTCCTGGGAACTGAACTTGGTTGGAGTGGAGGGCATTTGAGTCAGTTGACAGGGGGAGTACTTCCTTGGCTTCATTTGTGGCATTGGCTTTTGAGGCTGTAGAAAGAGCTTTTACTGGACCAGGAAGGCAGTTGTGTACTCTGAGTTTGGATCCATTCTGACACCCAGCGGAATTTGTTCCTTACATCTCTTACTCAGATTGACAAGGACAGCCAGAACCCATAGGCTTCAAGACTACTTAACACTTGAGTTCACAGTCTGATTCCACCCTGTCTCCACCAGAACCCCAGAGACATGTTCCAAGAAAACAGATGTGCAAATTTAAGCACATAGACACCCCTCCTAAGTTTGTCACTGAGAAGACAGATTTGGGTGAGGGCAAAGGATCCCCCATATCCTCCCTGGAAGACATCACATTTAGGGGCATCAAGAATTGGTGAAGCAGAGAAGAGGTTTGGTCCACTGAAACTCCTTTGGATGAGTCCGTGTTTCTTGAAGCATTTGGGTCTGGCTTGACTGTTTCCTGGGTGTTTCCCCCTCTAGATGGCTTCATAAATTTCATGGCACAGAAGACCTGGAAGGATGCTGATATTATAGAGCTAATCCCCAGAAAACCTGATAGTAAAGACAGGAAGCATTGGTTGGAAGGACCCCCAGTAGATTCCATGGTAGTAGCAGCAGCCACAAAGAAAAACCTGTCTGAGGAGAGTTCTTCTGTCCATTCCCCTAACAGAGAGTCAAGCGTGTTGGACAGATTAGGAAAACTGGTGTACACTTCAGTGACCTTTGTCAGAATGCTGAACTGCTGTGCACACATGAGATGTATTAAGAGGGACTTTATCATTGAAATTTCCAAGATTTTCTCTGGTACCTTGCCTTCAGATGCTGAAAAACAGTGGACACTTAAATGTCTGCTTTGCAGTCTACTTTTAATATAGGCATGCATTTGCTATCCTATGCAGCAGATGGTACAGCAAGAACAGCTGGTACAGGCATTACCAAATCTGGATGCTGCTGTGCAATTTCACAGAAGGCTTTAAAGCATACGTTATTAATGCCTTCTTTGATTCCACTCTATTTGGACCAAAAGTTAAAGGGATGCTTACCAGGAGTGGTCAAGATGGCAAGACCTTGTCTGCCTAGGAACTATTTCTCCACCCCACAGAAATCCTATTGCAGCAATCAAAGGTGTGTGTGTGTGTGGGGGGGGGGGGGGGGTGTAAGAAAATTTGGTTTAGGAATTCAGGAAATCATAGGGTTTTCACCACAACAATCCTGAGGACAGACCCCTCCAGAGGCAGAGGGGGAGGCAACTTGAATGGACATCATCCTAGAGGCAGAGGACGACTGCAGAATTGGAATTTCTGTGATCCCTTCACTGGAAACCCTACCAATGCCCCTGAAGGGTTACCCAGGTGGTGCACTTAGGAGGTGGTTGGAAGACATTTAAACTTGCATCCACAAGCCTGGCAAAATATTGCTTTGGATTCCTGGGTGTTAAGGATAATCACCAAAGGCTATACCATTCCCTTTTTGTATCCTCCAAAGGAGAGATTGAAGATTCCCAATATTCCACTAGATCAATTGGAATTTGCAGCAGCACAAGTTTCAAAGTTGCTAGAAAAGCAAAGGAGGAAGCTACTACAAGATAGAGCAAAATCCTTAAAAGGTAAGACACCCTTGATCACTATAAGTAAAAAACTAAGAGCTCTCATAAAATCATCCAAAGCAAATTTTGAGAGAAAAATAGCTAAAGACTCAAAAGACAATCATAAGGCCTTCTTTAGCTATGTTAGAAACCTGGGAGGAAACTCCCAGATATGTTCAGAACTAGTTCAAAATGATGTGAAGATTACTGATCCTACAGACATTGCCAACATACTGGCTGACAGGTTCAGTGCAAACTTCTCCCCCCCCCCAAAAGGAGAGATATCTATATCAAGCGATTGCAGCCCCTCAAAAATCTCCAGCGCCCACGCGAGAACTGCTCTCTCCAAAGCCAAACCCACAGCATCCATGGGACCTGATGGTGTCCCCGGCTGTGTGCTCCACGAACTCAACGAGGAATTAAACCCACAGCTAGGACAGCTGTTTAATCATAGTCTTACCTCTGGATACGTACCCAGGGAGTGGCGCACTGCAACTGTGGTCCCACTTCACAAAGGCGGTGCCTCCACCGACCCTGGAAATTACCGGCCCATTAGCTTGACAAGCCTTATCTGCAAAGCCATGGAGAGGATCATAATGGACCTCATAAATAAAGACATAGGGAATTTGCAGACTTTGGATCCATCCCAGTTTGGCTTTGTCAGAGGCAGATCATGCCTTCTAAACTTGGTTGACTTTTTCGAAACAGTCACCAAAGCCATTGATGAGGGAAAGGCAGTCCATACAGCCTACCTCGATCTGGCGAAGGCCTTGATACAATACCCCACTCGGGTATCATTGAAAAACCCATCAGCTTAAATGTTAACCCATACATCACAAGATGGGTTGCAAACTGGCTGAGTGACAGAACACACAGGGTCAGAGTTGCTGGCGCCATGTCAGACTCGAAGCCTGTCACAAGTGGTGTCCCACAGGGCTCAGTCCTGGGCCCACTCTTGTTTGGCATCTACTTTTCCGAAGTACAAGCAAACACAGGAGGGTTATGGCTGACAAAGTTTGCAGATGACTGCAAACTGGGTGCCATAGTAGAAAACACATCTGACACAGATATCCTTCAGAAGGGTCTCACGGAAATGGATAACTGGTGCCAGAGCCATGGCCTAAAGTTAAATGCCAAAAAATGCATAGTCATACCCTTCGGGAAAAACAAGGTTACCCCAAGCTACCAAATAGGTGGCAATCCACTGAGCACAGAAGAAGTTATCCGGGACCTGGGGACCCAAGTTGATAGTAGTCTGTCATTCGACACCCATGTAGCCAAAGTAGTTAGGAAGACCTTCTACATTGCCCACCTTATCATGAAGGGATTCTCATCTAGATCAAGGGAGGTCATAGTCTCCCTATACTCATCACTCATCAGACCAATGATTGAGTACAATGCCCCATTCGGAATGTATCTGACCCGACACTTGCAGCAGCTCGAGAGGTCACAAAAATTCCTCACCAAAAGGATAAAGGGTCTCAAACATCTGTCCTATGCTGCCCGACTGAAAGAACTCCAACTCTATTCAGTCGCTTACCGCCTGCTCAGAGGTGACCTTTGCCTAACATACAAGGCCATGTCAAACCCAGATTTGATGAATATGCTTCACCTCAAAAAATCTAGATCCGTCAGAGCCACAAGAGCGGGAGACTTAAACCTTGACACGGCTATTAATAGGACGTGCTGGAGTGATAGATTCATCACCCAAAGACTCCCTATGCTGTGGAACAAAATCCCGGTATATGTGAGGCAGAGCACCTCGCTGGCCTTGTTCAAGAGAAATCTTGACCAATGGATGGGAGATCGCAGATATACCCCAGGGATTACCTCAGTGTCACTGCTCAACAGAGGCACAGCAAAATAATGGGTATAGTTCCCCATACTAAAGGGGTGGCGTAAGCCACAAAACTATGGGCTAGGCTTGTAAATGCCCTCGGGCAGATAGCCTAGTATGAACCTATGAACCTATGAAAAGAGAGTCATCTGACTGGTCCCCCCAGACCTCTTAGAATCAGGAGTCTATTCCAGGTTCTTTTTAGTTCCAGATAAGACAGGGGACCTCAGGCTAATACTGGACGTCAGCCGCCTCAATCAATTTGTGAGACACATGAAGATGCTCTTTGTGTTTCCTAACCATTGGCTTATCCATGCTGTTGTAGCCCTCCATCAGTCTGAATACCAGAGTCAAGGTTTTATGCGTCAGCTGCTGTCGCTTGCTGGGTGACGTCAGGGCATCCGAGCTATAAAGGAGAGCAGGCGATGCCATTCCTTCAGTCTTTATTGCTGTGGAGCCCGTAGCAGAAGCAATTCGCAACAGTGCCGGTCGGATGTTTCCAGATTTCACAATTCAGCTGAAAACATCTAAAGCTAAGTACACAGTTAGGGATACTTCTTTTTTTGCACTAACCGATGTCCGAAAAAGTCAGTAACTGTTTCACCTGTGGAAAACAAATACCACACAGAGACTTCCATTCTTACTGCATCACTTGCTTAGGCCCAGACTACGACATACCCCACTGTCGGTTCTGTGCCCTTTTTAACGCTAGAACTATTCATTGTAGAGCTCTGTTTGTAGCCAGTTATTTTAATCTTCCATCTCCGATTACCGATATGGCGTCCTTCAGTCAGCAAACCGCAGATCTTCTGAAAAAACGTAAAGATAAGGATAGAGACTTCAGCAAACCACAGATCTTCTGAAAAAACATAAAGATAAGGATAGAGACAGACCGCATAAGGCCAAGCCTTCTGACGACACCACCACCTCTAAAAGGGTCATCAGTTCTTTGGAATTCAGTGAGGCTCTTTTGCCGCCCCTAATGCCTGACTCAATTTCTTCACAGGCCTCTGCTGAGACCCTTTCGGAATCCTGTTTGCCACAGATGACTGCATCGTCTTAAGAGCCTTCGACTCTCTCACCCTCGGTTGGGTCCAGAGCCGCTACACTGGCACCAGCTTTTCAGGATACTGATTGCACTTTGGAATTTGCTTCAAGCCCTTCGCCCTCTCCTCCAACTAACACACTGACAGCACCGAGGGATACTCTTCAGGCCAGACTTAGAGCTACTCCAAAGAAAACAGCATAAAGTCTCCATTCCACTACTCCTCCCCCTCCTCAAACTAGAATGCTTAAAATGGCGGAGGATCTCATCACTTTCCTGTGGGGCAAATCAGACCACTCCAGCCAAAAGGAGAAGGGTTCCTTCTCCATGCATCCAATCGGATTTAGACTCAGAGGGATCTGACAACTCTGTTTTTGTAGAGGAAAATCCTCTTACTGCCTATGAAGATTCAGCTGCAGAAGAATCTACTCCTCCTGCATCACCTCCGGAGGACTTTTCCTTTGGGGAAACCCTCCACACACTCCGGGAACACTTCCAGTGGGAATCAGTGGATTTCCCTCAATCCAAGAAAAGACTAAGAGAGTTTCTGGACGTACCCCAGCACAGGCCTCTGGCCATCCCACCCATCTTGGAGGTGGTAGATGATGTTTACCAAGAATCCAGCCTTACCCCTGACACCTGCCCTCAGAAAACCTGACAGGTACTACAAGGTACCTGACTCACATAATTTCCTCTACAGAAATCCTATAGCAGATCCAGAGGTGATTGCTCAGGGAACTAAGGGAGTTAAGGCTCCCTCTGCAAGAATCCTACTGCCTCAGACAAAGAATCTGGTGCCCTGGATTGATGGGGTAAAAAAGTATATAAAAGTATATACCTCTGCAACTTTAACTATAAGGGCTGTCAACTGTCAGTTCCATATGTTAAAATATCAACAGCATACTTTGCAACAGAAAATTTCTGCTTTTCCAGATTTTGCCAACAATCGAGAGAGCCGAATTCCTGCACTCTTCATCTGAGGTGGCAAAGCACTCCTTGCACTGTGGATTTGACACCCTAGAAGCTTCTAGCAGGGGAGCAGTGACAGGATCTGTTATCAGAAGACATGCATGGCTGAAGGAACAACCTCTTATTGATCATGTCAGCTAAAATCATGGATGCACCTCTTGACAAAGACCGCTTGTTCGGACAGAAAACTGAAGAGGTACTTAAAAAGATGGATGACAAAGCAAAATCGATGCAGACTGTTAAAGATTTTTAAGTACAACCTCCTAGGTTCAGCAGAAATTTTCCCTCTAAACACTGGTCCTTTCCTGCACCAAAGGGACAGGCACAAGACAAAACCTGTAGGGGCAGACCCACCAGGACTCATACTCAGGGCCAGCAAAGAACAAAACAGTGGCCCCCTCAAACACTAGAGGAGGGAGTTCAAAAGCAACCCTGTATGGAAAAAACTCTCAATGATTACTTTTCCCATCTCTGCCTGCCTTCACCACACCAAAAGCTAGGAGGAAGGCTGTCTCTATGCAGAGAAAATTGAAACTCTATAACAAAAGATCAATGAATCTTAAAAAACATTGCTCAGGGGTGCAAATTCAATTTCCATGAACTAATACCTCCAAGAGGGTACCCAGGCCTACCTCCAAACCAGTGGGCAGAAGCACTAAAACAAGTGCAAAACCTAATATCCCTAGGGGCAGTAGAACCTGTACCCTCCAGAACAAGCTGCAAAAGGATTCTATTCCAGACAGTTCCTTGTTCCCAGGAAAGAGGGGACTTGGCGTCCCATCCAGGACCTACCCTTTCTCAACACCTTGCTGGTAATCCCAAAATTCAAAATGCTTACCTTGCAACAGCTTCTACCAATGCTGCCAAACAAAGCTTGGATTGTCACCTTAGACCTAAAGGATGCTTACCTGCACATCCCGTTAAGGGAATCCTGCAGAAAATTCCTGCTCTTCAGAGTAGTTTCACTACACTTTCAATTCTCTGCTTTGCCCTTTGGATTATCTACTGCTTCCAGGTTATTCACCAAATGTCTAGCTCCTGCCATTGCATTTTGCAGGCAAAACAATGTACAGATTTACCCTTACCTGGACGACTGTCTCATCCAGGCAGACTGCAAGGAACTGCTCCTGCAGCACCTCTCATTTGTAAAGACCGTACTCACCTCTCTGGGGTTCACTATCAATGAAAGGAAATCAAAACAGACACCTACCAGGAAAATCATATTTCTGGGAGCCTTATTGTACACAGAACAGCAAATGGCTTTTCTGTTCCTACCAAAATACTTTACTACTCTGGCCTCCCAAACCCAGCTTTCTGCCAGGAAATTCCTGCAAGCTCTAGGGTACATGGCCTCATGCATCCTCCTTGTACCTCTGGCCAGACTGCACATGAGGAAAATTCAATGGTACCTAAAGAACCTATGGTGCCTACATAGTCAACCTCTGGACACCTCCCTGCCTGTGATCCCTTGCATAAGATCGGAGTTCCTTTGTTGGGCCCAGGCCTGTTCTCTGAACAGGGAACTTCCATTCACTCTCCGTCCGTCAGACCAGACCATAACTACAGATGCTTTGGACATAGCCTGGGGCACCCACCTGGAAGGCAGATTTGCCCAAGGTCTATGGGACGCTCAAGTACTACCCTTGCACGTCAACCAAAAGGAAAGGATAGCGGTGCAAAACTCTCCGGCATCCTTCAAATCCTACTTCAAACCGGAGGTTTTTCTCATAAAAACAGACAACACCCCAGTCATGTGGTACATCAGCAAACAGGGAGGGACTCAATCTTGCCCCCTGTGCAGACTAGTCATGAACCTACGGCTAACGGTCTCATCCATGGGACTACATCTTATAGCCCAATACCTACCGGGCATCAGCAACACCCTAGCAGACCATGGACCCACATGAATGACAAATCCACAGAGACATTTTTCTGCAAATTACCCACACATGGGGGACCCCACAGGTGGACCTCTTCGCCTCCCACTTAAATCACCTAGTACAGAAATTCTGCACCAAGGAGTACCATCACCTGGTTGGAAGGTCGATGCCCTGACCTTCCCTTGGAATACCCTCTTTGTGTATGCATTCCCACCCCTTCCTCTCATTCCAAAAGTACTAATTAAAATAAGAGAGGAAAAACCAAAAGCAATACTCATTGCTCCAGATTGGCCCAGACAGCATTGGTGCCCACTGCTGCGCAGCCTATCTCTCCAACCCCCTGGCAGCTCCCTCTGATACCTCACCTGCTATCCCGGTGGGGGGGGACTATACTGCACCCAGAGCTTCAAACTCTTAAGCTCTCAATATGGCTTATTCTACCATATTGAGAGCTTGAGAGTTTCAAGTTCTCAATATGGCTTATTCTACCATAACCAACAAGGAATCTATGCTAAGCAAGCAAGTCCTTGACATCATCACAGAAGCCAGAAGGCCCAGCACTAGAAAGTCTTATGCTGGAAAATGGAAAAGATTCTGCTCCTGGAGCCAGTCCAAGGTGGCAGACATTCATCTGCCCTCCATTCCTCTTATTCCAGATTGTCTGGCTGAGCTTCTTAATAAGGGTCTCTCCTTCTCCTCTATAAAAGTAAATGCCTCTGCCATCTCGGCAGACTTTGATACAGAACAGCCATTGTTTTCCCACCCTCTTATCAAACAATTCCTTAGAGGAGCCTCTAATATCAGGCCTCCCAGAAGACAGCCCATCCCAGCCTGGGATCTGAACTATGTTTTAGAAAAGCTTAGTCTGCCCACCTTTGAACCTCCAACATCCTCAGAATTAAAGTATCTCTCTTGGAAGACTGCCTTTCTCCTGGCAGGAGAGTGCCAGAGCTTCAAGCTTTAATGGCCATTGAGCCATTTATCATCTTCCTTGCAGACAAGGTCTCCTGGAGAAATAACCCCTCCTTCATGCCAAAGGTGGTTTCAGATGTTACCTTCAACCAGGCCATCCACCTGCCCACTTTCTTCCCTAACCCTCAGAACAAGGGGGAAAGGATACTGCATTCTTTGGATGTGCACAGGCAACTTAGATTTTGTCTGGATCATACTAAGACATTCAGGAAAACCGACCAGCTCTTTGTCAGCTTTAAAACAGAGGCACAGGGGAAACCAGTAGGGGGAAACCAATATCCAACAGACCATCTTCAAATGCAAGGACATCCTGGAAGCTGCCACATGGACTTCTGTCTACATCTTCACCAAGAATTACCATCTGAATATATTCTCAAAAGCTAGGGCTGGGTTTGCCTCTGCAATTCTGAAGTGCATGCTCTCCCAATCTTAAGTAGTTAACTTAATTTGATCAGCAGCCTGTGGGTTACGGATCTGACATGGATCCGAGCCGGCAGCATACCAAGCAAAAAGATCTGAGCTCCAAGCTCCTCCCCCTTACCCATACTACACTGCAACCTGCTTCCAATCCTCAGATCTCATTTGCTGCACCTTTGCCAAGCACGGGATTCTTAGAGCTCCAGGCAAGTGTAACAATTTTTTACTTCAAACTTCTCTTTTAGTCTACTTTTTTTGTGTGTGCATGTATTTTAATACCTTTCTTCGAGTGTTCTTTCTCCCTAGCCTTTATTTCCCCCTTTACCTTTGGTAGTTATTCATCTCTTAGTAGGCCCCTATTTTTCCCTCTTTCAGGTGCACGTGTGTGGCTCTGCGTGTGTCTCTAGTATGGCTGAAAGTCATAAAGTGACTTTTCCAAGTGCTCTGAGTGTGGCCATAAGCTGTTGCCAGTGGATGGTCACATTCAGTGCGTGATTTGCTTGGGGGGGTTCCGCACCTTTCTTCTCGCTGCCAGATTTGTGTGGCGTTCAACTCCTGAGCCTTAAGGGATAAGGAGGAACAAGCTGATTCTGGAGGGTCTTCTACCCGCGGAATCAGCTTCTTCTCTTTCCCTCTCTGTAACAACAGCCGTGGCTGCGGCTGCCCAGCCAACCGGCCCTCTTCCCCTGTCTGGGACTCACCCTCCCACCTTGTTTCAGGGAGAACGAGAGGCCAAGAAATATAGAAAAGAGAGAAGGGAGCGAGAGAGCGAGAAAAAGAGAGAGAGACAAAGAAGCGGCAGGCCAAATTGGACCCCTCGGCCCCTCCCGCTAAGGTGGTCTCTTCTCCATCAAGTGTGTCCAAGCCTTCCTCCCCATGGCTCTGTTCACCACGTTTCTCCCTGGAGCTGGAGGAGGAGACCCGACCAGCCTCGAGGTCATTGTCGCTTCGGCGGCTTCCTCCAGGTCTACTCACAGCATTTTGGAGGCAGATATGGACCAGATGATGCGTCGATTCTTGCAAACTCAGCTGCAGATGGGAGTGTTGCTGCCTCCCCCCTTATGGGGGGGGGGGAGTTCAGCTCCACTGTTTGCCCCAATAGCTCCTTCTCTGATCCACCACCGGATCTCGGAGTCTTTGGATCCGAGGAGCCCTGGAGCCAGGGGGTTGGTGCCGATGGTTATTACTACCTCGATGCTGGCCATGCCCTCGAGCTTATCGGATCTGCTTTCGGATCTGAGCTGTCGGAGCTGAGAGCTGGGCATCGGATCCGGGGGCGGGGGTTAGTGTGTGTTCGGCTCCTTTGGTGTCGGAACACACCATCCTCTGTGGTCCGACCGCTTTGGTTCAGGCACTAATCCCCTCGTTGGATACGAAGGCCCTGGCAACCTGTCTTAGAGAGGCTGGTTCCCCTTCGGCGTTCGATGTTGTGGAGAGGGTTCTCTCTGGAGGATCGAGACCCCTCACTCTTTCCTCAGGGTCCGCCCCCACTCCCTCGCAGCTCAGTTTGTCCTCCATCATCCAGTCCCCCCAGGGACAGCCTGTGTCGTTGATGCCCCAGCCAGTTTCCCTGGAGGAACATGAATCCGTTGGTGAGCCCCCTTGGACAGTCCCCCCAAGGAGGTCCCTCACAAACGCCTGTGCAAAAGGAGGCACTTGGACTCCCCCGAGTCCCTCACCGAGGATACCAATTTGGAAGAAGGGGAGGGTTTCCCCAAATCACCTTCCGACATCTCCTTTGGAGATATTGTGGAAATACTCCACCAAAGGGGGGGGGTGGTCTGCCCAAAAACCCTCCTCGGACGAGTCGGTATTCCTGGAGGCGTTCAACACAGGCACATCTACCTCTTGGATGCCCCCCCCCCCCAGCCGACCCCCTGTTTGATCTGATTACCAACAGGGGGTGGAAGAAGCTGGACACTGTAGAACCGATACCTAGAAAGCCCGATAAGGTTCTTAATCCCCCTGCAGACAGAGCTTCATGGAGCAAGGGTTCCCCGGGTGATGCCATGGTGGTGGCGGCGGCCACTAAAAAGGAACTCTCCCAGGAAAGTTCTTCGGTCCATCCTCCTGACAAGGAGTCTCGGGCAATGGACTGCATTGGAAAGCGGACTTTTGCTTCAGCTACCTTTCTCTATAAGGGCGGTAAATCACTTGGCCCATGTAATCAGACTGCAGCGGGACCTGGTCAAAGAGTATGCTGAATCTCCCTCAGAGTCCATGTCGGCTGAGGATAAAACGGACTTTCTCGGCTCGTATGGCCACTCTCAAGTCAGTGTCTAATACTTCTGTGTGGCTACTTTCCCATGCCATGGTGGGAGCCGCTAGAGCTAGCTGGTCCGGTATCTCCTTAAGGCGTCATACCTGCCTTTGATTTTGTGATTTCTCGGGACCGTTCAAGGCATCCTTCATGAATGCACCCTTTGACAGGTCGACCCTCTTCGGGAAGACCATCCGCGAGATGCTGGTCAAGAGCGAGAAAGATGGGAAAATGCTGTCAGCCATCGGAATATGCTTCTCTACCCCTCAAAGGTCCTTCTCTAGGAACCAGTGAAGGCAGAAGAAGAAGTGGTTCTGGAAATCTCAGCAGGCCCGGAACGCTCAGGACTCCTTCTCCCCCAGAGGCAGAGTGGGACAAGGTGGATGCCGGCCCAGAGGTTAGGGGGACCAAAGAACTTCGGGTCATGGGAACCCTTTTCTGACCGACACACACAGCAGCCCTGAGGAGTTGCCCGACTGCTCCTCTCTGGAGGCAGTTGGGAGGCATTTTTCGAGGCACCTGGCTCAATACGAGTCCATCACGACACATCGCTGGGTGCTTCAGATAATATCCGAGGCTATTCAGTCCCCTACATAAACAAGCCCCCTTACTCAAGGTGCCTCCCAGATGTCCCACCCACTCAAAGGGAGGCCGCGGCTTTGGAAATAAAAAAGCTGTTAGAAAAAAGTGCCATCCAGCATGTGCCCCCAGACCAGTCTGGATCAGGCATCTACTCCCGGTGCCAAAAAAGATGGGGGACTTGAGGCAGATTCACGACCTGTCAACAATGAACCTTTTCATTGCCAAGGAGAAATTCCAGATGGTCACTATACAATCCATCCTGCCCCTCTTGCAGGAGGAGGACTGGATGTGCTCCATAGTCCTCAAGGATGCATACTACCATATTCTCATGGACAGATGGTCCAGGAGGTTTCTCTGCTTTTGGCTAGGGACCAGTCATTACCAGTTCAGGGTCCTACCCTTCGGTCTCACCACAGCCCCCAGGGTGTTCAACAAGGTCATGGCAGTTGTAGCAGCCCACCTGAGGCTCCAGGGCATACAGGTCTTCCCGTACCTAGACGACTAGCTCCTCACCACCCACACCAGTCCATCTACTTTCTCTAGCCAGGGATTTCTTCCTCCAGATGTCACCCCAGTTGAGGATAACCATAAATGTCAAGAAGTCTTTCCTCCAGCCTGTTCAAGTGTTAGACTTCATAGGGGCCAGGATAGATACCCTCCAGGCCAGGGCCTTCCTAACTTCAGACAGACTTCACAACATGACTCTGCATGTACTAGCCCTCTTTCAGTCCCCTGCTCCCCCAGCAGAATTAGTCCTGAGAGCTTTGGGGTCCATGGCAGCAGCGATCAGTCTTATTCCTTATGCTTGTCTGCACGTGAGGGTTCTACAGTGGATGTTGCAAGTCCAGTGGTCTATTTTACACTACCCTCTAGACTTCCCGATTCTCCTCAGCAGGGTTTGCAGGAACTCCCTCATGTGGTGGCTTCAATCCTGAGCCCTTCGGGAAGGACGACCTTTTGTTATGTCACCACCGCAGGCCACAGTGACCACGGATACCTCCCGCCTAGGGTGGGGGGGGCATTGTGCGGGCAGGACTGTCCAAGGCACGTGGACTCAGACCGAGACTGTACTGCATATAAACGTCCTGGAGATGAGGGCGGTCCTTTTGGCGTTGTAGGGCCTTCGTGCCTCTCTTCCTCCGGGGACTATTGTTATCCGGTCGGACAATATGTCAGTGGTCTGGTATATCAACAAACTGGGGAACCAGGTCTTACCACCTTTGCCGAGAGGCCATGAGAGTTTGGGAATGGGCGATCTCCACCAACCGCTTCCTGTTAGCAACGCACATTCCGGGTCGGTCCAACATACTGGCGGACAAATTGAGCAGAACTATCGTCTCTCCTTACGAGTGGTCTCTGAATCCTTGTGATCTTTCTTGAGATCTTTCTCAAGTGGGGTCAGCCTTGCTGCTTATCTCTTCGCATCGCCTTCCAGCGTTAAGTGCAGCGAGTTTTTCGCTCTAATTCCTCCTTTGGGAGAAGCCCCCAGAGACACTCTAGTCCATGTTTGGCTGTCCGGTCTTCTTTATGCGTAAAGCTCGCCGGTTGGGGAGCAAGATTATCCTCATAGCCCCATTCTGGCCTCATCAAGTCTTGTTCCCGTGACTGCCGTCTCATCTCATAGCGCCACTCTGGATCTTGGTTCCCATTCTGGATCTGATTTCTCATCCCCTTGGGAATGGCTCCTCCGAACCTGGATGGTCTCAAGCTCTCAGCTTTGCTGATCCAGTTCCCCTAGTTGCCAGGACTCCCGGTATCTCTTCCAGAGTCGAGCCTATCCTGGTGGTGGCACATAAACCCTCTACCAGGAAGATTTACAGTAGCAAATGGAAACTCTTTCAATTTGGGCTTCACAAAAGAACTTTGATCCTTTCACCGCTCCTATTTCAACGGTACTGGAATTCTTGTCTCATATTTTTCAGCAAGGGGCCAGCTCATCTACTGTGAAGGTCCAGCTGGCTGCCATTTCCCATTTTCATATTGGGGACAACTTTGGTTCACTCGCTGCTGCCAGAATTTGTAAGACCTTTCTAAAAGGCACTTTTCTTTTGAGACCCCCTGTTAGAAATTCATCCCCTCTGTGGGATCTGACCTTAGTTCTTCAGGGGTTAGTTGCATCTCCCTTTGAACCTGCAGCTTCCGTTGATCTGAAGTTCTTGTCATGGAAGGCTGCTTTATTGGTAGCAATTACTTCAGCCAGGAGAGTGTCGGAGCTTCAGGCTGTCTCTGTATCAAACCTCCATACCTTGTGTTTCATAAGGATAGGGTATGTCTCAGGACTAATCCTTGCTTTCTCCCTAAAGTTACTTCCGAGACTAACATTATCAGTCCATTAATTTGCCTGTCTTTTTCCCTAATTTCCAGAACAAAGGAGAATATAAACTTCATTTGCTGGATGTTCACAGACAGTTACGTTTTTATTTGCACAGGACCGGCTGTCTTTCGTAAATCTGATCAACTTTTTGTCTCCTTTGCTAAGCCTTTTCTAGGGAAACCAGTTTCAAAGGTGACTCTCGCCAGGTGGATTTCGAGTTGTATCTTACAAGCATACAGAGAGTCTGGCTTACCAGAACCAGTATGAGTTCATGCTCATTCTACACGTTCTATGGCAACGTCTGCTGCATTCTGGTCTAGAGTTTCCCTGGATGACATTTGTTCAGCGGCTACCTGGGCATCCTGTCACACCTTTATGTCTCATAAACTGGATTTGGTGTCTAGAGGAAGGGCTGCCTTTGGCTCTGCAGTGCTCCGGAATATCCTTCCTTAAGGGCCTCCCAAGATTTGGGTAGCTGGGGATTCTGTCCCACAGGTTGCTGATCAAATGAAGTTAACTACTTCAGATAAAGAAGCTATGTACTCACCATAACATTCTATCTGAGTAGGTAAACTTCATTTGTCAGTAACCATCCCTACCTCCTTCCCCCTGACCTTCATGGTTATTTAGCTGAGCTCGAGGTTCGGACTTAGGAGCTTTACTTTGTCCTTGAGTCAGGTGTCTCAGGTTAGTTTGTTTTGTTATTATGTGCAGGTGGCAAACATGATCTGGGTATTGGAAGGAGGTTGCAGTGTAGTATGGGTAAGGGGGAGGAGCTTGGAGCTCTGATCTTTTTGCTTGGTATGCTGCCAGCTCAGATCCGTGTCGGATCCGTAACCCACAGGTTGCTGACAAATGAAGTTTACCTACTCAGATGGAATGTTATGGTGAGTACATAACTTCTTTTCTCTACCTACCTTCCACCCTTCTACTCAGCTTTGGGAATCTTCCCAATGGTGGTAACTGCAGCAGTGAGAAATGAAGAACATAGTACAGTTGTGTACACTTACCATAAATGTAGATGTTCGAATCTTCTCACTACTGCAGTCATGCTTCCTTGCCTTCTTCCCCCTTTTATCTGCTGTCCATAGAGAGAGACACTTTTCTGTAGGGGTCTGTCACCTCAAGACTATTACTAATTATTAAAATTGGACTTTTTTGGTTGGTTAAGGCAAGAAAAACTGAGGTAATAGCGTCACCTGCTCTCCTTTATAGCCCGGACAACCTGACGTCACCCAGCAAGAGACAGCAGCCGACACACAAAACCTTGACTCCGTTATTCGGACCGACTGAGGACTACCATAACACGGATAACCCAATGTTGATGACTGCAGCAGTAAGAAGAATCTAACATCTACATTTATGGTAAGTGTACACAACTGTACTTTATTTATACTTATGTGAGAGTTGAAAATTTATTGTGACATATATTGGCCCTCTGTAGTGCATAGGACATGTAGGTGCATCTTCCTTGTGCCCTTTCTTTGAAAGTGAGAGTCCCAGTGTACAAAGTACACATCTCCTTTAGCATTCACATATTATCCCTGCAGTGGGCCGAAGGTTAACACTTGCAAGGTTACTCAGATATGTTTAGCAAAAGGTTCACTGCTGCAGTGCCATTTGTAATTCTTAGGAATTTTTTGCAGGCAGACATCCACTTATTCAGCCTGATTTTGCAGAACTTTCTATGTCTCTAATAATTAGTAATCCTTTCTCCATTCAGGGGCTTTAGATTCCATAAGATGCTTCATAAAAAAGGGAGAACAACCCATGCCATTTTTAGATCATCTTGAGTTTGCCAGAGCGATTCATATTCTACCCATTGTTCTCATCCAGGAAAACTCCAGGGCAATAAATATCCATACTGAGATATTTCTTCTTAACAGTATTGATAGTTTCTCCTGGGTTGTACACCGTTTTGCTTTTGTCCTTTTTGAAAGCTGCAGGCATCCTCAGCAAAGATCACCAACAACTCTCTCTTTAGAAAATAGATTCATCTGAAGAGTTACAACTTTCAGTGCTTTTTCTGCTTGGCAAAGCTATTTGGTATCGTCCTGTGAACACTGCACAGTGTTCATAAAAACTGTTTTTCACTAAGTCCTCAATCTCAGTGTGAACAGAAAGCTTCTGATCTTTTTTTGTTTTTTTTACATTTTTATAAAATCTTTACTTAAGACATATAAGCACATAAATATTACTAGAAAAAAACAAGCTATATTAAAATTTTTATATGTATATACATTACGTATGTTTTCTTTCTTTTATAACAATTATATTTCAGTCCTGCGTTATGTATACTACTCAATTCCTGCCTTCCCTTAAATCTCTTTCCTCCTTGTGAACTGCGTGAATTGTTCCCACAAATTTCACTTATTTCCTATGTGATTTGTTCCTTTCCATTTCTAAACACTCATTTTCCAGTTGTTTTATCTTATTTACAATATTCAATACTTAAAATACAGTTGATTTAGATTTTGATTTCCATTTTTCAGTAATTGTTTTCTTGGCAGCCAGCATAATTAAACTTAAGACCGTATTTTGTGTGGGCAGTTCAGATCTTGTGTCCCAGCTCAAAAGAATTGTTTCCTTGGTTACAGCCATTTACACCAGCAATATTTTTGACAGAATACTCTGTAGGGAATCTTTTTAAATCTGCCAACTTGCTACACTTCCAAAAAGACTTGTTCCCAGTTAACTCTTTCTTTCCCATCACACCTCCAAAATTTGCTGTCTGCCAGATGAAAAATTCTTTGAAGTCTGCAGGAGGTATAAAAATATCTACGCAAACACTTTTAAGCAAAAATCCTAATCCTTCTGGAATTTGTTGCATACTTGGAAGATGTACATATGTCTTTCCATTGTTTCCTTTTTAATTCCTTTTCCAGTCTCTTTCCAAACTTTTTTAACCTCCTCTGATTGATTCATATAGCTTTTGTGCAATATGTTATATGCCCTACTAATTATATCTGTTTTAATAGCAGCTCCTGTTCTAGATTCCACTAGAAACTCTACCACAGCAGGGCTTCCTTATCCATTTTTCTTTGCATATGCTCTGATAGGAACCCCCTGGAAGGGAAAGCAGGCTCCAACCTGCAGTCCAAATTTCTTCTTAGCCTTATCCCACTGTATTAACTTCCCTGTCTTGTTTGCCCCAATACGTTGATTACTTTCCAGTTTTCTCCAGTAATTTCTAGCCCTTCTTTTCTGTAACCCTTCTTGCAGTCATTGCTATTGGCAAAATCTTTTTCCATTCTCATGTTGGCTTAGTTCTTAAAATACTTTATGAATATAATATTCTGTATGGTTGTTATTTTTCTTAAGGATCCTGTATCCAGAATCCCTGTCTCTCCTTATTTGTTGAACTCCTTCCTTGACTTCATCATCCTTCCTTTCCACCTTTAACTATAACCTTCTGCTTGTGTTATGTACATGAGCTTGAAATGTGTAGCAGTAAAGTAGCTCTTCAAATCAGGTAACCTTAAACCACCTTGTTCTTTTGGAGGATTAATCTTTCCCACTTCACCCTTGCCCTCTTTCCTTCCCAGATAAATTCCTTCAACCACTTATTATTGTCCACAACTTCTGCTCTGGTTGGTAAAAAATGCTTGACCATGATATAAAGCTTAAGGGGTTCACTACTTGCATCTTACTATCCTTATACATAAACAAGAGCCTCCTCCTTCTCAGTTTTGTATTATCTTTAGTTTAGTCTGTTCCCACATATCCATAGCTGCCGTACAAGAAGCCTTTTTAATCTATACTCCTAAGTACTTCATCTTATCATGTCCTCATAATTGCTGAACCAATTTGTTTGTGGGTACATAATTTACTGCTATAGCCTTTGTTTTATTTTCATTAATTTTATATTCTGAAAAGACTTGAAACTGTCTCATAATGTTCCAAAACACCAAGATAAACTTTTCAGGATTTATCAACTACAAAATAATGTCACCTCCAAAGAAAGCCAACTTTTCTTGATTTGCCATACCAATTATATCCTTGAAATTTCTAATACCATTATTTTCTTTACCAATGGCTCTTAGTGTAATGCAAATAAAGGGAAAAAAGAACAACCCTACATGGTTCCTCTGTTCAAACACAACTTATTGTAGAGGAACCCTCCCACTTTAATTCTTGTCTTGGATCTTTCGTATATCTTCCTAATTAACCATATTTTTTCAGGGAATGCAAATGGTTAAATTGCCCTATTCAAAGTCCCAGCTTTTTATGCATCAAGAGTCACTCAATAGCAGAGGTATTTTCGTACATTCTACTTCCAACGAGATCATCATTGTTCTGTTAATATTGTCAAATGTTTGCCCCTTCTCCATAAAACCGCATTGATCCATATCTATTTTGGCAACACCTTTGCCATTCTTTTAGCTAGTATAGACATAAACACTTTATAGTCATGGTTTAAAATTAAAATGGGTCTATATTTGAGCTGGGACTGATGGGTCTTTAACCTTTGTGGTTATTACAGCCGTAAGAACTTTCTTCCAAGATGTCAGTGCCTCCCATCCTTTTAAAATTCTGTTAAAATCTTCTAGATCAGAACTTCCAAGTGGTACCATTTGTTCCTGATGCCGTGCAGATTGATTATGATAACATTTCACCATTTTTATGTAATCTCCTCCTATCTTAATTATTAGTTGTTAAGCCTCATCTTCCACTGTAATCAATCAACAAAAAGTCTTCAGAAACTGGTGTTCTTCTTGCAGAAGTTTGAAAGTTGAGAGGGAATAAAGTGGCAAAGGTTTGGAAGGTTGTGCTCAGTAATATTTTAATAGGGTGGAAAGTACCAGCATCTTGGAATAAAGCTGTGGTGGCTGTGTTACTGAGAGGGTAAAGACCCTTCAGAAATAGCTTCATATAGACCCATATCAAATTTTAAACAATGATTATAAAGTGTTTGTCTTATGTCAGCTAAGAGAATGACAAAGGTTTTGCCAAAATTGATGGATTTGATCATTGTGGCTTTGTGTAGGGGAGGCAAACCTTTGATACTTGAAGACTTATGATCTGGAGGGAAGCTTAATGTAAGAAAACACAGATATTGTTTTTGGTCTAAATGCCGAGTAATCATCCCATAGTATGGGATGAGATTTTTATGAATAGGGCAATGGTAGCATTTGCATTCCAGATAAAATAATTTCAGCCTACACTTCCCATTCCTAATTTCATTAACAACCCCATGTCTCCATTTAACCTCTACCCACTTTCCATTTAAAAGCAATCAAAGCTAAACACATAGTACCATTACTTGAAGACCTATAAAATGGCTCACCTGTTGGTCTGGACAGTCTTTGTTTTTGTAAGGATTTCATAGTTCTCTGTTCCCCTTTATATGTATAATTTATGCCTAAATTAAAACTTCATGACTGATATCTGGAAAACAGCCATTGTTACCCCCCCCCAAAAAAAAAGTAACCTATCCTGTGCTATTGACTTCTATCCCATCTCTATTTTTCCCGTACTTGGTAAAATCCTTGAAAAATTAGTTTACAGTCAAATTGCCCATTGCATCTCCCAGTATCATCAACTGTCCTCAAAACAACATGGCTTTTATTTTATTTTATTTGTCCTTTGGTAACCAGGGAAGTCCAACTGAGCCAATGGCCCATTTTCAGTGGAAGCCCATGGGAGAAAAGCTCCACAGCAGATTCAGAAAAATGTAAACAATAGTTGATGAGTAATTTCATACAAGGTGTGAAAAGCCCCAAAACGTATTAAATATTTTACAGTGAATTGATTAACTTCATTCATTTGGGCTGGTAGGAGCACTTCTTCTTCACTTTGAACACTTAATGCAAACATCATCTTGGCGATGGATAAAGGCCTCCTCACTGGAGCCATATTCCTTGACCTGATCAAAGCTTTCCGTTTGGTTGACCTTGACATTCTTTTAGGTCACCTAGCTGAAACTGGAACAGTTCCCTGATTTAAAATGATATTTCCAATTGGTATTTCTCTGTGCAGATGTTCTTCGTGTTTCACTGTTGCAGTCATTACATTAGGATAATCTGCTGGCAGGTTGCCCTCAGTCGGCCTGAATTCCAAAGTCTCAGGTCCTGTGTCTGTTGCTGTCTCCTCTTCCATGACATCAGGGGTATAAAACATGCAGCCTACACCATTTTCTTTAGTCTTTCTTGCCGCGCGGTGCCCGGAGCAGAAGAATTTCGCAAGTGCCAGTCGGCCGACTACTGAACTATTAGAGTTTGAGCCGCAAGATACTTAAGGTATTGGACCGATGGATGCATCACCCTCGGATGGGTCCAGAGCCACTGAGCAGTCACCGGCTTCTGAGGGTGTATTCAGATCTCAGCATTTGTATATCAAACCGACGACAGCTGCAAAACCAAAGACAAAAGCAACTTCTAAAACTAAAAATCCGATGCATGAGCCACGTGCACAGGCCTCTATGCCTAAAAAACAGGTGATCAAAATGGTTGAAGACCTTATTACCTTGATCAGGGGTACTCATCCCCCTCCTGATAAGAGGCTTGGCAAGACACTGATTATGAATCTTCAGATCAGGTTTCTATTTCTTCTGATTCCTCTTCTGATCAGGAATTATCTATACCTCCCTATGAGGATTCTGATGCTGAGGAGTCTATTCCATCTGCATCTCCTCCTGAGGATTATTCATTTGGAGAAACCTTGCATACTTTGAGGGAGCATTTTCACTGTGAGAGTCCAGACTTCTCAGAATCAAAAAAGAGGCTCAGGGTTTTCCTTCTCCCTCAGCACAGGCCTTTAGCCATTCCCCCTGTTTTAGACATTGTGGATGATGTGTTTTCGGAGTCAAGCTTGTCCCCTGACTCCTTACCTCCAGCTCCCAGTAAGCCTGACAGATATTACAGGGTCTCTGACTCACATAAATTTTTATTTAGAAACCCTGCTGCTGATCGTGAAATTATTTTACAGGGTCCAAAGGGAGTTAAGGTCTCAACAGCAAAAAATCCTACCCCCTCTGACAGAGATTCAAGGGCACTGGACAGATGGGGAAAAAAGGTTTATACATCTGCAACCGTGGCAATCAGGGCCTTAAACTGTCAGTTTCATATGCTTAAGTACCAACAACATGTTATGGGATTGCTGAAACAGAAAATTATGTTGATTTCAGAATGTGCAGAAAATAAAAAGAATTGCAGGAATTATTGCATGCAGCTGAACAAGTTGGAAAGCATACTTTGCAATGTGGATGTTCATCGTGTTTCACTGTTGCAGTCATTACACTTGGGTTATCCTGCTGGCAGGCGACTAGCAGACGGCCAGAGTTCCAAAGTCTAGGTCCGGCGTCGGTTGATGTTGCTTCTTCCCTGACGTCAGTGCGCCAGGGGTATATAAGATGCAGCCAATGCCATTTTCTCCAGTCTTTCTTGCCGCGCGGTGCCCAAAGCAAAAGCAGTTCACAAATACTGGTCAGCCGACTCCTGAGATTTTCGAAATTGAATTTCAGAACCGAAGTCTTCAATAAAACTAAGTACCCTGTTGGGGAAACTTTGTCTTGCTCCAGACCGATGTCAGTAAAAGTTAAAAATTGTATTTCTTGTGGGAAGCAAATACCTCATAAGGATTTTCATTCTTACTGTATCCCTTGCCTAGGTCCTGACCACAATGTCACTAGTTGTCGGTTTTGTGCTAGATTCAACAAACGCACTGTTAAGCATCGGTTTGAATTTGCTTTACATTACTTTGGCCGAAGGTTTAACTACACAATGCTGTCGAACAACCGATGACCAGAATTCATAAAAAACGCAAAGACAAGGAAAAGGACAGGCATCCGGACAGGCATCCGAGGTCCAAAACCGACGACGAAGCCTCTTCTAGGCCAGTCGCCAGTTCACCGGTTCTCAGTGAGGTGCTTTTGCAGCCCCTGACACCCGCTACCTCAGAGCCACAGGCCGGATCCGCCTCCCACGTGGAGAACACCTAGGCCTCTGGAAACTCAAGGTATTGGGCCTGCGAAAACTATTTCTTCAGATGGGTCCGGAGCCGCTGTGCAGGCATCGGCTTCTGAGGGTGTTTTCAGATCTTCACAGCTTACTATTAAGTCCACTACAACAGCCAAGGCAAAGTCAAAATCGCCTTTAAAGACAAGGAAACAAGTACAGCATTCTCCTGGACAGTCATCTATGCCAAAGAAACAGATGCTTAAAATGGCCGAAGACCTAATTACTTTGATCAGGGGTTCCCATCCCCCTCCTGATAAAAGGCCTAGGCAAGACACTGATTTTGATTCCTCTGACCAGGTTTCTATTTCCTCTGATTCCTGCTCAGATCAGGAATATTCCCTCCCTCCCTATGAGGACTCTGATGCAAAAGAATCTATACCTTCAGCCTCTCTGCCTGAGGATTATTCTTTTGGGGAAACCTTACACACCATGAGGGAGAATTTCCATTGGGAAAGCCAGAATCCAAGAAAAGGCTCCGAGATTTTCTTTTATTGCCTCAGCACAGGCCCCTGGCTATCCTCCCTGTGCTTGATATAGTTGATGTTTTCTCTGAATCCAGTCTATCTCCTGATTCTTTACCCCCTGCACCAGTCAAGCCAGACAGGTACTACAGGGTCCCAGATTCTCATAAATTTCTTTATAAAAACCCTGCTGCTGACCCAGAAACAATTTCTCAGGGTCCCAAAGGGGTTAAGGCTTCCACTGCAAAAAATCCTGTTCCCTCTGATAGGGATTCTAGAGCTTTGGATAGATGGGGGGAAAAAAGTTTACACTTCTGCTACTTTAGCTGTAAGGGCTTTAAACTGCCAGTTTCACATGCTTAAATATCAACAGTACCTCATGTCTGTTAAAATAGAAAATGCTTACAAACTCAGAATGTTCTGACAATAAGGAAATGCAGGATTTATTGCATGCAGCTGAACAAGTGGGAAAGCATACTCTGCAATGTGGTTTTGATTCATTAGAGGCTTCTTGTAGAGCCGCAGTTACAGGCTCTGTCATTTGAAGGCATGCTTGGTTGAAAGAACAAAGTTTGCCTGAACATGTTAAAGTAAAATTATTGGATGCTCCACTACAGCATGATACTTGGTTTGGTGTTAAGGCAGAAGATGTGTTAAAATGGAGGATGAAGCAAAATCAGTGCAGACAGTAAAGGATTTCTTACAGGTTCAACCACCTAGGTTTAGCAGAAACTGACCTTCGAAAAATTGGTCCTTTCCAGTGTCAGGCCACAAAGAGGCAGATCTCAGCCCCAAGGCTCCTACAGACCTAAACAATTGGGTGCTTCAGCCCCCAAAGGAGGAGAAAACAAATCGCAACCTTTTAGGAAACAGTCTCAATGACTTTCCTCTACAAATGCCAAGCACTTACCTTTTGGCAGCACCCTTAGGGGAAAAGTAGCACTTTTCTCTCAAAATTGGCACATGATCACCCAGGACAAATGGGTACTGAATATTGTTTCTCAGGGTTACAGGTTCCACTTTCACACCCTTCCAAAATCAAAAGGTATGCTGGACCTGCCACAAAACCAGTGGGCAGAGGCACAAAAACAAATTACGGCTCTCATGGACATGAGAGCTATTCAGAAAGTACCACAACAAGAACAGGGACAAGGATTTTACTCAAGACTTCTACTGCGCCCAGGGTCTTCACAAAATGCCTGGCACCAGTAATTGCATTTTGCAGACAAAAAGGAATTGAAATATATCCCTACTTGGATAATTGCCTCATTCAAGCAGAGAGCAAGGACATTTTACTAAAGCATCTGGTGTTCGTAAAAAGATTACTAATTTGCCTAGGGTAAATGAAAAGCAATCAAAACTAGTGCCCTCTCAAGTGATAATATTCCTGGGTGCAAGCTTAAATACAACTTCCCAGATGGCTTATCTCACGCCAGACAAGCAAAGGCAACTGACTCATTACTTTCAAATGATGGCAACAAAAACCCAGCTCCCTGCAAGAAAAATTCTGCAGGCCCTGGGCTTCATGGCATCCTGCATTCTACTAATTCCATATGCAAGACTGCATATGAGGAAACTATAATGGTATCTAAAAAGTGTTTGGACTCAACATTGCCTGGAAACACTAATAACTCTAATACCCTGCCTGCAACAGGAGTTTTGATGGTGGGCACTGGCCTGTCACCAAAACAAGGGACAGCCTTTCACCATACCCCCAGCCAGGCAGACAATAACAACAGATGCATCGGATTATGCCTGGGGGGCACACATGGCAGGAAAATGTATTCAGGGCACGTGGTCCAAGGAGCAAATGCATCTTTACATCAATCAAAAAGAGATGCTAGCTGTACAGAATGCCCTGACAGCCTTCAAGGATCTACTACATCCAGGACAACTATTACTAAAGACGGACAATACCACAGTTATGTGGTACATAAACAAGCAAGGGGGCACACATTCCTACCCCCTCTGCAGGGCAAGCCATAACTTTGTGGAACACAGCACTGACCTATCAAGTACATCTGCAGGCACAATTCCTGCCAGGAACGAAAAATACACTGGCAGACGAACTAAGCAGAAATCTCATGGATCCTCACGAATGGAAACTAAATCCACAGGTCTTCAGCATGATAACAAGGAAATGGGGACACCCAGACATAGATCTTTTTGCCTCCCCTCACAACTACCAACTACAGAAATTCTGCACAAGAACTTATCACTCACAAGCATGGAAAGTGGATGCTGTCTCATTCAGCTGGAAAACCCTGACAGTTTATGCCTTTCCTCCACTGCCTCCTCTTCCCAAGGTGCTCCTAAAAGTCAGACAAGAGAGGCCAAAAATGATCCTGATTGCCCCGGACTGGCCACGCCAGCTCTGGTACCCAGTCCTAAAGCGCTTGTCTCAAAGCCCAGCCTGGCCTTTACCTCAAATTCCTCATCTTCTGACTCAACAAAACAATCAGATTCTGCACAGTCAACTCAGAACCTTAAATCTGGCTGCATGGCAGATAATATAGCCACTCAGACCACACCTCTCTCAAAAGCTGTTATGGATGTCATTTAAGAAGCCAGGAGGCCCAGCACTAGGAAATCTTATGCAGAAAAATGGAAGAGATTATGTGCTTGGAACAGGCACAAGGACTAGAACCACTTGTTCCGAATATACCTCAGATTTTACAATACCCAACTGAGATGCTGGACAAAGGCCTATCCTTCTCATCAATTAAGATCCATGCCTCTGCCATTTCAGCTCATTACAATACGGAACCTCCTATTTTCTTGCATTCACTACTGAAACAGTACCTCAGAGGGGCAAAAACATAAGACCCCCAAGGAGAGCACCAATACCTACTTGGGACCTCAATTTTTGTGTTAGAAAAGCTCTCACTGCCTCCTTTTGAGCCAGCCAATACAGCTGATATAAAATTCTTATCATGGAAAACTGCTCTGCCCCTAGGAATTACTTCAGCAAGAAGAGTCTCAGAGCTACAGGCATTAATGCCAGTGGAACCTTTCATCATTTTTCACCAGGACAGGGTCTGTCTAAGGACAAACCCTACATTTATGCCAAAGGTAGTATCTAGTGTGGCTCTTAACCAAATGATTAATTTGCCAACATTCTATCCAAATCCCCAGAATAAAGGGGAGAGACTTCTGCACACATTGGACATACACAGACAGCTACGATTGTACTTGGACAAAACAAAAGCTTTCAGAAAAACTGAGCAACTGTCTGCAGCTTATGCTGCAGGATCACAAGGAAAGCCTATCTCAAAGAAGACTGTTTCAAAATGGATAGGACACTGCATTTGCTTCTGCTACTCCCAACATGGCAAATCAATGCCTAAGGGCATTAGGCCACATTCCACCAGAGCAGCAGCCACTTCAGCAGCCTTCCTCAGAGGAGTACCAACCAAAGACATTTTAGAGGCTGCAACCTGGAGTTCAGTGCACAATTTCACCAAGCACTACCACTTACCTCTCTACTCTAAGTCCAGAGCAGGCTTTGCCACTGCAGTTCTGCAGGGCCTGGTAGCCTCTCCTAATCCCATTTAGACCCAGCCACCTTTCCTCAGCTTTGGGATTCTACCCAAGTGTAATGACTGCAACAGTGCAACACGATGAACATAGTACAGTTGTGTACCTACCATAAATGTAGATGTTGGAGTATATTCATTGTTGCAGTCCAGGTTACCCACCCTCCATTCCCACTTTCTTGCTGGGACTTATCTATACTTTTCTATCCTATACAACCTATGTGGTGTATTTGCTTGTAAATGAAGGTTTTGTTTTTATTTCACTGTATGCTTTTATTAGCAATATGTATTGCCTACCTATTTGGGGGCACCTGACATCTGGGGCAGGAAAAACTGAAGAAAATGGCGTCAGCTGCATCTTGTATACCCCTGGCACACTGACGTCAGGGAAGAAGTGACAGCAACCGACACCGGACCTAGACTTTGGAACTCTGGCCGACTGCGGGTCGCCTGCCAGCAAGATAACCCAAGTGTAATGACTGCAACAAGTGAATACACTCGAACATCTACATTTATGGTAGGTACACAACTGTACTTTTTGATTCCTTAGAGGCCTCCTGCAGGGCCACAGTTACTGGATCTGTGATTAGGAGGCATGCCTGGTTAAAGGAACAAAACTTACCCGATCATGTTAAAGCTAAATTGCTAGATGCACCTTTACAGCACGAGTCTCTGTTTGGTATTAAGGCAGAAGAGGTTTTAAAGAAAATGGAAGACAAAGCTAAGTCTATGCAAACTGTTAGACTTCTTACAAGTACAGCCACCAAAATTCAGTAGACACTGGCCTACAAAAAAATTAGTGCTTTCCTGTGTCAGACAGAGCTCAAAGGGGCAAATCCAGACTCCCTAAGGGTTCCAGATACCAGGCGCAAGATTCTTACAGGTCAAAGCAATGGGGCACTTCCACCTCCAGATCTGGAGGAGATAAAGCGCAAACCTACAGAAAGCAATCCCAATGACTTCCCTCTGCCTTCACAGAGCACTTATCTTTTGGCAGCACCCATAGGGGGAAAATTAGCACTTTTTGCTCAAAATTGGCAGTTAATAACCCAGGACAAGTGGGTACTAAACATCATATCACAGGGATACAGATTCCATTTCCACACTCTGCCAATGGCAAATGGTTGGTCATATCTGCCAAAAAATCAATGGGCAGAGGCACAGAAACAGGTTATGTCCCTCATGGATATGGGGGCCATTCAAACAGTACCAGAAAAGGAAAAAGGACAAGGTTTTTACTCAAGAATGTTCTTGGTACCCAGAAAGGACAAGGCCTGGTGGCCAATACTGGATTTATCGATTTTGAACACATACCTGGACATTCCAAAATTCATAAGGCTGACTTTGCAGCAGCTTCTGCCCATGCTGGGCAAGAATGCTTGGCTGTTGACTTTAGACCTAAAAGAGGCATACCTGCATGTCCCAATAAGACAATCGTGCAGACGATACCTCAGATTCAAGGCTGGCTTAATGCATTACCAATTCTCTGCACTGCCCTTTGGCTTATCTACTGCGCCCAGGGTCTTTACAAAGTGCCTGGCACCAGTAATTGTATTTTGCAGACAAAGAAGTATACAGATATATTCTTACTTGGATGACTGTCTCATTCAAGCAGAGAACAAGGACATTCTTCTTCGACACCTGGCGTTTGTGAAAAGGCTTCTAACATGCCTAGGGTACACAATAAACGAAAAGAAATCACAACTGGTACCCTCTCAAAAGATAACATTCCTGGGTGCAAGCTTGAATACAACTGCCCAGATGGCTTACCTCACACCAGACAAACAAAGGCAACTGACTACTTACTTCAAACTGATGGCAACAAAAACCCAGTCTTCTGCAAGACAAATTCTGCAGGCTCTGGACTTCATGGCATCCTGCGTCCTACTGATTCCATATGCAAGACTGCATATGAGGAAACTTCAATGGTACCTGAAAAGTTTATGGAGTCAACATTCTCACAGTCTGGAAACAATGATTCCTCTCATTCCCTGCCTGCAACAGGAGTTTCTATGGTGGGCAAAGGCATGTCACCAAAACATGGGACGGCCATTCACTCTACCCACTGCCAGCCAAACTATGACAACAGACTCATCAGATTATGCCTGGGGGGGCCCACATGGCAGGAAGATGCATTCAGGACATATGGTCACCAAATCAAATGCATCTGCATAACCAGAAAGAGATGCTAGCTGTTCAAAATGCCCTAACAGCCTTTAAGGACTTGCTTCATCCAGGACAACTACTGATAAAGACGGACAACACCACAGTCATGTAGTATATAAACAAGCAAGGGGGCACACACTCATACCCCCTCTGCAGATTAGCCATAACACAGTGGAACACAGCTTTGACATACCAAATACATCTTCAAGTTCAATTCCTGCTAAGAAAACAAAACACTCTGGCAGACAATTTAAGCAGAAACCTTATGGACCCTCACGAGTGGAAACTAAATCCACAAGTCTTCAGCATGATAACAGAGAAATGGGGGAACCCAGGCATAGATCCATTTGCCTCTCCTCAAAATTATCAGTTGAAAAGATTCTGCACAAGGACTTATCACAGACAAGCATGGAAAGTGGAAGCCCTATCCTTCAGTTGGAAAAACCTATATGTTTACGCCTTTCCTCCTTTGCCTCTTCTCCCCAAGGTCCTCCTAAAAGTCAGACAAGAGAAACCAAAGATGATTCTAATTGCCCCAGACTGGCCATGCCAATACTGGTTACCCAATCCTAAGGAACTTGTCTCAGTACCCAGCTTGGACCTTGCCTCAAAGACCACAACTACTGTCCCAGCAAAACAATCAGATCCTGCACAATCAACTACAGACTCTGAACCTGGCAGCATGGCTGATCATGTAGTCATACAAACAACACCTCTCAGTAAAGCTGTGATGGATGTAATTTTGGAAGCCAGAAGGCCTAGTACTAGAAAATCTTTGCTGACAAATGGAAGAGATTCTGTGCTTGGAATCGAGCACAAGGAACTGATACAGCAGAACCAAATATTCCTCAGATACTACAATACTTAACTGAGATGCTGGACAAAGACCTATCTTTCTCATCAATTAAAATTCATGCCTCTGCCATATCGGCTCATTACAATACAGAGCCACCAATCTTTTCTCATCCTTTACTAAAGCAGTATCTTAGAGGAGCCAAAAATGTAAGGCCTCCTAGAAGATCACCATTGCCTGCATGGGACCCCAATTATGTGTTGGAAAAGCTCACCCTGCCTCCATTTGAACCAGCTGCTACCGCTGATATGAAGTTCTTATGGAAAACAGCTCTGCTTCTAGCAATTACTTCAGCAAGACGAGTTTCAGAGCTACAGGCCCTCATGGCTATTACCCAGACAGGGTATCTCTGAGGACAAATCCTACTTTCATGCCTAAGGTGGTTTCCATTGAGGGTCTTAACCAAACAATTCATCTGCCAAACTTTTATCCAGATCCGCCGAACAAGGGGGAAATAATTCTGTATTCCTTGGACGTACACAGACAACTAAGATTCTACTTAAGCAGGACTAAAGCTCTAAGAAAAACTGAGCAATTGCTAGTGACATATGCTGCGGGATCAGAGGGCAAGGCTATTTCAAAGCAGACAATTTCAAAGTGGATAAGCCACTGCATCCGTTTCAGCTACTTATACCATGGTAAACCTGTGCCCAAGGGCATTAGGTCTCATTCCACCAGAGCTGCAGCTACTTCAGCAGCCTTTCTAAGGGGAGTACCAACCAAATACATTCTAGAGGCTGCTACTTGAAGTTCTTTTCACACCTTTACAAAGCATTATCATTTGCCTCTTTACTCTAAATCTAGACAGGCTTAGCCACTGCAGTTCTGTAGGGCCTTATAGCCGCTCCTAATGCTGTTTAGCTCCAGCCCCCCAACCATAGCTTTGGGATTCTACCCAAATGTAATGACTGCAACAGTGAAACACGAAGAACATAGTACAGTTGTGTACACTTAACCATAAATGTAGATGTTCAAGTGTATTCACTGTTGCAGTCCAGGTTACCCTCCTGCCATCCCCCTGTCATTCTGGAGTTTATCTTTCCTTTTTTATCTTCTACAACCTATGTGGTGTATTTGCTTGTAGATGAAGGTAAAGTTTATATTGCTGCATGTGTATGTATATATATATATATATATATATATATATATATATATATATATAATTTTTTTTTTTTTTTTGCTACCTTTTTGGGGGCACCTGACATCGGGAACAAGAAAAACTAAAGAAAATGGTGTCTGCTGCATGTTTTATACCCCTGACGTCATGGAAGAGGAGAAAGCAACCGACGCAGGACCTTAGACTTTGGAATTCAGGCCAACTGAGGGCAACCTGCCAGCAGATTACCCTAATGTAATGACTGCAACAGTGAATACAGTTGAACATCTACATTTATGGTAAGTGTACACAACTGTACTTTTCAAAACACTGTTTCTGTTTCCACCCTACTCTTTAAATGATTCTTTCATTGTTCCATTCTTGCTCCCCTTCTTTTTTCCGTTTTCTCTTCTAAACTAGCACTTGACCCAACCCCCCCCCCCCAACCCCCCAGGTTTACTTTATATCGATGAGATGGTTGTGTTTGACCATATTGGCCATACAGCAACATCTGCAAGGTGACTTCCTTTCTCTTATCAAATGATTTAATAACAAAAAGCTAATTCTGAGCACTTCCAAAACAAAAACCGTGCTGTTTGACACTTCTTCTAAATGGCAGAATTACTCTGTCTTATCCACGATCATCTTGACAACCACACTGATCAAGTAATGTCTTTCAAATAGCTTGATATGTGGCTTGATCCCTCATGAAACCTTTACCTAGGACGAATACTGAAAAGTAAATTCCCTCCTATTTTAGTCCTATACAATTTCCCTTTTTCTCTCCAAACCAACCATTCTACTAGCACAACTTGAATATAGACTTCCAGTGGTTGCAACAGCACCCAAGAAAAACTCCTCCACCATCCAAACCGTACGCAACTCTATCTGCCATTTCATCACCATCTCCCCTAGAAGTAAGCATCATTCTGTTACACTTAATAAAGCCAATTGACTACCTATCCAACAATGTTCCTACCTTCTTCTTGGATCCAACTTTGCAAGCTACTCAAAAAGCACTCCTGTTCTTCCATATCCTCCAGCCTATTCATATGACTCCTCAGTTATAATCTAAGAAATCTTAACCACTTTGGTCCATTTCTTCAATGTCCCAGAACCAGACTTCATTGCACTAATTGTGCATTCTCCATCCTAGACCTCAAACTCTGGAAATCCCTCCCCACTAATCTTAAAGACCTCAACTCATACCCTTCATTCCATGCTCAGCATAAAGATCATCTCATGTCTAAGTCAGTGTACAAATGCTTTTTCTCTGGACACATTACCTAACCCCCCCACTCTCCTCTTCACCAGTCAGGTACCTTTATCTTCCTCACTTTATTTCTCTACACTAACATATGACATTTCTTCCCCATTGTGTATATGTTACTTAGTTATTTTCTGTGTTCTTACCTTAATTTTGCTATCTTTTACACATTGTGCACTATCCCATCATTATTTCACTCTCTTCTTCTTCTCTCTCTACTGTGACAGTCCCTGCCTGTTGTCCCTTACGCTGCATACTTTATTACTGTTATTGTTTCATTGCTATCTTTGCACAACATTTAGTTTGTATTTGTAATGCTACTTGTTAACTTGCTTGTCTGCCTTCTTTTTTTCAAGCTGTATTTGAACAGAGTAATGACACCTATTTTCATATTTATTTGCTTCATAATTATAGCCATTAACAAGAAAATAAGAATTAATGTTTCCCATATAACAAAGTAATTTCAAATTACCTGACTAGAAGGGATACTTTAGAGCTACACACAAGAATCTTATATTCATAACACATGCAGGAGGTTATAAATCAAAGTGGAAAGAGATGATGTTGAAATAGAGATAGTCTAAGCAGTAAGAAGAGGCTGGGATTTTAGATGCTGGTCCTTTAAGGATAACAATAGCTATGCAAAATATTATATTCATAAAGCAACAAAAGTATTCTAAGAAGCAAGTCAGCAGTAGAATGGAGGAAGGAGATTTTGCCAATAGAGACGAATGCAAGTAGGGAAGAGAAAGTAAGCAAGAGAGGGCTGAAATGTAGTGTGGAAATCTGACAAATGAATCTAGGTGTCATGATCAAATAACTAGTGAGGGAAAGATAAAGGAGTGGGATGAGGCAAAGCAGTATATTGGACTGCAAATTAGAGACTGCCTTTTTACCATAGATTAATGTCAGAGTATAGGCAAAGATAATGGGGTATGGGAGTGCTACATGAAAGATCAGCTCCAGATAAGTTTTTAGTTGAGTATAGAAGCTGCTGTTAAAAGGGGATAATTAGTATGTCTTGTAAAATATTGCATGATCACTGTAAGAATCAATCAGAGGGGGTTAGAAAAGATTGGGATGAGAGAGAGAGAAAAAACTAGAAAGGCAATTTACAAAAGAACAATGAGAGGACATGTCTGTGGCTACAAAGTATGGGAGAGTGTCCATGGGTTTTTTTTCCCTTAAATATGCAGCTAATGCTGGAACTGTGATGGAAAAGACGGAGGTAACTAGGAACATGTTTTTTTTGGGGAGTTTAAAAAAAAATTTGCAGATTTTAAAACTTTCCTACTGAGTACTTCATGAGAAATGTTTGGGGAGCAAATGGATGTAACTAAGAAAGTGATTCCTTTGAGTTGGGACACGGTATCTGAAGTGCCTAGATATAGTAAAGCCTTACTAAATTGAATGTTGGCTACCATAAAAACAATTACTAGAAAATGGAGATTGGAATCCAAACTGTATGTAATCGAAGTATTGAATATTGTAAAGGAGATAAAAGAACTGGAAGTGGTATCTTTAGAAAAGGCAAGGAGCAAATCACAGAAATAAGTGGAATTTGTAGGCACATTACAAGCAGAATAATGTTGAGGAGGAGAAGGACTGAGGTTTAAGGGAAGGCAGGAATTGTGCAGTTTAATTTTGGAGTGAATGCTAAATGCTAAAAAGATGATGTATACTACATGAAAATAATGAAAATGTCACTATGATCTGTTTTATTTTCTCGTAATGTATCTGTACCTACATCATTGTGTAAACTGTGATTTAAGAAAAAAATAGTAACAAAGTACGAAATCGATACTGGAAGCAGTCCTCACCTTGGAAGGCATTGACTTTTGTGCAGTCACAGAGACCTGGTTCAAGGATGTGGAGAGCATCCCGGCCATATTGGGCTACACACTTTCAGATGACAAACTGAAGGCAAGAAAACTAACTGAGGTGGTGTGTCAATATTCATTAAAGATGAATACTCCTCCAGATTAGTTAGACAGTATGATTCCCTGGAGATACTTCAGGTGCAGTTAACTGTTGGTAGGACACCTATTCTAGTCATTGCCAGCTACAGGACCCCCTCCATGAATCAGGGCACCCACTCTGCCTATTTGGATCTATTTGAGTCCATCAAAATACATCCGAACACCATGGTTTTGGGTGATTTTAACTACCCATCCATTGACTGTGTAAATTACTTGTGCGCAAACTCCATTTGCCTGGGCCAGCTGGTTGACACCCCAACAAAGGGTGCCAACATCCTAGGTGTGGTGCTTACCAATATGGGGGAACACTGTAGCACCCCCACTGTGAGGTCTTCCTTGGTGAGATCCGACCATAAATCAGTCTCATTCGAAGTAACTATCACACCTGACCCCCCCCCCCCAGCAGCAACTAAATTAAAAAAAACTTCACCAAAGCAGATTATAACCTCTTATAGGAAGGTATAAATAGCTTCACTGCACCTCCCCTCTCAGATGGAACTGGCAACTATGCCGAGTTCTTCACAAATCTTTTATAACTGCATTGACTCAGCCATACTTGATAGGACCAAAACAAGTTCCTCAAGGAAAAGCAAACCTGCCTGGTGGACAACTGCCATTAACAGCTTTTACAAAAAAAAAAAGAAGAAATTGCTGTCTAAGAGTAAGAGGGAGCAAGCCCTAAACTTGAAACACTCCCTCCTCAGCTTAAACAAGCAAATAAGACTTCCTGTGAAGTCCTCCAAAGCTAACTACAAATCCAAATTAGCGTCCTCAACTAAGGACAACCATAAGGCGTTCTTAAGACCCATATTTGTGCTGAACTGGTAGTTAATGATGCCAAATATACTGAGCACGTGGACATTGCTAACCTGTTAGCCAACAGATTCTGTGAAAACTTCACTCCCTTGTCCCTGCAACATGTACTCCATGACATCCCTACCACTTGTCCTCTACCTTGTATCTCTAAAGAGCAGGTCGTGAATGCCCTGTCTAAGGTCAAAAACATAGCATTTGTGGGACCTAATAACATCCCAGGCTGCATCCTACATGGGCTCAAACAAGAATTAGCAACACCATTGGGTACTCGTTTCAGTCATTGTCTAAGCACTGGCTTCATCCCAGCTGAATGGAAAAAGACCACTGTTATCCCCTGCACAAAGGTGGTGCTTCCACTAACCCCAGGAGCTATGGACCTGTTAGCCTGACTAGCCTTATCTGCAAGGCCATGGAGTGTATCATATTGGTCCTTATCAAGAAAGATATAGATAATCTCCAAACACTTGACCTTACTCAGTTTGGATTTGTCAAAGGGGGATCATGCCTACTAAACTAGGTGGACTTCTTTGAGAGAGTCACCAAGGCCCTTGACGAGGGGAAATCTGTGCATACAGCCTGCCTAGACTTAGCCGAGGCGTTTAACACTATCCCCACTGTGGCATCATTGACAAACTCACACAGCTGGGTATCAACCCATATATCATTAGGTGGGTCGCTAACTGGCTCACTTATGGAGCCCATACAGTCAAAATAGGGGAATCTACCTCCAACAGGAGTCCTATAACCAGTGGTGTTCCACAGAGATCAGTCCTGGGATCTCTACTGTTTGGAATCTGTATCTCTGAAGGACAAGCTAAAACTAAAGATCTATGACTGACAAAGTTTGCCGATGACTGCAAACTGGGAGTGGTCATAGAATCTCCAAATAATCTCAACATCCTACAAGAGGGTCTTACACAAAAAAATGATTGTTGCCAAAGACATGGCCTTAAATTCGATGCAAAACAATGTATTATCATCCCTTTCGGTAAGAGCAATGTTCCTGCTAACTGCCACATCAATAACAACACCCTAAATATGCACTCAGTGGTGAGAGACCTGGGCACACAAGTTGACAGCAGCTTTACCTTTGATCACCATGTCTCCGTAGTGGTAAGAAGGGCATTCTGTATTTCATATCTCATAAGTAAGGGCATTGCCTCCAGAAAAGAAGTTATAACCTCCCTGTTCTCTTGACTCACCAGGCCAATAATTCAGTACAATGTCCCTTTTGGTATGTATCTTTCCAATCACCTGCAGCAATTGGAGAGACCAAAAAGGTTGCTCACAAGGAAAATTCAACGTCTTCAGCATCTGTCCTATGAGGATTGTCTGAAGTCACTGTCATTTTATTCAGTTTCATACAGACTAATCAGAGGCGATATCTGCCTTGCATAAAAGGCGATCTTCGACCCTGCTTTATTGGAAGTGCTGCATATCCATAGGTAAAATGGTACATAGGTTACTTGCTCTAAAGGTCTTCACCTGGTATGTGACATTAATAGGACCTGCTGTAGGGACGGATTTGTCAGAGGTTACCACACCTTTGGAAGAGACTCCCACTTCACGTCAAGCAGTGCACCTCATTGGCCCTGTTCAAAGGCAGTCTGGACGATTAGATGAGTAAGTGTAAATTCACTGTGGAGGTTCCACCTGTGTCCCTCTTGGACAGGGGCAATAGGTGCTGATCATGGAAATAAGGGTAAACTTGGCTAGGCTTGAATGGGGCCCTAGGGTGATTAGCCTAGTAACCTCCTATGATCCTATATGGTTGGAAAATGTTTTCCAGGATGGCATCTCGAAACAGCAAGCAGCAAAGAGTCAAACTCATTTTACTCCTTGTTGTGGGCGCAAATAGAAGCAAAGTAAATCAAAGAATCAGTCAAGTTTGCAGAATGTGTAATTCAGTGGGATATTATGCTTGAGTGTGCTTTATTTTAAAAAAAATAGAATATTAATGCTGTAGATATTCTAGAGACAGAGAATATGACATCCAAAATGCTTGTGAGAACTGTGGAAATACTTTGAATTCTGTGCAAAGGAAGATCAATTGCAAAGCAATATGAAGTATGACAAACATCTAAAAAGCTGACTGGGAATTAAGCTTCATCAGAAAAATTGTGTATGTATAGTAAATATATTGCTTTTAAACTTGACACTGGAAACAGAGTAAAATAACATAATGGTTGAATTGGCATTAAATTGCAAACTAAACAGATTGTATGTGTACATGTCCTTATATTCACTGCTGCAGTATTCCTAATGTATGGGATTCCCTGTCATGGAAAACCAACATCTGGCCAATATACTAAAGCCTACTGTTGCTGTAAGGTACAACGAACGTCACCCTTATGCTCCTTGCATAGTGTAGGGCATAAAAGTGATGTTCAGGCATACCATCCTCAGAACAAATTTGCTGCTAGTCCAAATGCTTCTTCTGATCATTGGTCTGTTCGTCTGTATCCTTTTCCGCCAGTTCGAACACATTTTCTTTTCTCCAGTGAATGCCTACATCTTGTTGCTGAAGTCTGAGCCATTGCAGAGTACTCCATTGGGGCTTTGTTTTCTTTTTTTCTTGACTTTTTTGTTGCTGTTAGAGGTTAATGTCATCCAGGGGGGGTAAATGCCAGTGTGGAAGACATATTCCCCATAAAGACCACCACAATAGGTGTCTTTTCTGCCTAGGAGCTTCTCATGACCATACAACCTTTCCTTTTTGTCAGGCTTTTGTTCTGAAACCCTTTATAGAAAGATTTCTTCCCTTTCTTTGTATCTTCAGAACCAGTGTCTTAAGCTTATTGCTAAAGATACAATGGAAGGAGCTTCCTGCCCTGAGGATGAGCCATTGGGGAAGAAGGTGAAAAAGGTAAGACCAGAATCTTCCCTGTCCATCCTCTGCTGGGTGTTTCTCCTAAGGTCAGTGAGAAACCCAGAGGCTCTTCTGGTTATGTTGTTGGAGTCCTCTGTCACAACTGGGTTGGAGGCCAGTGAGGATCCGGCTGGTGGCATGTCCAACAAGGCTCTGAAGGTGTCCATTTCAGATGCTTGGGGGAACCACTACAGATTATTTCCAAGGGGCTTAGGGGGTTCCACATATTCTAGTTAGGGAAGAATTTCCTACTACAGGTATCGAATAATGTCCTGGTCAAAGTCTTCTAGGTCGGATGTTCCCTTAAAGAAGAAACAAAAAACGAAACATGTTCTTCTGCTCCTTGGGATCCGCACAGTGAGTGGCAGGCCTTAACATGGGGGTTGTTTCATGCATTAATATCATAAAAACCTCCTCAGAGTGGTTCTGTTCCTGCTTCTCCTTGGTCCTCTACTCCCTTTAAAAGGTCTAGAGAACAGGATTCTTCTGAGGAAGAGTTGGATTTTGATGAGGAATCCCTGACTTTACTTATATTCCTTCTCCTTTGGACTATGGGTCAGAGGAGGAGGAATCTAATAGTCCTGATACTTCTTTTGAAGAAATTGTTTAGGGGACATAATCTCTAGGATGATGGACTTTATTAAGTGAGGATTGTGCTCATGTCTCTGGTATCCCTAAGAGTTATTTTGAGTTGCTGCAGATAGAATCTCCTAAACCTTCTGCTATTCCTCCTGTTTTGGCTTCTTTGTTGGATGCTTTTTCCAATGTTTTTGAAGTGCCTGTTCTCTGTCCCCTGCTCCCAAGAAGCTTGATAGGTGTTATAGGGTGCCTGTGGATTGTAACTTTTTGTACAAATGTCCTGCTGCTTGACCCCTCTGTGGTGTCTGTACCTTCTGACAAGTCTTCTCAGTTGCCTCCTTCGCCCAAGTTACTGCCTTCTGACAAGGACAGCAAAACCATGGAAAGACTGGGTAAGAAGGTTTACACTTCTGCTACCCTAGCTTTTAAGGCTGTTAATTATCACACCCATATGCCTAGGTATGTGTTGGCTCTCCTTTCTCAGGCCTGTCAGCTTATTTCTGATTTTCCAGACTCTGAGGGCAAAACTTCTGCTCTTTCCTTGCTAGAGATTACTTCTCAATTGGTTTATCATTCTGTCAAATGTAGTTATGATGCAGCAGATGCTTCTTCTAGGGCTTCTGCTTTTGGTTCAGTGATGAGGAAATATTCCTGGCTTGGGCTTCAATCTTTGCCTGATGATATTAAGGCTATGTTGATGGATGTTCCTCTAGATAATAAACTTTTGTTTGGTGAAGCAGTTGCTGGTTTCTTTAAGTCGCTTCAGGGTAAGGCAAAGACCTTTCAGGAACTTGAACATGTGTTTGTTTCTCCTGTGCCTAAATTTCAGAGAAACTACCCCAATAAGCCAGCCTTCATTCATAGGCAATCTCGTCATTCTACTAAAGGTAAAATGAGTGGCAAGTGGGCTCCTCCTACTAAAGCCACTCAGACATCAGGGATTCAGAAGCCTCTTATTTGGACAATCTGCTAATTCAGGCATCCTCTCCAGAGATCCTTTTGCAAAGTCTTCAGTTTGCAGTTTTCCTTCTTCAAGCATAGTCGTCTTTGACTCCTTCTAAGGATCATGTCTTTCTGGGTTGCAGGATTCAGCTGGTGCCTATGCTGTCACCCCTGCCTTCTCCAAAGGCCTTAACTTTCATTCCCTTCTTGCAGTGTCTTCTTCCTCTAGCCTCCATTCGAGCCATGGAGTTTGAGAGCGCTGTGTTTCATGGCATCCACCATTCTAATGTTTTCTCTGGCCAAACTCCACTTGAGGAAGTTTCAATGGTTTCTGAAGTTAGTCTCGCTTCAAGATGCTCATCCTCTAGACTTTGTAGTTTCTCTTCTTCCTTTTGTCAAGAAGGAACTTCACTGGTGGAGTCAGCAGTTGTCTCTAGAATCCAGTGCTCCCGTTTCATCTTTCTCTTCCCTCTCAGGAACTGTTCACAGACACTTCAGTTGTGGGATGGGGAGCAGCTTTTGACTCCCTAAAAGTACAGGGTGTGTGGTTGCCTCCTCAGCAGAAGTAGCACATCGGTGTCAAAGAGATGAGAACTCTTACACTGGCTCTTCAGGCCTTTCATTCTCTCTTCTCTCTGGAGCCTTTCAAGTTATTCACAAACAATACCACAGTGATGTGGTACTTAAACAAACAGGGAGGAACAAGATTTTATCTTTTTTGCCGGTTGGCACTTCTGGTATGGGATCTTGCTGTGAAGTATCAAGTGACCCTTCAGGTAGTTTATATCCCTTTAGATCAGAGCATTGTGGCAGACACTCTGAGCAGGTCCTTAACTCAATCCCATGAATGGATGCTTTGCAGGGATGTGTTTTTGAACATTGTCCGCCAGTGGGGTACTCGTCAAGTAGATCTCTTTGCTTCCCCTTTGAACAGACACCTTCCTCTCTTTTGTGCCAGTGTCCCAGGTCCTCTGGTGTGGAAGGTGGATGCCCTCTCTTTTTCTTGGAAGGAGATGTTTCTGTATGCATTTCCTCCCCTTCCCCTCATTCCAAAAGTCCTGTTTTAAAATTCAACAAGATGCTCCCAAAATCTTGTGGCTCCCTTTTGGCTGTGACAGCATTGGTTCCCTCTGTTTCTGCTTTTAACCAAGAGCAGTCATCACAGTTTACCTCACAGGGTGGGATCTCTTCTCTGTCCTCACTTGTCCACTCATCAACGGACACTGTGGGTGATGGGATTTAGATTCCTCACAGAGACCTTTTTTCTGAGGACGTGCTACAGGTCCTGCAGGAAGCCAGGCAGCCCACTACTAGGAAATCCTACTGATCCAAATGGAAGAGGTTTTCTGTTTGTTGTCTGTCTCGTAACCTGGACCCACTTACTGTGGATGTTCCTTTGGTTCTGTCTTATGTGATTCATGCTGCTCAATGCTGGCTTGGCCTGTTCTGCTGTTAAGGACCAGTTGTCAGCTATCTATGCTTGTCTGTCTTTATCTCTGCTTCTAGCTTTCAGCCTAAACAATTCCTTAAAGGCGTGCTTAATATTAGACCTCCCAGGAAGCCTGTTCCTCTTCCCTGAGGTTTTAATTTTGTTTTGGAGAAGATGACTCAGGCTCCCGTTGAGCCTGCTGCTTCAGCTTCCTTGCAGCATTGTTCTTGGAAGACCGTCCTTTTGTTAGCTTTTACTTCTCCCAAACGCCAAACGTCCTCCTCCTTTGATATTTCATAAGGACAGGGTGTCCTTGCATACTAATCCTTCTTTTATGCCTAAGGTGGTTAATGAGTTGTCACTTAATCAGTCTATTCATTTGTCTGCTTTTTCCCTCACTGCAGTCTGACAGTGAGAAGGTGCCGCATATTTTGGATGTGCATGAAGAACTCAGATTTTATTCATATAATACTAAGACTATTAGAAAATCTGATCAGTTGTTTCTTTCTTTTCATCTTAGATCTTTAGGATTAGCTGTATCCAAGCAAATTATTTCTTCTTGGATTTCAGAGGCTATTTATTTTTATTACACTTTTCTCATGGCAAGAACCTTCCTTCTTCTGTAAAGCTTCATTATACTAGAGTTGTAGCTTCTTCTGGTGCTTTTTTCAAGGGGTTGGATACTAATTCTATTCTTGAAGCAGCTACCTAGACTACTATGCATACTTTTACCAAGCACTACAAGTTGGATGGTATCTCTAGAGCTAGAGCTGGTATTGCTAGGGCCATTATTCTGTGTGGCTTCCTAGAGGGCTCTACTGCTCCTTCCTCATCCCAAGTTTTTTCTTAGCTTTGGCACTCCCTCATACATTAGGAATACTGCAACAGTGAATGTAAGGACATAGTACAGTTATATAAAATCTTACCAAAACAGTTGATGTCCTTGCCTTCACTGCTGCAGTATTCACTCCCTCCATCCCCCTAGTCCATTTCCTTCCTGGATGTACAGGTTACCCTTGGGTTTTCTTGCACTGGTGTTCCTACTGGGGCATCAGTTCTGAGGATGGTACACCCGAATCTCAGCTTTTTGCCCTACTGTATGCGAAGACCATATGGGTGATGTTCGGGGTACCTTAAAGCAACGGTAGGCTTTGGTATGCTGGCCAGATGTCAGGCTTCCACAGCAGGGAATCCCTTATATTAGGAATATTGCAGCAGTCAAGGCAAGGGCATCTACTGTTATGATAAGATTTTACACAGTTGTACTTTGATTTATTCAGGGTATAAAGTGACGCCTGTGGGTCAGATCGTCAAATCCATCTGTACTGCAGATCTGTAGCTGTTGCCATGGGCAGTTTGGTATTCCATCAGCCAGAGTTAAGGAGGAAGAAAAGCAACAAAAAAGTCCTTTGGATTTGAGGACAAAACAAAAGTTTTTTCCCTTGCTTTACATAAATAGCTGCTGTGTTGCTGTAGCTCTTTCCTGTGTCTCCAAAACAAACAGCATCAAGCAGCTATACTTGCTTTTTGCTGCAGAAGCTAAACACACCATACATGCAAATATATACCAGCAAGAAGTATTTTATTTACACTGTAGCTGTTTAAGTGACTCCTGGTAATCATGCTGCCATGCAGAGACCAGTAAGGAGTGCTGTAGAAGAGGTGCTAAACAGGTTGCACCCAGGGCTTCTACCCCCTTTACCCCACTGTGGTTTTGCTGAGATGTTTCTGAAAAAATAAAGTATGCTTGATCTGCAAGCTCAGTTTAAATCACTGTCGAATACTTGGTAAAGATACATGTGCATCTTTGGGAATGAATAAGAGAATTTGTGTTGTAGAAGTGGAAAATGGTTATAAAAATGTAAACTACAATAATTGTAAACATAAACGAATGATGAGGGTGTAAATTGTGTTATTTTATTTTGAATTTATTAATCTGGGTATAGTGCTGGTTCTGCTGGGCCATTTCATTTCTCTGCCCAGGAAAAACACAATAGTTACATGACATATGCAGAGTGAATGACAAAATCCAATATTTACATGTTATATATATAAAGTGAATATTATAATTGGCTTGAGGGAGTAAAGGCAGTAGATAAATGACATTACATACTGAGTGAGTGAAAATAATACAATATTTACATGCATTATATAGAGAGTGGAAATCAGAGTTGGCATGTTGAAAGATTCACAATCAGAAGTAGAGTCAGAGCAAGATACATAAACGGAGGTAGGGAATGATGAGGTTAAGTTATATGACCAGAGAGAGATAGCAGTTGCGTTTTCCTAGGGTCTTGAAATATGCTTTTATTTGTGAACTGAAAATGGGCTAAGGGAAATGATCTTTAAGAAAAGAAGGGAGAGATTTCCACAGTTTCGGACCAAGGACTAAGAAAGCATAATCTGTGCATTGTAGCCTAGTTTGCAGGGTTGGAAGAGTGGTCATGAGTGGTTAAAGATGTCAGTTTACCAGTGGTTAATAGATGGCAATGGTTAGATGAGTTAAATAAGCAGTACAGTGAGTGTGCATGTGCACAAGACGATGATACACTCAGGTTTGGAGAAACAGGCAGTGTAATTTGGTTACTTGCAGAGGCAGCCACTGCAGTGTGAGTGGGAGCAATAGTAAGCCAGAAACAGTACAGATGCAATCGAGGTTAGATAGAATAGATATGAATTGAATAAAAATCAGAAGTTTGGAGTTTATTCAGCCAAAAGATATTTGGAAAAAAATGTAACAAGTAAACCAAATGAAAATAGGCAAAGACCAAAACACGGCTGAATATGATCTGATGAAGCAATATTTATGAACAGAAGGTACATGGTTTGATTTTCACCTATGGGGAATTGGCTAGGCTTAAAATGGCAGCTATACTAGTACTTGCCTATGAAGAAGCTGTACCAAGTACAAGATACTGATAAGTTATAAAACAACACCCAAATACTCGTATTGAAATTAAACAAAAGGACACTCATTACAGCTAACTGAAGAAATCAAATCAAATATTTTATTATCAGTAAAACATACATCCTTTACACAATACCGGAAAGTTTTTAATTGGAAATGCTTGCACAGAGCATTCTTAACTTCAGATAGAATTACTAAAATGAATTCTTCCACAAAGGGAATATGTTGGAAGTGTGAGCAAATACACAATGCAGATTGGAATCGCATTTTTTTCGACAGTGTTAAAATTAAGCCATTTTGGAATGGTATTAAAACTTTTTGCAAGCTTTATTTAATGAATCGCTTAACTTATTTAAAGCTGTAGTATTATTAAATGTATATGAAGGTCCTCAATTGAATGAGTCAAATCTGTATCTAGTTTGGCAATACTTGCAATCTCAAGGAAGTGTATAACAAGAAGATGGAATATAAACACAATACCAACTTTGGAAGACTTCTACAGCCTACTGAAGAGCACAGCATTGTTATAAATTAAAGAATTAAGGATTCACCCTAAACCATTTATTAACAATCCATGGAAAAACGTCTTGTCATTGATTGACACTTTACAATAACTGAACAGATGCACTTTGATAACTGAGTTGTTATACCTATAAAGTAATTCTATGTATTGAGCTCTGTTACAGTGTCAGGTTGTTGTAAATAGTGTACATAGTTATTTAAGATGTTATATACAAATACTATGGAATTTATTCAACTGTATTTGAAAAATACAAAATTTGTGAGAAAAAAAAGATGTTGTACCAATGGTACATCCACCATGCTGAGTAAGTGTAGCTCTGGAGAAAAAACAGACTGCACAAAAGCTTAAAATTGTCTCTCTCTGCATTGTCAACCTACTTTACTTTATGTCCCTCAGGTGGCAGTTAACTTTTCTTTTTTTATGAGTTTTGCTAGAGGAGTTTTCCATCTAAAATCTTCAAAAAGACAAGTTTTAACATCCTTTGGATTGACGCTTATGCATGAAAAATTAACTGTGCTTTTATTTCAGCCAGAAGACCCGGTGGATTTGAATTAACATTCACATAAACCTGTTCTCTTAGTGGCATTTACCTTTGGAAGAAAAGCTACAAAATTTGCAAACATCGATGTGCAGTGTTTTATAATGAGAAGTGCCATTGCTCAAAACTTACAGTTTGTATATTCCAAATGTAGTAATCTTGTTTTCTTGAATACATCATTTCCACTGTTTCATTTTGCCAGAATGCTGAGGAATAGACTTTGGATGTGCACAGGCAGTTAAGATACTGTATCTGATGGGCTCATTCTGTAAAAGAGTGATTACTGATTACAGAGCAAATACTGTCAATGTGACCATCCCATTGCATTGCCTTTTTTGTATAAATACAGCAAATACTTTGAAGGCCCAGTTTGGGCTTATCCTTTAAGAGCTTGCAGCTACTGTTGTAGTATGTTTTAGGGATGTTTCTAGAGGATGTTTTAGAGCAGTGATGGCGAACCTATGACATGCTTGTCAAAGGTGACACACCAGCGTTCACCAACACCCGAGTTACCAATGAAACTGAATGAACAAAAAGTATGTGAGCCTGTATTTATCTAATAAAACTCAGCAACAAAAAAGTCATTAATTGATGTTAATCAAATCAAATGCTGTGTTCCATGTTTTTTTTTTCAGTTCTGTTCAAAATTACTATTTAGGATAATTTTATGGTGTACTATTTTAAGCCCAATTATCAGTGCACATATCGTTTTCTCTATTGTAAGTCACTGATTTTTCATTTACTTTTGTAATACATAGCAGCACACGATTGGACTGTATTATTTTAAATAAATGAATAAGTAAATAATTGTTTCTCTCTTGTGTGTATGTGTGTGTGTAGGGGGGGGGGGTGACACACCAGCAGAGTCAAGATAGGCATTTTCCAAATTTTTGACACGCCGAGCCCAAAAGGTTCACCATCACTGTATTAGAGGCAGCAGAAACTTGTACTGACCCTGCATTCACTAAACGCTACAAGTTAGAAGCTCATGCTAGGAGTAGAACAAGCTGTGATATAGCTATGCTGCTGGGGATTTTATAGCAGTCCATAATGGAGGAATTGTTTATTAGTGTTTAAGATTCCACCCAGATGACATTACTGTATACTGCTACTGTCACTTTCCATGAAATTAGATTGCACAGGCCTATGAGGTTACTCACCATAACAGCAAATATTTAAAGTGTGTTCACTATAGCAATAAAGCCACCGTCCCCCTTTCCCACTCTTTACATAATTGGATTACCTATTAGCTACATATCTTAATGTAGGTAGGCGGTAGTACATAATTGTTATTGCTCAAAACTTTTATTCGAGGGCATAGCCAAGATTTTTGGAATTGTATGCCATCTTCCAGACCAAACCCACACATTGCTTGTTTCTTAACAGTATACCTTTTCAGTATTTAAAAATCCTAAAATAGTAGGCTGTTACTTTTTGGGAAAAAAAAAAACTATATGACCACAAACTTTGTCAACTGTGCCATTTAAAAATAAATTCTAACACATCTGATCTCACACCTCACAAAATTATGTTTTGGCAAGTGTATACCATGGTGTACCTAATATGTACTTGGCTGTACCCTTGCTTTTTACTGTTTAAGTATACTACCTACCAGTATACTGGGGATGGTCTTGCCATGATTAACTGAAGTAGACAGATGCCAGTGCAACTTGTATGGCTGCATCATGCCACACCACTTGACTGCCTCTGTTGGCACAAGACTGGAGTTGACTTTTACAGGGAAACAGGACATCTCTGATAAATTGCTGGCTTGACACAGCCTCAGTTATAGTAAACTCAAACGTTCTGATTTACTGTTGCAGTGATCTTTCCTTGAAGGTATGTTAGTGAGCACTTCACAGAATACTTTGTCTTATCCTGAAATGTGTGTTTATTCATTGCTGCTATCTGTATTCCATAGAGTGGTGGCCAGTTTAAGATACCAAAGAAGAAACAGACAACAGCTGCTAGTGATGTGCAGATGCATTCTCCTCTGTCACGCCTCTCCGAGTCTGAATATGGGAATGGCAGTTTGCTTGAGGTAGGATTTTATGAATGTTTTGTACCAGTGACAATGTCTACTGCATTTACTTTCCTTGCTGTCTTTTACTGTTATGATTATTATTGTAGAAAGTATCCAAGATAGGCCATCCGCATTAATCATTTAGTTACTGTTGTCCTTCCATTTTACCTCTTGGTCAGAATCATAGAAATGTAAAAATGTCACTATAATTAGGCTGATTTTTGTAATGAGCTGCTTGGAGTTTGATATACTTACATCTTATAAATCCATACATGTCTATTTTCAAGTTTTGCTGCTTAATAAACATTTGTGTAGTAGTCGGATAGTAGTAGATATAATTTTCTTATTTCCTTATTACTATAAAAATAAGGCAAAATATGAAAACTGCCTATTGTCATGTTATATGTTTCCGTTAGTGTTGGATTACCTACTACTTACCTAAGAACCTGTCTGCAGACCCATTTCAAGCCTAGCCAAAAAAAAAAAAAAAAAGAAATATATATTCAAAATTTCCCTCTAGTTTCAAGGTGGGCATGACCGGATACACTAGAAGAGAAAATGAGGCTGCCCATCCAATTATCTAGGTCTGCCAGAGAAATGGCTGACAATCTTCTCTTGATAACAAAGATTTTTGATGCCACTGATCTTTTTATTTATGAATCTCTGAGTTCCCTCAAGTTCTGTGATATGTTTGGATAAATGCATGCTGAAAAGTACATTATATTCAATAATGGGTCAGATTAAGATATGAGTAAAGGAGAATCCAGACTTCTTTGGATCTAGTGGAGATGCCTTTGGAAATTAAATGGACCAGATTAAAGGATTTCTGAAATACTGTGGAGACATGATGGTCAGTTTTATTTATTTTATTTTATTTTACATTTGTTAACCGGGAAATTCCGACTGGACCAGGTCCATTTTCAGTGGAGGCCCGGGGAGAAAAGCTCCAACATCAATTTATACAAATACAGTACATCCAGCATAATACACAAAACAGGTTACAATAATGTATGCTGAGCATAGTAATGTAACAAGAATTAATAAAAACACTCCAGGTAAAAGATATAGAACATGGGTAAAAAGACAATGTCAGTCATACTTTGGTAAGAAAAGAAAATATATCAAGTAAGATTCTACAGTTAAAAGTACCCTTTCAGATGACCAAGCCTACAGGGGATCAGAGCTCCAGCATGTGATCAGAGAGGAATTTGGGGAGTTAATAGTAGTATGGGTAGGGTTATGTGATACAAGGGCATAACCAGGTACTAAGAAGGTGCGATTTGAGGGAGTTTTTGAATATGGATGTGGAGGGGGCAGTGGACACGGATAGGGGAAGAAAGTTCCAATTTCTGGCAACGGTGTGGGAGTAGAGTGCTTTCCCTGCATTATTGTTAGCCCTGGTGATGGAGAGGAGAGATTTTTCACTGGATTTTAGGTACCGGTTTGCATTATAGATAGTAAGTAGGTTGGATAATGAGGGGTTTTTTTCAGGATATTTGAGAATATTGTAGGCTGTGCCCAGCTGGTGATAGTTAAGTAGCTGTGGTAGCTCAAGCCATTTTAGTTCTTTTAGTGCAGCACAGTGATGGGTTCTATAGGTTGAGTTAGTAGCAAACTTGGCTATTTTATTGTAGCATGATTCTAGTTTGTCTAGGTCACACTGTCTGATTTGGGTAAAGATTGGTGCTGCGTATATTAGAGTTGAGAGGAGGTGGCTTTGTGCAAGAGTGACTCTTGCTTTTTGTGAGAGAAAAAGGACTTGTGTCTGTATAGTGAGCCTAGTTTTTTGTGTACTAGTTTTATGGTATGTGAGATGTGAACATCAAAGTGGAGATTGTCTATTTCAATGCCCAGATGTTTGGTGTGGTTAGAAGGGGAGATGGTGGTGCCGTCCTTAGATGTTATGGTAAAGGAGAGTTTTTTTTTATCTATTAGGGGTAAATAGTAACAGTTTTGTCTTTTTGGGATTTAGAATTAGTTGGATACCCGATATCCATTTTTCTACTGAGATAAAGGTATCTTAAGTGAGTGTATGTAGGGTGGTGGGAGATGAGGCAGAGCAGATCAGGGTTGAATCATCCGCATATTGTATGAGTGTGGCATGTTGTGTAGAGCATTTGAGGTTATTTGTGAAAATAGAGAACAATAGCGGGCCCAGTATAGAGCTCTGTGGGACTCCTATGGTGGTTGGAAGTTGTGTAGACAGAGTTCCTTTCCACTGGACTGATTGTTGCCTGTCAGACAAGTAGCTTCTGAACCAGGCCATAGTAGAGGAGGTGAAGGATAATGATGTTAGTGAGTCTAGTAGGATGGAGTGGGAGACCATATCAAATGCTTTTGAGAGGTCTAGGAAAATGGCCGATACATATTTGTTATCATTCCTGTGAAGGATAGAAGGGCTGTGGTAGTGCTGTGATGTGGACGGAAACCATGTTGTGTGGTAGATAGTAGATTGTGTGTGTTAAGAAATGTCATCACTTGCAAGTGGATGCATTTCTCAAGAATTTTGGATAAGGGGCAAAGGATGGCAATAGGTCGGTAGTTGGAGAATTCATAAGAATTACCTCCTTTATGGAGAGGAATGATGTGAGATACTTTCCAGAGTTTGGGTATGTAGGATTCTAGTATGGAGCGGTTGATAAGGATGGAGACAGGATATGACAGGGAGTCACTAGCCATTTTTAGGTATGCAGCAGGTATGTTATCAGCTGCTAGTGTGGTTGGCTTTAGTTTTAGGAGGAGTTTTTTGATAGTTGAGGTGGGCACTGGTGATAGGCTGAAAGAGGAGGTGGTGTGGGATAGGTTAGGTTGTGACTGAGGTAGACTACTTTTGGTTATTTGACTGGATAGGGTTAAGATGGATTTAGTAAAATGGTTATTAAATTGAGAAACTATGTCTAGGGTATTGTTAGTAGAGATGGGTGCTGGGGTTGTGGTTTTGCCTGGCTTTAGTAGGGAGTTAATGGCATGCCAGAATTTTTGTGGACTATTTGAATATTTCCTTTGGGAATTGTCAACAAGAGTACCCACATCCCTTACAATAGTGTCTGATTGGAAGGATGCATCTCCTATATGGTAAACAAAACTTTTTTTTACCATAATGAATGATGCTACATTTTTTTAGACTTAATTTGAGACCATTGTCCTTAAACCAACTGTTAAGTGGTCTAACCATGTTGGAACAATTGTGAGTCAGTTGAAGCTCGAATACAACACACAATCTACAGTCATCTGCAAACTTTAACCATAGTTCAGAAGTGCTGGTCTGAAGTTCTGAGAAGTATATGTCAAATAGGAGAGAGGCCAAAACTGAGCCCTGTAGTATTGTAGTATATCACTGGTAACTTGTTGCTTTTCAGAAATGTCACTTGCTACTGTAACCACATGGGTTCGGCCAGACAACCAGTCAGCTATCAATCACACAATGCAAGGATTTAGATAAAATGTAAATTACATCTTTATTATAAATTATCAGTAATGCCTGCATGGGAAACATTGTCAGAGGCATTGGGCAGGTATAGATAGGCTGTATTTATTTTATTTTATATTTGTTGACCGGGAAAGTCCGACTGGGCACAGGTCCATTTTCAGCGGAGGCCCAGGAAGAAAAGCTCCACTTAAACAATCTAACAAATAACATTTTATGAATTACAACACTTTCTTCTAAATGCATACAATATTATACAAAAACATATTTTACATTTCTTCACAGATATATGTATAGATACAATTATTGTATTCTAGAGGTATTCCAATTGTATGTAGGGATATGTTTAACTGTCTTCAGAGATGTATAAGTAGATATGAACAGAATAGAACATTGTTAGTTAAGAATTAATGTACAGAGGCTAAGCACTGTTAGGTGATCCTTGGTAGAATCATTGTATCACTGCAAATGTAGTGGATTAGCCTGGGGAGTCACATGGGCATGGCCAGTTGTTAAAGTAGTGGGTTTTGAGTAGTTTTTAAATTGTGGAGCAGAACTTGTAGAAGTTGTGTTTTCTGGAATGAGTTCCAGACATTTGGAGTAGAACAGGCAAAAACAGATTTGCCAGCCTCATTCCCATGTTTGATAACATTTGTGATTTTGGTCTGTTTGTCTTAAGGCTTGGGTGGTGGTGTAGGGTTGTATTAGGTCTTGTAAAATGGGGGGTTTATTTGGGAGGCAGTATAGTTTGTGGGCTGTGGAGAGTTGGGTGGTAAGAAGTAATTGAGGCATCTCAAGCCAGTTGAGTTGTTTGAGGGAAAGACAGTGGTGGGCTCTATTAGAGGCACCTGTGGCAAATTTGGCAGTCTTGATGTAGCAAGATGCCATTTTGCTTTGTTCACTGTGGCGAAGTTTAGTCAGGATTGGGGAGGCATACAGTAGAGTGGATAATAGGTGGGTTCTGGCAATAGTTGCTTTGGTATAATTGGTCATGAATTGCTTATTCCTATACAAGAGACCTAGCTTTTTGTGAGCTTTTTTGATTGTTTGGGCTATGTGTATATCAAATTTGAGTTTATTGATTACTGCTCCTAGGAGTTTAGTGTGTGCTGTTGGGGTGATTGCGGTATTGTCCTTGGAGTTAATGATGAAGTCATTGAGTGCAGGAGATCTACCTGGGCTGAAGAGAATTAGTTTTGTTTTTTTGGGATTGAGTAAAAGTTTTATGGTAGAAAGCCATGCTTCAGCCAGAGTGAAGTTGTGTTGTGTTATTGTTTGTAGCTTGCTTAGGGTAGGGGCAGCACAAATGATAGTAGTGTCATCAGCATATTGCACTATAGAGGCAGAAGGAGAGAAAGCAGCTATCTGATTTGTAAATATGGAGAATAGTAAGGGACCAAGAATGGAGCCTTGAGGGACTCCAATAGATGCAGGTAGAAGGGAGGATAGTTGGTCCTGCCATAGAACTGCTAGCTGTTGGCTTGATAAATAGCTGCTGAGCCATGATATAGTGAGGGAGTTTAGGTTAAGGGTAGATAGAGTTTTGGGAAGCATATTGTGGTTGACCATGTCAAGGGCCTTGGATAAGTCTAAGAAAACAGAGGATACAAAAAGTCCGATGTTTCTGTGGGTGTTGATTATATTGGTATAGGATAATAGGGCTGTTGTGGTACTATGGGAGGGCCAAACCCCATGTTGTGATGCTGATATAAGGTTATTTTCTTGAAGGTATTGCATTAGTTGTGTATGTACTACTCTTTCAAGTATTTTTGATAAGCGTGATAAAATTGCAATTGGCCCGTAGTTGGAGAGCTCAAGGGAGTTTCCACCTTTGTGGAGTGGAGTAATACGAGATATTTTCCAGAGGTTAGGTACTTTAGATTCAGATATGGATCTGTTAATGAGGATAGACATAGGGTAAGATATGGCATCAGCTGATAGTTGAAGGAAATCAGCGGGAAGTTTAGCAGCAGCCAGTGTGGTAGGAGTTTAGTAATGAGTTGTGTGGGTGCTGGTGAGAAGGAGAAGCTGGGGGGAGGTTGTGTAATAGGGGTAGTAGTGGTTGGTGAAGGAGTGTGAATGGTGGTGCTATTTAGGGTGTTGGATAAGACTAGGACTGTTTCGGCAAAAAATTGGTTGAATTGGGTAGGGATGTCCTCCTTGTCGGTTGGTACTATGGATGTGGGAGTGCTGGTTTTACCTGGGTGCAGTAATCTATTTGAGGCCCAGAATTTCTGAAGATTGTGTGAGTGTTTGTCTTGCAAGGTTTTATAGTAATTGGTTTTATCGAGTTTTATACGTTTTTTGGTCTTCTTCCGGACTGCTAAGAATTGTCTTGTGGTGGTGGTTTTAAGTTTATGAAATTGAGCCCAGGCTTTATCTCTATCCTTTATTATGGTTCTGATTTCTTTTGTTAGGCAAGGGGCTTAGTTAGTTTTAACTCTGATGGTATGGGCTGGTGCATGACGGTTTAGGATTTTGAGAAAGGTTGAGTTAAAATAGTCTACTGCCTCATCTAGGGGTAGGCTTTAAGGGGAGACCAGTCACAATGTTTTAGTTCGTTGTTTAGGTCCTTGGTTTTGAAGTTTTTTTGTTGTGTGCTATTCTGAGGATGGGTTGGGTATAGTGTTGGAATTTATTTATAATAAGGTAGGTTGGTTGGTCGTCGCTTAAATTGTCAGGTAGGCAGCCTGCCTGGTTTGCCAAGGTGTGGTCAGACAGAAGTATCCAATCTAAGATGGATTGTCATTTGGTTTTCTTATCAAATCTTGTGGGGGGTATCTATGACTTGGGTAAACCCATGTAGGTTAATGTGGGTGGAGGGATTGTATTTGGTACAGTCAGACCAGTCAATATTAAAACCCCCTAGGAATATGGTCTCATGAGAATGGGAGATAGTTATCCAGTGTAGCAGGTTCTCCATAGTGTCAGTATTGTTTCCTGGGGGGGGGTTATAGGCACCTGCTATGACTGTGTTTTCTAGAGTTTAGTTTTAATTTAGCAAGAATGAGTTCTATGTCATTGACATCTTGGGAGTTGTGGTTAAGCTGTTCTACTGTGAGATTATTTTGAAACAGAATGGCTACACCTCCTCCTTTTTTCCCTTGCCTATCTTTCCATATAATATTGTAACCAGGGGGTATTCTCTCATTATCATGGTGTTCTGTTCTAAGCCAAGTTTCTGTAAGTATGGCTAAATCTGGTCTGTATAATGCCAATAGTACATGGAGGTCCTGAACTTTGTTGAGTATACTTGGTACATTAATGTTTAAAAGCAGAAGAGAGGAGGTTGGTCTGTTATAAAGAGGGTTTGGTTGGGTTAGGTCTGGGTGGAGTGAAGTAATGGGTCCTGGGTTGGGGTGTATATCTCCACAGCAAGAGAGTTTTAGAGTTGGGTATAGGTAGAGCTTAAGTAGTTTTTGTAGTATTTTATTTTGTTTCTGGGATAAGTAGGGGTTAATTTTGTTTGTTGGTTTATAATTAACATAGGGGTTGAGTTGGGGTAAGGTCAAATGGAGATATAGGGAAGTGTGTTAGCTTTAGTGTATTGGCTGTAGTTTCTGTTTGCCACTGAGTTGGATAGGTGAGATGAAGTTGTGTGTGGTAGGATGTATGGATGCATAATAGGAGAAGAACCAAAGTAATTAATGTATAGAAAGC
>NC_056735.1:1810433354-1810438354 GCF_019279795.1 Protopterus annectens
CCGTCTACTGTTGTGGCCACGGGGGTTGGACCTTCCCAGGACTCTGGCGGTCCGGCCTTCAGGGCCATGAGGAGTGCTTTGGCCAAATCTTCCTTACACATGGAGACTGGGTCTTTGGTAGTCCCCCTGTCGCTAGACAGCAGAGCCCCGGGGCCTGAGGTCACCCCCAGTGGGGTTTCCCCCCCTCCTGGAGGTCCCTCTGAAGCTTCTTCGGAGGAACCCCCAAGGAAAAGACTGTGCAAGAGGAAGCATGTCGACTCCCCTGATGAGTCTCTCACGTCGGACACCGATCTTGATGATGCAGAGGGGTCCCCTAAGTCGTCCTCAGATGATGTCTCCTTTGCAGACATCTTGGAAGCCCTCAAACAACGAGGCGGCTGGCATTCCAAACCCCCTTCCGCTGACGAGTCGGTGTTCCTCAAGGCCTTCGGGGCTCAGCCCTCCGCCTCCTGGGTGTCTCCACCCTTCGACGAGCTCCTAGATTTGATCTGTCGAAGGGCGTGGGAGCATCTAGACTCTGTGGAACCGGTGCCTGCTCGCCCAAATAAATTCTTATCAGCACCCCCAGAGAAGGAGTTTCTGACCAAAGGTGTGGCTGTAGATGCCCTGGTGGTGGCATCTGCTACCCAACAAGATGTAGCAGAGGCTTCGACGTCTGTCCATCCTCCTAATAAGGAGTCTAGGAGCATGGACGATGCAGAGCGCACCCTCAGTTCAGCGGCCTTTACTTTAAGGTCCCTGAACTATTTGACGCACTTCACTAGATTTCAGAGGGATCTGATCAAGGAGCTTTCAGATACCCTCTTGGGTAACCTACCGGATTAGCTGGCCTAGACGGTTGGCTCTCAGTTGGCTACTCTGTCATCAATATCAAACTCGTCCATGAGGCTCATTTTGTATGCAACCGAAGGGGCGAGTAGAGTGGCGGGTACGGGTGTTGCTCTACGGAGGCAAGCCTGGCTCCGCCTGTGTCATTTTGCGGAAGCCTTTAAGTCTTCCTTTGCCGACGCTCCCTTTGATGGGCCCTCTTTGTTTGGACCCAAGGTAAAGGACACATTGACCCGCTGTGAGCAAGAAGGTAAGACTTTAACTGCTGTAGGGGCACGGTTTTCCACTCCCTTTCGGCCTTACCCCAAGGCTAAAAGAGGAGGGAAAATGTGGTTCCGTAAATCACAGAAGTCTTATCCCTTGCAGCAGGATGATCCTCCTTCTAGAGGCAGAGGAGGGGGAAATTTTTCTGGAAGACGCCGTCCCAGAGGCGGCAGAGGCCCCTGCAACACTGGAGACCGCGAGTCCTTTCGTGGCTATTCAGCCTTCCACAATCCCTGAAGGATTGCCCGACTGTGCAGCTCCGGAGCCAGTCGGGGGTCATTTTTCGAGGCACCTAAAAGCCTGGGAGGGTATCACTCAGGACCGATGAGTGCTTCGAATCATCGCCAGAGGTTACGCCATCCCCTTTTCACACCCCCCTCCGCCGTCCAGGAAAATCCCGGACCCGCCACCCAGTCAACGGGAAATCGCAGCCTTCGAAATCTCAAAGCTGCTTCAAAAAGGAGTCATCCAACCGGTCCCCGCAGACCAGATCGGATTAGGGACTTACTCAAGATTCTTTTTGGTGCCAAAAAAGACTGGGGACTTGAGGCCCATTTTGGATCTCAGCAACCTAAATCGTTCAGTCAAGAAGTCCAAGTTCCGAATGGTCACCTTACAATCCATTCTCCCACTGCTGGAGAAAGGTGTTTGGATGTGCTCCATAGATCTCAAGGACGCCTATTATCACATCCTGATAGATCAGGCGTCCAGGAGACATTGCGCTTCAGCCTAGGAGACAGTCATTTTCAGTTCTGCGCACTGCCCTTTGGTCTCACCACAGCCCCCAGGGTGTTCACCAAATGTTTGGCAGTCGTGACTGCTCACCTGAGGAGTCTAGGATTCCAGGTGTTTCCGTATCTGGACGACTGGCTCCTGACTGCCACCTCCAGGCGTCTACTATTGCAGAACCTAGCAGCCACCATATCACTAGGCACTTCCCTTGGAATCACCTTCAATTGGCCAAAGTCTGTGTTGCTGCCATCTCAGCGCATAAGGTTCATTAGAGTAGAGATAGACTCAAACCAAATGCGGGTCTATCTTCCTACAGAAAGGATACAGACTATACAGGCTCAAGTCCGAGCCTTACTTCTCAAATCCAAAGCCCCAGCCAGGATGGTCCTGCAGCTATTAGGCTCCATGTCGGCCACTGTTCTCCTAGTCCCATTAGCAAGATTGCATATGAGAATTCTCCAGTGGCTCCTATCGACCCAGTGGTCTTTTCAGGATCTCCCTCTGTCATCTCATACGGATCACGGAAACCTGCAAACGGGACCACCGCTGGTGGCTGGTCTCCTCCAATCTGGATCAGGGACGACCCTTTGTTCCTCCTCCTCCTGCGGCCACATTGACGACGGACGCCTCCCAGACGGGGTGGGGGGGGCATTACCTGGGCAGGTCAGTCCAAGGCAATTGGCATCCCGACGAGAGTCTCCTTCACATCAACATTCTAGAAATGAGGGCGGTGCTTCTATCTCTACAAGCCCTCCACGATTATCTCCCTCAGGGCGTAATCGCCATTCAGTCCGACAACATGTCAGTAGTCTGGTATCTGAACAAACAGGGAGGGACCAGATCCTACCCCCTTTGCAGAGAGGCCATGAGAGTTTGGGAATGGGCAGTGGCGACCAGACGTTTTCTGGTAGCGAATCATATCCCTGGGAAATCCAGTGTGATAGCCGACAGACTAAGCAGAACTATTCTCTCTCCTCACGAGTGGTCTCTGAACGATGCAGTGGCAACTCAGATCTTCAGCAGATGGAGAACTCCTTGTTGCGACCTTTTCACAACCCCGCTGAACGCGAAGTGCAGAAAATTCTTCTCTCTGACTTCAGCTCCGGGGGAGATTCCCAGGGACGCCCTAGCCCATCCTTGGTCCACCGGCTTGCTTTACGCCTTCCCTCCGGTTCCCCTCCTTCCCAGAGTGATCCAAAAGGTGACTCACTTAGGGAGCAAAATGATTCTAGTTGCCCCTTACTGGCCTCGTCAGGTATGGTTTCCCTATCTTCGGAAGTATGCTCTGGACAGTCCATGGTTCCTGGATCAGATCCCGGACCTATTAATTCATCAGTCGGGACAACTCCATCAGTCCCTTCACTCTTTGAAGTTAACAGCTTGGCTCCTCCTCTTCCGACTATAGTCAGAAATCATACCTTAGACCCGGAAGTCATACGTATATTATCCTCGGCCCACAAGTCTGCCACTAGAAAATTGTATACTAGCAAATGGAAGAGATTTGCTATTTGGGCTCAACTCCGGGGTCTAGATCCCATCACTGTCCCGGTGTCAGAAGTTCTGAAATTTCTAACTTCCCTATTCAATCAAGGTACTTCAGTCTCTACCATCAAGGTCCAAATGGCAGCTATTTCCAATTTTCATGAATCTATAAACCCACCTTTGATGAGCAACAGATTGTGTAAAACCTTCATAAAAGGTGCTGCTTTCGACCTCCGATTTCTCATCCTGCTCCTCCGTGGGATCTCGATGTGGTATTACGTGCCTTAACCTCCTCCCCCTTCGAACCGGCAGCAACCTGTGATTTGAAATTTCTTTCTTGGAAAACTGCCTTTCTGGTCACAATTACTTCAGCCAGAAGGGTTTCAGAGCTTCAAGCTCTATCTGTCAAACCACCGTACCTGTTTTTTCACAAAGATAGAGTATCCCTCAGGCCTAACCCATCCTTTGTCCCTAAAGTTTGTTCCAGTTTTTGCCTACAACAGTCATTAGAACTGCCAGTTTTCTTCCCAAAGTACTCAAACAAAGCAGAATACATCTTCCACACATTGGATGTTCATAGACAATTGCGATTTTATTTAGATAGGACCCAACAAACACGGAAAACAGATCAATTGTTTGTGTCCTTTTCGGACAATAAATTGGGCAAAGCCGTCACAAAGGTCACTATTGCCAAGTGGATCAGGGACTGTATTAGTCAGGCTTATTCCTCTTCTAATAAAGAGCTTACAACCTCTGTCAAAGCTCACTCTACAAGAGCTATGGCTACTTCAATAGCATTCCATTCTAAGCTTGCCATTAGCGACATTTGTGCTGCGGCTACGTGGTCTTCTCCGCACACCTTCATTTCCCACTACAAATTGGATGTGGCATCTCGGGGGCGAGCTTCATTTGGTTCCACAGTTCTCAGGAGTGTTTTCCAGTGAGCCACCCAGGAATCAGGTGCTAGGGACGCTGTCCCATCAGTACAGAATGTAGGCGAGATAGGATCACATAACATCTTTTACTTATGTACTTACCATAACTTTAGATGTTTGGGATCCATCTGGCCTACATTCCTAATAACCCACCCTCCTTCCCCCTGCCTTGGAGATCAGAAGAGACCGGACGGTCCGTATACTATCGTTTCATCTTGAAACATCTGGCAATGTTATATAAACAGTTATGTGTGTGCGCATGAGTGCGGACAAACAAGATCTGGGGAAGTAGTGGTGGTGCATCCTGGGTTATAGAATAGCTCAGCCAATAAGAGGCTTCGCTCTATAGCATAGCATGCCGAGTCGGAGCCGAGGATCGGCTCCGAACCCATCAGTACAGAATGTAGGCGAGATGGATCCCAAACATCTAAAGTTATGGTAAGTACATAACTAAAAGTTAAGCGCTTTCACTCGTTTCAACGAGCTTCATCAGAACAAACAGACTTAATCATTTCCAACTTTTTAAATATTAGTGTTTTAGCGCCAAAACTGACGTAATCTTAAAGCAACAATGAATGAATTAACTCTGCAGTACATACTTAATATTATGAAATCATGTTAGATATATTAAAAAGATTTCACTTCATTCACATATAAGAGTACAAAAAATGTATATATATAAATATATATATGCATATTGTTAAATGTAAAACTGTTAATTAAAAAATCAGATACAATATTATGTGTTATACAGTAAAA
>NC_056735.1:1810448354-1810535854 GCF_019279795.1 Protopterus annectens
ATGCTAGTACTATCTTAACCAAACCAATCAAGAGTTCAATGTGGGTTTGGGTATATTTCCCATGGGAGGTAAGCCAGTATCTGAGAGCTAATATACCACCATAATGTGGAATGTTGGTATGTAGCGATTGCACATCGTGTGCAATGAAAACAGTCAGTGTCAACTTGCAAGTCATCCATGAAACACAGAAAGTCACTAGAATCCTTAAGCCTAGCTCTAACAAGTCCCAATAGTGATTTTAATTGTTGTTCCAAATAAACAGACAAAGGTTCCGTCGAAGACCCACGTCCTGAAACAATGGGTCTTCCAGGAGGGTTGTTTATGGTTTTATGAATTTTGGGGAGAATGTAGAACCTCTGGGATTTTGGATTGTCCACTGTCAGTTGTTTATGCAGAGAATCAGATATATCTCCATTTGTTACTGCAGTGTACAAAAAATCATCAGTCTTTTTCTTAAAATCCGTAGTAGGATCCAAAGGTAACATAATAAAGTCTAACATCACTCAATTGTTTGTGAGCTTTTATCAAATAATCTGTCTTAGCCCAAATAACTACTGCTCCTCCTTTGTCAGCATTCAGTATTATCGTGTGATGATTAATTCCAAGATGTGCTAGTGCCTGTCTTTCTTATTTAGTTAAATTATCACCAAACTCCCTAAATATAGAGTTTTGTCCCATATGTAATGCATGTAAAACTAAATCTTCAAATAGCTTAACATGAGGATGGTATGGTGGTTGAAAAGTAGACTTTCTGAAATGAAAAGTGTCAAGAAAATCATCAGTATTAGTAGCACTTTCAGTTTCAGATTTATTACTGAAAAAATATCTAAGGTTTAAATTCCTGCAAAATTGTTTTAAATCAAGACATGCATCATATTCAGAAACAAAACAAGAAGGTACATAGCTAGATCCTTTATTAAGCACACTTTTTTCAAAGGGTGTTAATGCATAGTCAGTTAAATTGACTATGAGATCATCCATGTCTGCATTAACATTAAATTCTACATTCTGGTAAGGTCCCTGAATATTTGTTCCATGTTGCTCCCTGGTCTGCCTGCGATGTTTCCGCCCTCCTCTTCTAAAGGGCCCATTCTGCCCCTCGATCTGTTGTGTAAAGGTGAAATTTGTTCCTCCAAACATTCTGTCTTAGTATCAATACTTGGGGTTTGAAGAAACATCAGAAGTACTGGAATCAGTGGTCAAATCAGTGGCTCTTGTAGATTTAAGTATAGATCTATTTATTTTGCGCTTTTGTTTAAAATGTTTATTAGCAGGTTCAGAGAACCTGACAGATCTCTTCACTGACTTCCAAGAATAAACGGTATTGTTTTTAACATCGCCATATTTCGATTAAATTTCTTAAGCTTATTGTTTTTTATTTCTTTCTCAAAGCCATTCACCTCAGACAAATAAGTCTCGTATAGTTTATCATAGTCTGATTATCATGCTGTTGTATTGTGTCAAGTCAATCGAGTTTCCCCACAAGTGAACGTTCATAGTATTCAGTTAGTAATTCAGTAAACAGCTTAGACGCTGTATTTTGTATAGAATGCAATTTGTTCATGAAATCAAAGTCATCCTTCCCAACACCTGGTTCCAAGTAAACACGTAAACCATATGGAGCTATCTCAGCCGCTTTATATGCTTTTAATAGTTTAATATGCCAAGTAGTAGAAAGGGTCTTCTTAGTATGTAGTGTTAATTCTTTAAACATATGCAACATACTGAAAGTCTCACTCACCCCTGAGAATTTATCATTGCTCGTGATGCCATTTTGACCCTCAAAGAAGGCCGAATCATCTGTATCTTGCGATAAGTTTTGTTACAAAAGCTAGAAGGTTGCCTCCATTAGCCATGAATGTAAAAAGTCCCAAACCAATGAGTCACAAAAAAAGGAATGTAATCCAAATGTTATAAACTTTGACAGCAGTACAAATACAAACACAGCAAAGGATGAGTGCACGTCTCAAAAATAGGTGCACGGAATAAGATACAAAGTCCATAAACAAAAAATTCCAGCACTCCAAGTCACAAAACTAGTGAATTCCAATATTGAATGAAGAAATTTGGACCCAAAAGCACTTTAAATAAGCATAAGTACTTTTAATGTAAGACTGAACAAACATTCAGGTAGTTCCATCATGCAGCCATTCGGCTCAACTGAAAAAAACAGATCAGTGACCGATTTCGCCCCCTGACGTCGTCCGTGTAAAATTACAAGCAGGCATCACACAACCTATGTTTTTATAATTAAAAAATTGCCCAAGATAATTTCATACATTTCAGTAAATTAAATGTAATAAACAGAGGACCAAAAAATGGCTGCGGTCAAGGCTTATTAGAGTGACTTGGTACAAGATCACTATATACATGCAGTGTACTCTAGAGCTTAAATTATCTCTACACAAAACAGCCACAGTTGAAAGGTTTTAAAATATTTAATAATAAAAACACAAGACAATACTTTTTACTATACAGTGCTAGTCAAGAGTTCAAAGATCACAGAGAAATACTTTAAGTAATTCAGTAGTACAGTTCTGACATCACAATGAAACATTTAGTCTAATCTTTCTAGTTTCTAGCTATTTCTAAGAGAAAACTCAAGTCTAAGATAAACTTACATATAGAGCAAAGGCAGAGTGCTGATGAGTTGGATGGTCAAGACAAAAATTATTAATGCTCTCTGATTCTCTTTGTTTTTAAAATCACATTCTTGGTTCACATTACATCATTCTTCACATTTCCCTGGGTTCCCAGGCTAACAGAAACTACATTTACATTCTTCACCTCTGGGCAGAAACCAGAGCAAATAAAGGACATTTATGCATGCAAATTATGGCCATTACTCTGACCTTAACATACTAGCAAGAATTCCTTCATCTAGACAGGCCAGAGCCAACTTTAGGTCAAAAGGTCACAACATGTTTTACTTGGTCAGCAAAGTGCACTGTTACATTTTTGTAACCGCATTTTTTCCATTTCAGACAAGCCTGTGGCTTGCATTAATATTTACAAATGGCAGAATTATCTACAAAATTCTATCTGGCTAGGCTGGCAGCATTCATCTATCTTCACCCAATCTTCACAGATGGATCTGCAACCAGTGGGAACCGGGGTGAACAAACAAACAGAAAGGATTTCTCATCAGCGGCCGGCATTCAGGGTGAAAGAACAGAAAGGATTTCTGGCTGAAGTATTTTGTTGTTATTTTCATTCAGGATTGGATTCTGGCTGAAGTAGTGTGTGTGTGTGTGCTTGGGTGGGTTTAGTCTGCCTTTCTCTATAGCACAACCTCATCTTTATTCTATTTGACAACATTTAACATTTTCATCATTCAATGTGACAGTATTTGGAACTTTTGTATAAATGTTGGCATAACAAAGAATAGCTTCCTGAATGGCTTGAACATTTGCAACATATCCATAGCTCTTCAGAGCATTTGTTTTACATGCTCACATCATTAAAAGCATATGTCTGTTTGAACTAAGTATTTGAAAAATGTAATGCATTTAAAACTTTTGGTTAAATGCTCAGTACCCATTGATTATTTGTTCAGCTGTTAAGCTCTAAAAATCAAAGCATTTGTCTAGCCAAATCTACTTGTTTAACACATTTGGCTAAAATTTCTGGGCACATTTCATTTGTTTAACTGATCAGGGTCTGTAGAACGTGAAATGCTATTAAAGTTAAAATCTTACAAAATAATTGTGTGCGTGTGTGTATTTGTATGTATATGTATATGTGTGTGTGTGTGTGTGTGTGTGTGTGTGTGTGTGAGAGACAATGCCCCAATGTGTAATACACCTGGTGGCTAGAGGCAGGCTCAAACCCTATACCTTGGGTACAGGGTAAAAAGACCCTAAAGTCCCTAGCCACCACCACTTGTGAATTTATGCCTCATATATTTGATCTGTTCCTCATAAAATATCTGGTTTTCAGGATTTGTAGCAAATCACTAAAGGATTGAATTCACTAAATAATAACGGGGATTTGAATTTCAGACTTCAGATTCTTCAGAAAATAAATGCTAACACAAAACCTTTTATTCTAGCATTTTTCTACGTTTATAAGTTCAGTATTAGAAATGTGTCCCTATTTTGGAGGCTGTTTTCCCCCATTATTGGCTTTGTCCAGTTTTTTTGTGATAATAGGTTGAGAGTAGCTAAGTGAGAACTGAATTCTGTATTCCCCCATTATTGGCTTTGTCCAGGTTTTTATTGCTAAGAGGGTACAGCTGTGGTGAGAAGTGAGAACTGAATTCACTAAATGATAGCCATCTAAGTTTCAGTCTTCCTAAAGTTCCTATCTTGATTATTTGGCATAGTGATATGTTGCTCTGACTGTTGTACACAGAGTCTTGGGTTCAAGACCTGGTAGTGAAACGCATGGTGGTAACACATTTTCTTCTAGCAACTTTCCAAAATTACACAAGCAGTGTTTAAAATGTGTCCCTGGTTTTTGGGCTACCCCCCTCCAAAAAAAATAAAATTTGACTTTTTCCAGATTACTTGGGCTGCAATGTTGAGAGATACAGTTGAGTGGATTTACAAGGAGCTGAGAACTTCAGTGGAAGAGAAGTTTAGTGTTGCTTATGCTTAGTCTGTTTGCATTGTTAATAGCATAACAGGTTAAATACTTGCTTTTGATGCAGAAGACTGTGGGTTCTACTCCCACAATAAGTAAATGCATTGCTGATACTGTACTGTGTTGTACTTTTAAAGGGGGTTGGTTTAACAAGTCAAGGGTGTAGCTACAGATAGAATGGAATTGAGAAAATGTCATGCACAAGGGCATTTGTGTCTAAGTGGAAAGATCAAAAAATATTAAACCAAACTCAGGAACAGAAAATCAGAATGATTATATTCTTTGCTGCATTATAAGAAAAAAATGTGTGTGTGTGGAAGTAGAGTTTTATGATGGAAATGTTCTGAATTGGGCAGTTTTGCCATTGGTTCATTTTGTTTCATTGCCTACTGGAAAAATGTTCAAACAATATATTTAAAATGCGCTCAAAGTCTAACAAGTGCCTTGTCTTATACAAGGAATATAATTTAATAAGATCAGGAAGGTGTGTCAAAGAACACGTGTATGTTTCTTGTTTTGTGTGCAAGGGGCCTATGATTTGAAAACAGCCCAAAGGTAATCTTTATCCACCACTGGCCAGATGCATTTTCTTTGGATGTGGTGTCTGTTTCAATGCTGTTTCAATGAATGCGAGTTTCAAGGGCAGAGAAGTTTTAATGCTATGTTTAATTTCATTGTGAGACAGTATTGCTTTGTTTAGCAGATGTCTGTTAGTGTTTGTGCATTGTGCTATAAAATGTAAAAATAAAATCCAAGTGATCAATGTAGAAGTAAAGCAGTATGCACATTAATGTTTATGGTAAATGGGGTGAAATAGCTAGGTAATGGGACATTGGAAAAGCTGCAGGGGGACTCTAGTGCCATATTTTGGTTGTCTGTTCTTCAGTTTGCATTTGAAAGTTGGTATCCCATAATTCCATTAGAGTGGATGGGGTTACATAATTATGTATACTAATTTTATGTTAATCACCATACAGATTTGTACCTATTTTTCATGGGCCTTGTCCAGATTTTTGATGTTTCCAGGTTGAGAGGTATGAAGTAAACCCCCTGTGAAAAGATATGCAGTGTTCACATTTGTCAGTTGTACAATCCAAGTGCTTTGAAGTAGCCTGTACATATGGTAAATGTATAAAGTAAGTAGTAGGAATTAGACTTCATTTAAAATGCAGGCAAGCCATTCAATAGAGGAGGTTTTGTGAATGTACATAAATAAGGTTGGAAATTAGCTTGTGATTTGCTCTATAAGCAGGGGACATAGCTAAAAGGCAGGTTTTCTGTCGTAAATGGTCTGTGCAGCATTCCTAATCCTGCTGAAGATGCCACTTTCTTTTTTAATAACTTCTTTTAATACTTAACCAGTTGAACTATTACAACTGTTTTGTCATAGTAGTAGGAAAATGTATTGCTTTTGTTGACCATGCTGAATTCTCCTACATCTTGTAAAGGTATAGGCAAAGCATGTAATGTATTATGGATAGAGATTAAGGTTAAAGATCCATATTTACTGTCTCAGCAGTGAGCCAAGTGGATTGTTCTGCTGTCTGTTTTCCAGATTTCTGGTTCCATTCACTCTGGAAGCTTCCACCATATGAAATCCCTTTTAATGTCATATAGGTATTTTGCTTACACAGGGAACAGTGCCTGAGCAGTAGTACATGTGCCTGTTGGGAGTGGACCTTCCAGTTCTGAAAGGAAAAGAAACCAGACTATACTTAAAAAGTCACTAAGTAGTAATGGTTTAAATTAGAAGCACTGTGTGTTTGCAAAGCCCCAGGTGCATCTGTAAAATGTTAAGCAGATAACAGTATTGCATCATCTGGATGACTTTCTCGTTGTAGTTGAGATGCAGCAACTCTGGCAATAACATTTAAGGGGTGTATGTCAAAATGTCCAAGGCTCAAAATATCTAAACTGAAAAATATCCAAAAATAAAACTTATTTTATGCAAGTGGGGCAAGCTCCCCTGCATCCCTTATGTTGGGCTGATCCCCCTGCAACTTACATATTCAAACTATGGGTCACACACCAGTGAAGAAAGGGGAAATTTCAACTTTTTGATATTCTGGGTTATAGATGGTGTGTGCCAGCAACAGCGTTTAGATAAGTGACTTCAGAGCAGATGAATGTAACCCCATTTAAGAGTCATATGAGGACTTTATAGTTTCTAGGCATAACCACAAAGAATGAGAAGAAAATATCCAACATCAATCCAGAAGCTATAGTAGTAGGTGCAGTGCTGGATGTAGTACATAGGAAATGTTTGCTTCTGGAACACATGATACAGAAGATCACATTTTTGTGCATGAAATTATTCCTTTTCTAATTATAACAGGCAAGACACTGTATTGAGACATGTCATATTTCAGTCTTGTAGTTCATCATGCAAGATGGCATGTTCAAAAATCTTCAGTGTATGTTTTCTGGATGCCGACAGTTCAATTGCTGAATTTTCTGTTGGTGGCAGGACTTGTACAATTTGACAGTAATAATGTTATTTAAACCACTCAGCACTGGTAAACAGTAGATTCATGGGAGTATGTAGAAGAAGCCCACTTCAGAAATCTAGCCATAGAAGCAAACCGATTTCCAAAAAAAAAAAAAAAATCAACTGTGCAGGTTTTATAAGTTTTCTAGGCAGTACCAGTAAAGCTTTTTGAAACCTAGGCACTGCCCTCTCACTGGTACACTGAACCATTATTCACTGTAGGGGTGAGGGGTGCTAGGCCTAAACGATGTGTGGTACACTGTCTGTCCATTTGATCTAGATTTCAGGATAGTTAAGAACATGTTTAGCCTTACAAAAAAGTGGAACTTTTTTCTAGGGGTGAGAATATTTTAAGAAAGTTATCTGTTATGCCAATACGTATTGTTTATGTTACAGTATAATGTTTTTAATGTAGTTTTTGTGAAACTACCAGTCCTGCAGATATGCATCACATCAAGCAGGATTGGGTAATTTAGCGTTTTAGACCAGACATAAGATTACTGTAGACGTCTGTAGGAGACAAGGAAGAGAGATATGACTCTCGGACACAATGGGTAACTAGAGCTCATACATGTGTTTTTTTTTTGTTTGTTTGGAACTACTGTTTTTATCAAGTTGGGTTATGTACTTGGGTAGGTCTACAGCAAAGGGTGCTTTTTACTCTTGTATGGGCCTAATAAAGGATGAGTCCAAGGAAATGAAGACCCCTTTTATGCAAGAGATGCCCTTAGGAATCATTTGATTGGGGAAGAAGTCTTTAATAATGTCAGTAGAAATGTATTTCTCAAAAGCCAGTTCATGATCCCCAAAGATTCTTAAATCTTTGATGACCGTGTTTGTTTTAAGGAGTGTGTCATTTATGTGGTGGTAGCTCGAGTATGGTGCAAAATTTTTGGTGTTCAGTTTTAGGCCATATTCCTGATACCACAAACTTGTCCAGTTTAGGTGTTCTTGGAGGATAAGAGTGTCCTCTGAGAAGTTGAAGATGACACCAACCTTGCAGTCGTTTACAAATTTGGTCAACCAGAGATCTTTAGTGTCATATCTGACATCAAAGATGTAAATGCCAAACTGAAGTGCTTTCAGAACAGAGCTTTTGGTACACCACTAGTGACAAGTGTTTTGGAGGGTTGTGTGCTAGCAACTTTAATAGAGTGGATTCTATCAATGAACTCTCTTTTGAAATCTCCGGAGTTAAATCACCAAGTCCTTGGATACTGAAAACTTAAGACCAAAGATACGAAAGAAGGTCAGATGTTGAACATCACTTTTTTCCTTTAAACTTTTTTTTTTTTTTTTTTACAGAGCGTAACCCACCCCCCAAAACTCATAATGTGAAGTTGTTCATTCTTACTGATGGGTTTGAGTGTAACCCACCCCCCCAAAACTCATAATGTGAAGTTGTTCATTCTTACTGATGGGTTTGAAGCCGATCTTCGGCTCTGATTCGGCCAAATTGCAAAGCTCGAGGTCTCTTAACAGCTTGAGGCTGAAGCCCTATCCCACAATGCACGTCTAACTTTCCCAGATCTAGTTTGCCATTGCAACTGATAGTGTGTTTCTCTATAGCTCAGGCCATTTGAGAGATAAGGTCTTCTTTTTGTGAAAAATTATCCATAAAAATTTATGTTTACTAATTGTTCAGAGTTTATATAAGCTTGTGTTGAGGATAGATTATCCGTTTTTGGATTTCTCTTCGTTTTCCTTTATAAAACCTTCTGTTCTCATTTGTTGAGCATTGGCCCGTTTTTGGTTCCTGTGTTTTCAGCCGGTTTGGCTTATTTTGCCCTATCCTTCAAGCTGAGTTAGGCTTTTTGCAGTTTCTACAGTTTTTGTTAGCCGGTTAGGCTCTTAGCCGTATTAGGCTGTTTTCAGTTATTTATCTTTAGCCCGTTAGGCTTATTCTTTTATTGCTGCTACAGTTAAGCTTGCCGTATTGTACTCATAACCGGTTAGGTTTAGTTTCTTTTTGCTAACATTTAGATTGTTGTCTTTGATTACTGAGGTTGTGCTATATTATAATTATATCTGAAAAGGCCAAGTCAGGGTTTAAGAGGTGCCCTAAGTGCAACCAAAAGATGTCTATTACTGATTCCCACTCCACCTGTGTATATTGTTTGGGAGAGGTCCATTTGCCATGGATTCCATGCTAGGGTTTTGGCAGAAAGGAAACGGAAGTTGGTGGAGCTTGACTTGATGAAGTCTGCTTTTCAATCAGACTTGGATTCTGCTCCAGGTAAACCAAAACCTTCTTCTCCAGCTTCTTCTTCATCAAGTTTGGGTCTAAAGGGCTCTTTGGTTCTGAAATTATCCAAGAAAGCACCTGTCTTGGCTCCATTGACATCGGAACTGACCGTACAGGTAGTTGGTAGGAGCCGGTCCCCAGTCTTGGAACCGGTATCTCCTACTTTGAGATCCCCGATTCTGGGTTCACCGGCTCCGTTGGTAGATTCCTCTCTGGCTTCCAGACTTTCTGATTCAGACGTGGATCGTGTGGTACTGAGACTTTTGCAGGATCCAGTGCTAGCTAAAATTCTGTCGGCTTCAACTCAAGCAGCTTTGGAACCGACAAAGTCCCCCTCCTGTAGTTTCTGCTCCTCCTCCAACTTGATTCGAGACATCAGAGCTGGAGGAGGCTATTCAGTCGTTTGTGGAACCGTCTGTGCCAACACTCACTTCGGACCTGTTGGCACCGATAACCCTGATGTCCTCTGCTCCGGCGATGGAATCTGGGAGTCGGCACTCTCCTGTCTGTTCCGGGGAGGGGGGGGGGGTCGAACCGATACGTTGGTTCTGACTCCTCCCTCTTGGGGCTTTGGCGCGGATGAGTTCAGCTCCTACCTCTGGCTCAGAGCCGGCGTTTCTGGTGTGGGAGGTGTCTTCGGACCCAGGTGCTTCCTCACATTGGAGCCATGGTGCCTTCGATGCCATGAGGAGGGTTTTATCTCTCTAGACAGCCCCAACCTCTGATATGGCCACCTCCTCCAGGAAAGTGCCGGAATCTTCTCCGTCACTGCAAACCCACCGTAAGAGTAGGGACCCGGAGCCTCAGGATGCCCCTTTGGGGGAACCCTGCTCTTCGAGACCTCCTCAGAAGTTCCTACTGAGGAGGTCCCTCAGAAGAGGTTATGTAAGAGGAGACATTTAGATTCCCCTCAGGAATCCATCACGTCTGCACTAATTTGGAGGAATCGGAAGGGTCCCCAATGTTCCCCTCTGAGGATATCTCCTTTGGGGATATCCTTGAGATCCTTAAGCAGAGGGGTGACTGGCAGCCCTTGAACCTTACCGAGGATGAATTGGTGCTCCTTGAAGGCTTTCGAGTCTCGATTCTCCACCTTTTGGGTGTCTCCACCCTTAAATGAATTGATGGATCTTTTGTCTCGAAGGGTGTGGGAGTCACCGGATTCTTTGGAGCCTGTCCCTAGGAGGCCCAACAAATACATTTCAGCTCATCATGATAATGGTGGTACAGCGATAGCATTGTTGCCTCACAGCAAGAGGTTCTCCTGTTCGATTCTTGGCTGTAGTGCCTTCTGTGTGGAGTCTGCATGTCCTCCCCGCAGTCGAGTAGCCTCCGAAAGACGTGCGTAAATGGGCGTGCCTTCGCTGAAGGTTGGGCGTTGGGCTGGCAACTCGGCACCATAAAAATCTGCTACCAATCATTAGCGGACCTGAGTTCTGTTGTGGTGACCCCTAACTGGGAAAAGCCGAAAAGACAAACAACAGTAAGTCCTTCTTATCCAAACCCATACCTGTTGATGCCATGGTGGTGGTGGCAGCCACGAAGAAAGAGATGTTAGAGACCTCTGCATCTGTCCATCCTCCTAACAGAGAATCTAGGATCATGGACAGATACAGTATGTGCATGTTCATTTCTACAACCATTGCCCTTCAGTTATTGAACTACCTAACCCACTTCACAAGGCTTCAGAGAGATCTCCTGAAAGAGCTTGGAGATGCTCTCCAGGGTGCAGTAGCCGATTCAGTGGCGGACAAAGTGACATCTCAGCTTGCTACCCACAATTCTATCGTAAACTCTTCATGCGCCTTGTATCTTACGCAGCTGGTGGGATGAACAGGACAGCGGGTACAGGCATTGCTCTGTGGTGACATTCCTGGATGCACTTATGTTCTTTTGCGGAATCTTTTGTCATCTTTTTTGAATGCCCCTATTGATGGTGGTTCTTTGTTTGGACCAAAAGTTAGAGACCCTCACCAGATGTGAGCAAGATGGAAAGACTCTGTCTGCTGTAGGAGTCCATTTTTCTACCCCTACTAGACCTTAACCTAAAGGTCAACGAGGAGGGAAAATGTGGTTCCGTAAAACCCAAGGAGCCTTTTTGAACTCACGAGGTGAAGCCTCCTCCAGGGGCAGAGGAGGGAGCAATGGTGGAAGACGACCACGTGGCAGAAGGGGTCCGCAGAACCCGGGTGACAGGGATCAGTTCCTTGGGAAGCCCTATCAGCGCTTCTGAAAGGAGGCCCAGCTGTCCTGCTCTGGAGGCAGTCTGGGGACGTTTGTCTTTGTACCTAGGTGCCTAGCTAAAAATTTCAGAAGACCGATGGGTACAAAACGTTATATCCAGAGGATATTTCATCCCCTTTCATTCACAACCCAGGCCAACAAAAGGAATCCCAGACAATTCCACCCAGTCTACGGGATGCGGCATCAATAGAGGTTCAAAAACTTTTACAAAAAAGAGTCATCCAACCAGTTCCAGCAGACAAAGCAAGGATCCGGAACTTACTCAAGGTTCTTTTTGGTGCCAAAGAAGACAGGGGACTGGAGACCTATTTTGGACCTCAGCAGACTAAACAAATGTGTAGTAAAGATGAAGTTCAAATGGTCACGCTTCAGTCCATACTCTCGATCTTAGGGAAGGACAATTGGATGTGCTCTATAGATCTCTAGGATGCGTACTACCATATCAAAATGGCCAGGCCATCCAGGGATCATCCGCGCTTCAGGCTGGGAGCCAGTCACTTCCAGTTCGGGCCCTGCCCTTTGGTCTCACCGCAGCCTCCAGAGTCTTCACCAAATGTATGGCAATGGTCATGGCTCACTTGAGACATTTAGGAATCTGGGTGGTGATCTTCATCTCACATTGCTGCAGTCCTAACAATTGGGTAGTCCGCTGTCCTCGGTCGGCCCGAATATCAAAGTATAAGGCTGACGTCGGTCAGGGCGCATTTGACTGACGTCAGTACGTCAGGGTACAAATGCGCATGACCGACGTCATATCCTCAGTCTTTTTTGCCGCATGGTCCGATGCAGAAGCAGTATTGCAAGTGCCGGTTGGCGTTCTGAGATTTTTCGATTTAGAAGTTTCAGACCGGGTTCAAAGTTGGCTAAGTACCCCGTTGGGGAATATTTTAGTTTTTCTTGCCTCAGTCATTTACCGGATGTCAGAAAAAGTTAATAATTGCATTTCTTGTGGGAAACAGATACCGCATAAAGATTATCATACTTTGTGTATTCCTTGCTTAGGGCCTGAGCACGACGTTGTTGGCTGTTGCTCTTGTGCTAGATTTAATAAACGCACTATAAAGAGGCGGTTGGATTGTGCGAGGTTAGTCTTTGGGAAGCGGTGTAACTATAAAATGCCGTCGGATGCTCCGGCGCCCGCTTCTTCAAAGAAACGCAAGGACAAGGCAGTTAAGCCTAGGCTTGAAGAACCGTCTGTACCAGACGCCGGTTCTTTAGAGGTGTCGGTGGAGCCAGTGGCTCCACCGGAGGTTTTTTTGTGTTCCCAGGGGGGAGACCTTGTTATTACAAGATGTGGCCTCTCAAGAGACTAGTCAGGCTGAGGGGGCTTCTCATGTTACTATACTCCCCTCCCTTCCTAAGGTGGCTAGGCCCTCTCCTTCTGTTTCCAAGGCTTCCCCCAGGGGCAGGCCAGGTTTAGCTTCAGTTAGTGTTACCCCTAGCTCTTCAGGTACTGTGCCCAAGAAGCATATGCTTAAAATGGCAGAAGATTTGATTACTTTGATTAGGGGTTCTATGCCCCCTCCTCATAAGCGGCCTAGGGTGGAGCCTGAGCTGGGGGGTTTTGAGCAGGCTTCAGATGTTTCAGAGTCTTCGGCTGAAGACTTGCAGGAGTACTCTCCTTATTCTGATTCTGATGTGGATGATTCTACTCCTTCTGCTACTCCCCCTGAGGATTTTTCTTTTTCAGAAACTCTTCATTCCATGAGGGAGCATTTTAAGTGGGAGGGTCAGGACTTCTCTGATTCCAGAAAAAGGCTTAGGGAATTTCTGTTGTTAACCCAGCATAGGCCTTTGGCTATACCTCCTGTTTTGACTGTAGTGGAAGATGTTTTTATGGAAGCTTCTCTTAATCCTGATTCTTTACCTCCTGCTCCTGTTAAGCCGGATAGGTATTACAGGGTGCCTGAAGCTCATAAGTATCTTTTTAAGAGTCCTAGGGCAGACCCAGAAACTGTTAGCCATGGGCCTAAAGGTGTTAAGGCTTCTGTTGTTAAGAATCCGGTTCCTGCAGACAAGGAGGCTAGGGCCTTGGATAGATGGGGCAAGAAAGTCTATACTTCTTCCACTCTTGCTATGAGGGCTCTGAATTGCCAGTTTCACATGTTGAAATACCAAAATTATCTCCTTTCACAATTGAAATCTAAGGTTGATGCTCTGGCAGTAGGTATTGATTGTAAGGAGTTGCAAGATTTAGTGCATGTTTCTGAACAGGTGGGTAAGCATTCTTTGCAATGTGGTTTTGATGCTGTACAGGCCTCATCTAGGGTGGCTGCCACTGGGTCAGTTCTTCGCAGGCACGCCTGGCTGAGGGATCAGAATTTGTCTGAACATGTTAAAACAAGGATTTTAGATGCTCCTTTACAATCTGACGTGTTGTTTGGTCCTCCTGTTGAGACAGTTTTAAAGAAAATGGAAGACAAGGCTAAGTCTATGCAGACTGTTAAAGATTTTTTGCAAGTCCAGCCTCCAAAGTTTAGTAGAAATTGGCCTACTAAGGGGTGGACGTATCCTTCTTATGATTCCCAGTCTAGGGGTAGATCTAGACGTGGTAAGGGCAGAGCTCAGGGCTCTTTCAGGCCTAGAACAGGAAGTTCTCCTGCACAGGCTTCGGTGAGGGCAGGGGTCAGTCCTTTCGTAAGCAGACCCAATGACCTACCTTTTCAGCTGCCAGAGCCTGCTCGTCTGGCAGCACCTTTGGGGGGACGGTTGGCACTTTTCAAAGAAAATTGGAGTTTAATTACCCAGGACAGATGGGTATTGGATATCATACACCACGGTTACAGGTTTTATTTCCATACCTTGCCTCCTTTCACAGGCATGCCAGACGTTCCTCCTCAACAAAGAATAGAGGCTCACAAGCAGGTTTCTCTGTTGCTCTGACTAGGGGCCATACAACCGGTCCCTCTGCCAGAAGTGGGCCTAGGATTTTATTCTCGCCTGTTCCTAGTACCAAAGAAGGGGAACACGTGGAGACCAATTTTGGATTTATCTATCCTCAACACTTATCTGGACATTCCCAAGTTCAAAATGTTGACGTTGCAGCAGCTTTTACCTCTGCTGGGCAAAGATCATTGGATGGTAACTTTGGATCTCAAGGAGGCTTACCTTCATGTTCCTATCAGACTAAGTTGCAGAAAGTATCTGCGTTTTCGAGCTGGGACTTCTCACTATCAGTTCTCTGCATTGCCCTTTGGCTTATCTACTGCGCCCAGAGTGTTCATGAAAATTCTGGCTCCAGTGATAGCTTTCTTCAGACTAAAAGGAATACAGATCTATCCTTATTTGGACGACTGCCTAATTCTGGCTCAAGGAAGAGAAGAGCTCCTTCATCATTTGGAATATGTGATAGCAGTGCTAAGATGCCTAGGGTATTCTGTGAACGAAATAAAGTCCAGTCTAGTACCCTCTCCAGACATGTGCTTTCTGGGTGTGAGACTGAATACAGCATCCCAGATGGCCTTTTTAACCCCGGACAAACAACAGAGTCTATCCCTTTACTTCCATCAACTGTCTCATCAGTCCGGGCTGACTGCAAGGACAGTCCTTCAAGCCTTAGGGTTCATGGCATCTTGTATTCTGGTGCTTCCCAATGCCAAACTGCATATGAGGAAGCTACAATGGTATCTCAAAAATGTATGGACACAGCACTGCCAGGATCTGGACACTGTCATTCAAATGATACCTTGCATTCAAAAGGAATTTTTGTGGTGGGCTCAGGAATGTCACCTAAACAAGGGACTCTCTGTGACCCGGCCAGAGGCGAGTCAGATTTTAACGACAGATGCCTCAGACAAAGCTTGGGGAGCTCATCTCAATGGAAAGTGGATACAAAACAAGGGGCCTGTCAGACTACAACATCTACATATCAACATGAAGGAGATGTTAGCAGTCCAGTTTGCATTAATTGCTTTCAAGGAATTACTTCTTCCAGGGCAGGTGTTGATTCTAACAGACAACACAACTGTCATGTGGTACATCAACAAGCAAGGGGGAACGTATTCTTATCCTCTATGCAGGCAAGCAATGATTTTGTGGGAGACTGCTCTCAGTTTACAGCTCAATCTTCAGGCAAGGTTTCTGCCAGGAGCACAGAACTCCTTAGCAGATGTGTTGAGCAGACAATTATGGATCCCCACGAGTGGAAATTGGATCCTCATGTATTTCAGAAATTGACAGTGTCATGGGGAACTCCAGACATAGATCTGTTCGCTTCTCCACTAAACCATCAGCTGCCAAAGTTTTGCACAAAAGGTTTCATCCCACAGCTTGGAGAGTGGATGCTCTTTCTTTCAATTGGAGCAATCTTCATGTGTATGCCTTTCCACCTCTGCCTCTCCTCCCAAAGGTACTTCTGAAAGTCAGACAGGACAAGCCAAGGATGATCTTAATAGCTCCGGATTGGCCTCGACAACACTGGTACCCATTACTGAGAAGTCTGGTATGGAAGCCTCCATAGCCTTTGCCTTCGATTCCACACCTGTTGTCGCAGGAGGACAGCCATTTGCTAAATGTCAAGCTTCACTCTCTGCACCTAACAGCCTGGCATATTCTGTTTTGAACCATAGTGGGCCTCCACTTCCTCAGCAAGTTTTGAATGTTATCTTGGAAGCTAGGAGGCCTAGTACAAGGAAAGTGTACGCAGACAAATGGAAGAGATTTTTGTTTTGGAGTGCAGCAAAAGATTTTGATGTTTCTGAGCCTAATTTGTGTGTGGCTCTTCAATATCTTACTGAGTTACTAGACAAAGGTTTGTCTTTCTCTTCTATTAAAGTTCATGCTGCAGCAATTTCAGCTCACTATGATTGCAACCCACCATTGTTTTCTCATCCTTTGTTCAAGCAATTTCTTAGAGGGGCAAAGAATATAAGACCCCCACGAAGAGCTCCTACTCCTGCTTGGGATCTCAATTTTGTGTTGGAGAAACTCACTCTACAACCTTTTGAGCCTGCAGCTACTGCTGAGTTGAAGTATTTATCATGGAAGACTGCTTTTTTGTTGGCCATTACCTCTGCAAGACGGGTTTCTGAATTACAGGCCCTTATGGCAGTTGAGCCTTTCTTGATTTTCCATAAGGATAGGGTATCATTACGTACTAATCCTTCCTTTATGCCTAAGGTGGTTTCTAGTGTGGCTTTGAACCAAACTATTCATTTGCCTACTTTTATGCAAATCCCCAAAATAAAGGGGAAAAGATTTTGCACACTTTAGATGTCCACAGGCAGTTGCGTTATTATTTGGACAGAACTAAAGGTTTCAGGCAGTCTCAGCAGTTGTTTGTTTCTTTTGCTTTGAGTTCTCAGGGCAAGCCTGTATCAAAACAAACTATTTCTAAGTGGATTGGGTTTTGCATTGCTTTCTGTTATTCCCATCATGGCAAGGAGATTCCAGCTGGGATTAGGCCTCATTCCACTAGGGCTACTGCCACTTCAACAGCTTTTGAGGGAGTGGCAACCAAGGATATTTTGGAGGCAGCTACTTGGAGTTCTGTACATACTTTCTCTAAGCATTATCACCTGCCACTTTACTCTAAGTCTAGGGCTGGTTTTGCCACTGCTGTTTTGCAGGGCATTTTGGCAGCTCCTGCTTCCTTGTAGTTAGCCATCCTCCCTTATCTCTGCTTTGGGATTCTACCCAATTGTTAGGACTGCAGCAATGTGAGATGAAGAACATAGTACAGTTTTGTACCTACCATAAATGTAGATGTTCGAAGATTCACATTGCTGCAGTCCAGTTTACCCTCCCTCCTTCCCCTCTGTTGTTAGAGGTGGTTGTGTGGGTTGGGTTGTACATTTTGTGTATATTGTATATATTGTACTATAGTTAGTGCAAGGGTGGTTGGTTGGTTGTTTGCTGTCTTTTGGTTTTGACCTTTCTTTTTAGGGTCTTCTGACATCTGGGGCAAGAAAAGACTGAGGATATGACGTCGGTCATGCGCATTTGTACCCTGACGTACTGACGTCAGTCAAATGCGCCCTGACCGACGTCAGCCTTATACTTTGATATTCGGGCCGACCGAGGACAGCGGACTACCCAATTGTTAGGACTGCAGCAATGTGGATCTTCGAACATCTACATTTATGGTAGGTACAAAACTGTACTTTTCCATATTTGGATGACTGGCTCCTCACCGCACCCACCAGGCATCAACTTATTCAGGCAAGGGACACTGCCTTAGATCTATTTTTCCAACTGGGCATTACAATAAATTCAGAAAAGTATGCTTTATTGCCATTGCAGCATACACTGTTTATAGGACTTAGACACGGTCAGCATGTCCCTAAAGCTTCCTTCAGAAAGTGCTTACCCCTACAGCAACAGATTGTGGATCTCCTGCCAAAACACAGAGCACTAGCATCGCAGATTCTCAAGTTGCTCGCACTATAGCAGCAGCGATTATTGCAATTATCCTGGCGAGGTCTCACATGTGCATTCTTCAGTGACTGCTAGTCACACAGTGGACGTTTCAGGACTTACCGATGAATCACCCAGTTCTGATAACCAACTCTTGCAAGGACTATCTTTGGTGGTGGCTAACGTCTGAGATGGTGACTATGGGTCGTCCCTTTGTCCCCCTGGCTCCAGTTGCAATGGTGACCACGGAAGCCTCCCTGATCGGGTGGGGGGGCATTATCAAGGATGGACAGCCCAAGGTACATGGCAGGTTCACGAGGCTCATTTGCACATAAATGTCCTAGAGATGAGAGCGGTTCTCATAGCGTTACAGTCCTTTCAAGACTTTCTTTCTCTAGGCACGATTGCGATCCAGTCAGACATATCCATAGTCTGGTATCTAAACAAACAAGGTGGAACCAGATCTTATCACCTATGTCTAGAGGCTCTAAGATTATGGAAATGGGCAGAGTCCACCCAGCGCTTTCTGATAGCAATGCACATCCCAGGGAAATCCAACGTGATAGCGGACAAACTCAGCAGAGCTATTCTGTTGCCTCACGAGTGGACACTCAAGAACTAAGTAGTGGAAATGATTTTCCGCAGATGGGGCCAGCCTTGCTGCAACCTTTTTGCAACCCCCACAAACACCAAGTGCAGCAACTACTTTGTCCTGATCCCTCAACAGGGACAACCTCCGAGGGACGCACTCGTTCACGATTGGCCTCTGGGACTCCTTTATGCTTTCCCTCCATTTCCCCTGATTCTCAAAGTTTTACAGAAAGCCAGTTTTCTGGGCAGAACACTTATCTTAATAACCCCGTATTGGCCTCATCAAATTTGGTTCCCCTTTCTGAAGCCTCGTCTACTGGTGGAGCCTTGGATCCTGGACCCAGTGCCGGATCTGTTGACCCACTAGTCAGGAGCTCTTCACCCTTCTCTTCAATCCATCAAACTGACAGCTTGGCTGCTCCAATTCCAAGAATAGCCAGATTCCAAAATTTATCACAAGAGGCTCAGCCTATTCTTTTGTCTTCACATAAACCTTCAAACAGGAAACTTTATCTCAGTAAGTGGAAAAGGTTTTCCATCTGGGCTCAGCAAAATAACATAGACCCTTTCCTGGCTTCCATTTCGGATATCTTGGAATTTCTGACAAAACTGTTCAATGAAGGAGCTGCAGCAGCAACCATCAGAATGCAACTGGCTGCTATATCTAATTTTCATATAGCTGAATCTGAAAATGGTATTATGTCTAGCAAGTTGGCCTAGACTTTTTTGAAGGGTACGATGCACTTAAAACCACCGATCAGATCTCCTACTGCTCCATGGAATTTGAACCTAGTCCTAGCCAAGATTATTCTCCCACCCTTTGAACCTGCTTCTTCTTGTGAGCTGAAATATCTTTCTTGGAAGACCATTTTCTTGGTGGCCATTACATCAGCACGCAGAATTCTGAGTTACAAGCCCTTTCTATTAAGCAACTGTACTTGATAGTTCACAAAGATAGGGTTTCCCTCAGAACGAATCTATCGTTCTTACCAAAAATTTGTTCCAAATTCACACTTAATCAAATGATTGAATTACCTGTTTTCTTTCCCAGTCACTCAAATCAGTTGGAATATATGCTTCACAAACTTGACGTCCATAGACAACTTTGTTTCTATTTGGACAGGAGAAAAGACCATAGAAGGGCTGATCAACTGCCTCACCTCAAATTCTAGAAAAGGAGCACCGGTATCCAAATCTACCCTGTCTAAATGGCTTTTTGATTGTATATCCTTTATTTACCATGAAGCAGACATTTAGTTACATGACAAAGGTAAAGCTCATTCTATCAGAGCTCTTTCTACTTCCATAGCCTTTTTGACCAGGCTACCTATTGATTCTATTTGTGCAGCTGCCATCTGGTCAAACCCACATTCCTTTATATCTCACTACAAGGTTGACAAGGCCTCTAGGGACAGAGCTTCATTTGGGTCTGCTGTCTTTAGGCAGGTACTCCCGTGAGCCACCCAAGATTGCTACCCATCAGTAAGAATGAAGGTGAGATTGAACAACTTCACATAAAGAAGTTATGTACTTACCATAACGTTCCATGTGAGTTGTTGTTTTCGCCTTCATTATTACGACCCCCCCACCTACCCCCTTCCATTGTCTGGAAGATAGAGAGGTTCTACGTTGGTTTTGGTTCTCCTGAGGAGTTTCCTCTCACTAGTTGTCTATATGATTTCCCTGAAATCTGGGGTAGGTGTAACGCTAGTTGGCAGCAAACAAGATCTGGAGAAGGTAGAGGTGCATTGTGGGATAGGGCTTCGACCTCTAGCTTTGCAATTTGACCGACTCGAAGCCAAGGATCAGCTCCATTCCCATCAGTAATAATGAAGGCGAGAAAAAACACTCACATGGAACATTATGGTAAGTACATAACTTCTTTTTTACCAACTCTGAGATTACCATCCCTTAGAGAAGAGGGAATATTCTGAGAAATGACATTCTTGGACTTATTATATGCAAGTCCAGATTTTTTGGCTAGTCAGCCTCCATATCTCAGGACTTGGGAATATGGGTCCCAAGATTTTAAATAGTTGCTCTGTTAGTAAGCCTGATGGGATCCCATTTATTTACATAGGGACTGGTATTGAATTTGACTAGCATGTCATTGATGCTAGAGTGGAGCATTGTGTCAGAAGTCTTATCTAAATTAGGCAAGCTGTCTATCCAGTTACCCTCATTTAGTGCTTCTGTGACTCTTTCAGTGAAGTCATCTAGGCTTAATTGGCATGATCCACTCTCTGCAAAGCCAAATTAGTTTGGGACTATGAATTATAGGTTCCTGTGTCCCTATTTGAGATCCATGATGATGTTCCATAACCTCACAAATTATGCTAATAAGTCTCTAGTTACCAGGGTTCATGGTTGAGCCTCCCTTGTGGTTAAGCACTACTACAGTTGTTCTTTAGGCTTTAGGTATGTCCAGTGAGGAGGCTATGGTTGAACAGTTTAATGAGAACCTCTGATAAGTGGGTGTTTAGTAGTGACCAGGAAGCAGCCCAGTATGTTACATGATCCCACAGAGCTGGTGCTTTTGGTTCTGATAGGTGCTTATTATCTGTTACTGGGGAGAACATGAGTCCGCGGTGGTGGTGCTACGGTAGCATTGTCGCCTCACAGTAAGACGCTGTCTGGTTCTACTCTCAGCTAGAGCGTCTTCTGCATGGAGACATGCGTGAATGGACATACCTTCATTGAAGGTTGTGCATCAGGGCTGGCAACTCGGTACGTAAAAATCAACTGCTAATCATTAGTGGACCGGAGTTCAGCTGTGGCGACCCCTAACTGGGAAAAGCCGAAAGACACACCACACTGGGGTGGACATGGAATAATTTGCACAGGGAATTTGTTGTCGGCAGTAATGGGAAACTGGAGCTGAATTTGTCTGCAAGTATGTTAGACATATCCTCATTTTTTGACTGGGTGAGGCCATTAGATGTCGCTTGATGGAGTGCTGGGTATTATTTCTGAGGTTCCTTACAAAGTTAATGCCATGTGGTTGTATTTTGCTAAAACTTACTTTCATAATTTGCTTTTTAGGATTGTGGTTACTCCTCAGATGTTCAACATTAGATCAACTTTACAGTAGTCTAAGATATTAGGGTTATATCCTGCCAAGGATATCGCCAGCAGGCCAACTTTCAAAGCTTAAGTGGCCCTTTCATCTGTCTTTACTGCCAGGGGCTTGAGCATAGCTGCATGAAAAGGCAGTTAGCAGCATAGCTGCATGAAAAAGGCAGTTGGGGTGTAAAAAGCTTCAGAGCTGTTTTGCTGCCAATTTGCACGCCTCCTGTGGACTTTGTGGAACTGAAAGTCAGTAAGTGATCCTTCAGGGCTGACCAAATAAGTATCCTGCTGGGGGAAAATTATTCCTCATTTCCTTTTTATGAGAGAAACTAATGTTTTTTTTTTTTCTGTGAAATAACTTTTTTTTTTTTTTGCCAGGAAAGTAAATTTGTTTGGACTGACATACTTTACAAGGGGATTTTCACTCTGAGAACTCTCATGTTTGTAGAGTTTGTGTGTTGGGGCATGACTTGGTCTTCTGTTGGCTGTCAGTGGGTTTCTTACTTCAAAATCAGTTTTTTGCTGACATAAAGTCAAATGGCTTTTACAGGCTGCACTACCCGTCTTTAAGGCTTCTTTCTCAGCTGGACCAGTTGAACAGTTACTGGTCTTGTTTCTTCCTTCCTCTGTTTGCATGAAGCAGGAAGTCTTTGGGTGTCAGGCTGGCTCCTTCTCTGACTCAGCCGTTGATGGGTGACTCTGTTGTGGCCAGACTTGGTTCCTCAGGCCACTTATTATCTCTCTGTCCCTCTAGTGTGGCACCTACAACCACTAAGGACCAGGAGTTAGATATGTCTTTTGCAGCTGTAAGGATGTCCTCTTCAGACATGGAAGAACAAGTCTTGTCAATCACTGGAGAAGGGCTGAGTGAAGGCAAAGCTCGGACAGGATTCCTGATCCCTAGAATAGTGTTCCTAACAGGAGTCTGTCCGTTTTCAGTGAGTCTCCCAGGAAAAGAAAATGAGAAAAATAATTAATAATACTGTTTCTCCTGTATCAGTTTATGGATGGAAAAGACCTGCTCAGATTTGCTAAGGAATTCATTTCAGCTTTTAATGTGAAAGATTCATGTTGTGGCTCTACTGGCAAACAAAAAAAAAATAAGTTCCCTCCCATTTTGACACTGATTCTCAGAGGAGCAGGGATCAAACTGAGAGCGTTTTTTTCTTCTGTGTTTTCTCCTCAAACTGAAGATTCTGAAGGAAAGTGTCACTTCAGATTTCCCTCCAGAACTATCTTTTTCAGAGAATAACTAAAATGAATTAAGTATTTCACTGGGAACAAAATGTCATTCCTATTTCATAGCAAACGTATTCTCATTTGTTACAGCTGTATATGCCACAGCCACCATCTTTTACTCCTCTTTTTTTTTTTTTTTTTTTTTTTTTTTTTTTAAATCTGATTTAGAAGATATTTTCCTGTCAGCTTGCAGGTTTTCTGACAGTCAACCTCCTTCTCCTAGAAAGTCTGATAGATGCAAGTAAGTCTGAGATCCTTGTATAACCTGTTTTCTAATCCTAAAGCAGACCCTGCAGTGATTTCCTTTTCTAAAACTGCTTCTGTAAAATAGATTGCTAATGTTAATGCAATTCCCTCTGACAAGGATGGGAAGGCTTTTAACAGATAGGGAAGAAAGCATATTCTTCTGTGACTTTGGACGTGTAGAATTTTAAACTGTCAGGCTTACATATTAAAGTTTTTATTTCTGTTCTTTGAAAATATGAAAAATTAACTATTAATCTTCCATCTTTTGAGGTGAAAATTTTCTTCGAATATCCTAATTTTATTTGTTTCTTATGTAATCAAACAAAGAAAGTGTTCTTTTGATTCAGCTGATACTGTCTCAAGCTGCTGCTACTGCGTCAGTTGTGAAAAAAGCTTGCTTGGTTACGTTCTCAAATCATAACCAAAATATGTAAAATCATTGTCATCAACTCCTGTTTTCCTATTTTCTCCATGGGTCTGGGTGTGGCATCAACTGTCACCATTTCTGTACATTCATTGCTACTCTCCTCCCTTCTTGGACAGTCATGCATGGCTGTTACGGGTCTTCTTTCACTCCATCCTTCCATCTCTTTGCTGGATGCCCTACTTTCCTCTTGCTTTCTTCCTATCTGTCCAAAGTAAACTTCACTAGATTGTCTTTTGATTTTCTGCACTTGTGTCCAAATCAATGTAAACAGTTCTTGATTTTCTGTGCAGTCAGTGCTACTTGGGCTTCTTCGGCTTCTTCTCTGATGTCCTCATTTCTTTCTCTCACGGTGTGCATCCTTTCACCCATTTCAGGCATTTCATCTCCATCATCTCTTGCTTCCTCAACTGCTTTGCCTTCACTGCCCTGGTTTCTGTACCATTCAGTAGTGCTGGTTGCATCATTGTTTAGCACACCTTACTTTTCAACTTCTTTGGCATTCTTCTGTCAAACATTACCCTGGCACTCTGTACTGGCTGTAGCCCCTCTGATTCTAGCTTTGACCTCTTCATTCAGACTTCCCTTCTCCTCAACCACCCTTTCAGATACTTGAAGTTTATATTAATGCTTACTGCACTTGTTTTGCAGTTTTTTTCACCCTAAATTCAACTGCATTTATTGTAATTTTAGCTACACACTCGTGTGCTAGCCTGCACTTTGTTTTGTAGGTTCATAAGTTCATACTAGGCTATCTGCCCTGGGGCATTTATAAGCCTAGCCCGATTGTGTTTGGCTTATGCCACCCCATGATTTGAGTATACTGTGCCCTTTTTAAAGTTTAGTTTACTGTGCCTCTTTCTAATAGTGACACGGAAGTAATCCCCGGGACAAACGTACAATCCCCCATCCACTCATCAAGATTCTTCTTGAAGAGAGTCAGTGAGGTGCTCTGCCTAACATGAATTGGAATTCTATTCCAGAGCGAAGGGAGCCTCTGGGTTATGAATCTGTCCCTCCAGCATGTTCTATTTATTTCTGTGCTGAGGTTCAAGTCCTTCGAGCACGTGGCAAGTGTTTGGGTGCCTTTTATTACAATCGTAGTGAGTTTTAAACTGTGCACTGTTGTCCTACTATATTTGCCCTCCCTAAGTGTATTCTCCGTTTACCTGTAAAAAAAAAAGAAAAAGAAATCTAGCTTGTTTGCCTTTCTTCCCACCTTTTTCTTAACCAGTATAGTCCAGTTCCAGATTTTGCTGTATTCAGGACTGTTATCTTAGTTTCTGAGTGCCCCATACCTTCCTGTGATTGAGGGAAGCCTTTCTGCCTATCAGTGAGAGTGGTAAGCACTGGGCAGCCTATCAGTCGCAAGAGGTGTGGTTTCAAACTCGGAAATTGTAGCTTATTGGCTGTTTGGGCAGTATTTCTATCCCTTTTAACTTTCTGCCTTAAAACCCAGTGTTTGCATGGTTTTTGCCCTTGTTTAAGCTCTGTAGATCCCCTTTTGGCATCCTAAAGCCTACAAGAGCAGCAAAGAGGACAGAGAGAGACTTTTTTGATTCAATCTAAGTATCGCTGCTTTATCTGCTTATATTACTGCTTACTGCACTTGTTCTGCTATTTTTTTCACCCTAAATTCAAATGCATTTATTGTCATTTTAGCTGCACACTCAAGTGTGCTAGCCTGCACTGTGTTTTAAGTGTTTGCTTGCATTTTATTGCAATTGTAGTGAATTTTAAACTGTGCACTGTTGTCCTTTTACTGTATTTGCCCTTGCTAAGTGTATTCTCCGTTTACCTGTAAAAAAAGAAAACAAAATCTAGCTTGTTGCTTTTCTTCCCGCCTTTTTTTAACCAGTGTAGTCCAGTTACAAATTTTGCTGTATTCAGGACTGTTTTCGTAGTTTCTGAGTGCCCCATACCTTTCTGTGATAGAGGGAAACCTCTCTGCCTATCAGTGAGAGTGGTAAGCACTGGGCAGCCTATCAGTCACAAGAGGAATGGTTTCAAACTCGGAAGTTATACCTTATTGGCCTTTTGGGCAGCATTTCTATCCCTTTTAACTTTCTGCCTTAAAAACCTGTGTTTGTGCGATTTTGCACGTCTCACAGCACCACTAAGTTAGGGTTAAACTATCTCTGGCGCCAGGAAGTCTAATCTTCAAATTTTCCCTTAAATCTTGCCAGTCTAACATCTGTTTGCACTCAGCTTGAGTATCAAAGTCTAACACTTGCTCAAAACCGCTCATAACATTTACTGTAGCATTTTTACTATTATCAACAGTAAACAACTTCAGTACTATTAAGTTAACACCCATCCAGGTATGTCTAAAGGTCAGTTAATTGTGCTCACTACTGCTAACCTGGTGAACCTGGGCATCCTGAGGCAATGTAGCAACTACTTCATGTACAAAGACAACCCTCTCCTCCTACCTCACAACACACAGACTTGTGAGAGATGCACCTGTATATCTAAGATGGAAGCAAAGCACTCTCATGCCACGACTGGACTTGCCAGCCAAAAGGAGAAGATGACCACCTGCTCCACACTACATGAAACACATAGTCCTCCAAAACATACACCACCACAATCCTCACATAGAAACACAAAACACACCCACCTTTGCGGAGGCTGTCATTAAAAATCTGCCCAAACATCAGAGACCACCAAGGCAGACACGCAAGCAACCACCACACCATGGTACAAACTACACAACACATAGTTTACACGAACAATGTGCCACCCAAAAAAAGCCCCTAAGGCAACACAGTATACCCAATACACTAGTTATAGGTGATTCAGTAGTAAGGCACACTGATGTCCCACTCAACAGCCTGAACAAGAAAGTTACAGTTAGCTGCCTGTCAGGCGCCAGGATCCGCCACATGAAAAGAGACATGGAGGAGCTCTTGGACCATGTAGCGCCGGAAGGTATGACCCTAGCCCTGAGTAGCATCCCACCATCACCCAGAATGATACCACAGTACAAGCAGAAAATGATTGATTTCAACAATTGGCTAAATTTTTGTTGTCATTCTAAGGGGATCCAGTATCTGTCTGCCTGTGATGACATGATCGACAGACTTCGATGCTTCGCCAGAGATGGCCTGCATCTGTCACCCCTGGGATTCCGGATACTGGCTAAGGTGCTTGCCCACCCCTATAGTTCCTTTTTTAGGCAATGTCTTGATGTCAAAATTACCACCATAACTGCTACAACCAAACGGAATCTGAGGGTTATGCTACTCGATGCTAGAAGTTTGAATCTCAAAATGCACTCACTTGAAACTCTCCCTAAAAGGAAAACATCGATGTCTGTATAGTAACTGAAACATGGCTCAAGGCTCCAGAGATCCTTCCTGCGCTACCAGGCTATAATTCATACCACACCTTTAGGCTCCAAAACCTGGACCGAAGCACTAAAGGCGGCGGTGTCTCCATATCCATAAAGGATATACACACCTCCAGACTAGTAGCCCAACACAATACTTCAGAGATACTCCAGGTGCAACTAACACTGGGGAAGACAGCAATGCAGGTGGTTGCCTGCTATAGGTTCCCCACCATGTCCCAAGACTCCCACTCCACATTCCTAAACATCCTGGAAAATGCCAAAGTGCAACCCAACACTCTAGTACTGGGGGACTTTAATTACCCCAACATAAACTGGGAAAATTACTCAAGTACTAACTCACTTGCTCAATGATTCCTGGAATTCAAAAATTCCAATGCCCTGGACCAACTTGTTCTTACCCCCACTAGGGGTAACAACATCCTCAATCTGGTCATAACCAACATGAGCAACTGCTACTCTACATCTGAAATGATCTGACCACTAGCTAATCACCATGGATATCCACATTCCTCCCTCTCCCACCATAAATGAAACCACTGTAAAAAAAAAAAAACTTCTCCAAAGCAAACTTTGGGCTCCTAAAAATGGAGGTGGCAAACTTTATGACACCCATGCAGTTGGAAAATAGCTGCTCGACTGCTAAACCACGCACCATTGCTCTGTATGAACACATTCACAAGTGCATGGATAGAGCCATCCGAAACAGAACCAAGGCGCTTACCTCCAAAAAAATTGAAGCCAATCTGGTGGTCCCCTACCATAAACAAACTCTCCAACAGAAGGAAGAAACTGTTGCAGAAAAGGGTAAAGTCCCAAGACTGGAAAAAATCCGTAGCCAGTCTCAGCAAAAAATTGAGATACCTCATCAAATCCTGTAAAGCTCGCTATGAAAACAAAATAGCACCAAATACTAAAGACAACCAAAAGGAATTCTATAGTTATGCCAAGAATCTTCAGGGCAACACTCAGGTCATAATCTTCATGGCAACACTCAGGTCTGCTCTGAGCTACAGCACAATGGCAACACATACACAGAGCCAGCTGACATCGCCAATATATTGGCTGATAGGTTCAGTGCAAACTTTACCTCCCTTTCACCCACCAAAGGGCCATTCACAATTCCAGAGGAATGTCAAGATGTCCTTCAAGGATGTATCTGCAGTCCTAACATATGGGTTGTCCTGCCTCAGGCAGCCCTTCGGTCGGCCGGATTCCAAAGTCTGGGTCTGGCCTCGGCTGATGTCGCACTTCACCCGACGTCATAGCTGCTGTTTATTGGGTATAAAGGCATCAGCCGACGCCATTTTCCTCAGTCTTTCTTGCCGCGCGGTGCCCGAAGCAGAAGCTGTTCGCAAGTGCCGGTCGGTCAGATCCAGAGATTTCTACTACCGAAGACTTCTAAAAAGCTAAGTACCCCGTTGGGGACTCTTTCTTGCCTCAGCCGATGTCAGACAAAGTAAATAATTGTTTAACTTGTGGGAAACAAATACCTCATAAGGATTTCCACTCTTACTGCCTTCCTTGCTTAGGCCCAGACCACGACGTATCAGTTTGTCTTGCCTGTGCTTCCTTCAACCGACGGACACTTAGACGTCGGTCGGAGTTTGCAGAGGAGTTTTTTGGTCCCGCTTTTGCATACAAAATGCCGTCGGAGACTCCGACTACTCAATTAGCTAAAAAGCACAAGGAAAAGGACCGACACTTGCGGCCCGCGGTTTTGGCTGAAACCACGGTTAGGCCAACCGCGAGTGTCTCGGTTTCGGCTGAAACTGAGCCCCCGGTTCTTCCTTCGGCCGAAAGCATGCCTCCGATAGCTGAGGCCTCACAGAGCATGGCTGAATCTGCTACTGAATTTACTGCTACAGAAGCAGGCACCCAGGATTTGTCAGGCACTATTCCTTTAGACATATCTACTCCTGCACGTGGGGCTGCTAGACCCCCTGCTTCTATGTCTATCAAGGCTTTTGCCAGGGCTAAAGCAGCTAAATCTTCTAAGGCCTTACCTGCTAAAACTCCTTCACATAGGCCTACCTCTAGTTCCCAAATGCTCAGCCTGGCTGAGGATCTCATTTCTTTGATCAGGGGATCCCAACCTCACCCAGACAGGGCCTCTCAGCCCCCTCCAGACAAGAGGCCTAGGACTAAACCCCCGGAACCTATCTCTACAGATTATTCCTCGGATGACTCAGACATTTCAGACCCTCACAAAGGCCCATATTCTCCTTATGAGGATTCTGATGCAGAAGACTCCATTCCTTTTGCTTCTCCTCCTGAAGAATTTTCCTTTGGGGAAACTTTGCATGCTATGAGGGAACACTTCCAATGGCAGGGCCAGGAATTTTCAGATTCAAGGAAAAGGCTTAGGACCTTTTTACACTTACCACAGCATAGGCCTTTAGCCATTCCGCTAGTACTAACAGTTGTTGATGATGCATATAATGATGCCTGTACTGCCCCTGATTCTATTCCTCCGGCCTCTGCCAAGCCAGACAGATATTACAGGGTCCCGGACACACATTGCCATTTGTATAAGGCTCCTGTTGCAGACCCTGAAACCATTTCACAGGGCCCTAAAGGTGTGGCAGCTGCCTCTGCCAAAAACCCTCTTCCCTCTGAAAGGGAATCTAGAGCATTAGAGAGATGGGGTAAAAAAGTTTATATTTCTGCTACTCTTTCGGCCAGGGCCTTGAACTGTCAATTTCACATGATTCAGTACCAGGAATTTTTGTTAGACCAGATAAACAAAAAACTGTCTTCTCCTGAACCTTTAGATCGCAAGTCCCTTCAGAATTTGGTACATAACTCTCAGCAGGTCAGTAACCATTTCTTAAAATGTGGCTATGATGCACTGGAGGCTTCCTTTAGATCAGCTATGACTGGAACAGTGATTCGAAGGCATGCCTGGTTAAAAGAACAATCCTTACCAGACCATGTTAAGTCAAAACTCCTAGATGCTCCCATGGAGAAACAAAGAAGGTGGAAGAAAAAGCAAAATCTGTCCAAACGGTCAAGGATTTCTTACAGGTCCAACCTCCGAGGTTTAGCCGAAATTGGCCTTCGAAGAATTGGTTCTTTCCAGACAACTCCAGAGCGCAGAGAGGCAGAAATATACGCCCCAGAGGCAGAGGTCAATCTAGGGGTGCCTACAGGGGACGTCAGTGGCAACCTACCAACCAGAGAAATACTGCCACAGATTCAACTACAACCACTTCCACAGGGCAGACACAATGACTTGGCTCTAGTTCCGCCTACCAGGGAACAACTGGAAGCACCCTTGGGTGGAAAGCTAGCCTTATTCTCCGACAACTGGCATTATATTACAGGAGACAAACGGACTTTACAAACAATAGACAAGGGCTACAGGTTTCACTTCCACACTCTACCAAGAAAGAGAGGAATGCCAAACCTACCACCAAGCCAAAAAATAGACGCTCTAAGACAAGTCAACAACTTACTAAGGATGAGAGCTATAGAAGAGGTACCACCTATGGAACAAGGCCAAGGATTTTACTCCAGGCTTTTCCTTGTACCAAGAAAAAAAAATCAATGGAGACCTATTCTAGACTTGTCCGCACTGAACACATACCTCATTGTTCCAAAATTCAAAATGCTGACCCTCCAGCAGCTTCTTCCCATGCTGGGCAAGGAGTCTTGGCTGGTGACTCTAGATCTCAAGGAGGCATACCTGCACGTCCTTATACGACCAGATTGCAGAAGACACCTCAGATTTCTTGCAGGATCAGAGCATTATCAATTCTCAGCATTGCCTTTTGGCTTATCTACTGCGCCCAGAGTATTCACGAAATGCCTGGCATCAGTAATTGCTCATTGCAGGCTTCAGGGAATTCAAATTTACCCATACCTGGACGACTGCCTAATACAAGCAGACAACAAGGCAAATTTAACAAAAGATTTGGAAAATGTCATACAACTGTTGCAAGCCTTGGGATACGCAGTCAACATGCAAAAGTCAAGACTAGTACCATCCCAAAGGATAACATTCTTGGGTGCAGAACTGGATACATCAACTCAGATGGCTTTTCTCACAGAAGAAAAACAAAAGCAACTACCAGCCTACTTCATGACATTAACAACACAAACTCGGCTTACTGCAAGGAAAGTCCTGCAAGCCCTGGGCTACATGGCATCATGCGTAATATTGGTTCCACATGCCAGGCTGCATATGAGAAAGCTACAATGGTACCTAAGGAATGTATGGTCTCAACACAAGCACAGTCTAGAAGCCCAGATTCCAATAATTCCATGCCTGAAGCAAGAATTCCTGTGGTGGGCTCAGGCCTGTCAGTGGAACAGAGGCTTGCCTTTCCACAAACCTCATCCAAGCCAGACTATCACCACGGACGCCTCAGACCTAGGATGGGGGGCACACATGGTGGACAAGTGTATTCAAGGCCTATGGACCCGAGACCAGCTGAATCTACACATAAATCTAAAGGAGATGCTGGCAGTGAAACATGCGATCCAGGCATTCAGACCACTTCTTCAACAGGGTCATCTGCTGATAAGGACCGACAATACCACAGTCATGTGGTACATCAACAAACAGGGAGGTACACATTCATATCCTCTATGCCGGATGGCAATGGACCTGTGGAATGTGGCCCTGAATCTCAACATTCAACTTCAGGCCAGATTTGTACCAGGAAAAGAAAATTCTCTAGCAGACACCTTAAGCAGAACTACCACGGATGCTCACGAATGGATGCTGCATCCAGATATCTTCAAAGCCACAACAAAGAAATGGGGACTACCAGAGATAGACCTGTTCGCCTCCCCACACAACCACCAATTGAAGAAATTCTGCACAAGAGCATACCACCCACTTGCTTGGATGGTGGACTCCCTTTCCTTCAGCTGGAAAAATCGGACAGCATATGCATTTCCACCTCTTCCCTTGATGTACAAAGTTCTACTGAAGATCAGAGAGGATCAGCCAAGGGTAATCCTGATAGCTCCAGACTGTCCGAGGCAACATTGGTACCCGCTACTGAGAAGCATGTCTCGGACACACGCATGGCCTCTACCTCTATGTCCCTTACTTCTAACACAGAACAACTACAAGATCCTACATCCAAACTTGAAAACACTGCAGCTAGCTGCTTGGAATATTGCATAAAACAAAATAACCCAGGTTTATCCCAGAGGGTTAAGGACATTGTCCTGGAGGCACGCAGACCTTCCACAAGGAAGACTTATTCAGACAAATGGAAAAGATACCTCATTTGGAGTGCAGCAAAGGGAGAAAATGTCTCATTGGCAAACATAGCACACATCCTGGAATATTTAGCAGAACTGTTCCACAATGGCCTGTCTTACTCCTCCATTAAGATTCATGCATCAGCAATTTCAGCAGCATACAACATGGATCCTCCTGTCTTCTCTCATCCTCTACTCAGGCAGTTCTTGAGAGGAATCAAAAATGTAAAACCTCCAAGGAAACCACCTTTACCTACATGGGATCTCAACTTTGTGCTGGAAAAGTTAACACTTCCTCCTTTTGAACCAGCAGCAACAGCAGAATTACAGTTCTTGTCTTGGAAAACTGCTTTCCTGCTAGCAATCACTTCAGCAAGAAGGGTATCTGAGTTACAGGCATTAATGGCAGTACAACCCTTCCTTATCTTCCATCAGGACAGAGTCTCTCTGAGAACTAACCCTACCTTTATGCCAAAAGTGGTCTCCAGAGTATCATTGAACCAAGCGATTCATTTACCTACATTCTTCCCCAACCCACAGAACAAGGGGGAAAGACTGCTACATACCTTGGATGTGCACAGACAATTACGCTACTGTCTGGACAGAACTAAGACCAGCAGAAAAACTGACCAGCTTCTGGTAGCATATACAACAGGAATGCAAGGAAAAGCAATTTCAAAACAGACAATCTCAAAATGGATAGGAAATTGCATTCGATTTTGCTACTCTTTTCATGGAAAGACAACTCCTGAAGATATCAGACCTCATTCCACAAGAGCTACAGCCACGACTACAGCTTTCCTACGAGGAGTGGCTACCAAAGACATTTTAGAAGCTGCTACTTGGAGCTCCATGCATACATTTGCCAAGCATTATAATCTTCCCTTATATTCTAGATCCCGAGCAGGTTTTGCAACTGCTGTTTTGCAAGGGATCTTAACTACACCATCTTTATCTTAGTGCCTCCTCCCCCAGTTTGGCTATGGTATTCTACCCATATGTTAGGACTGCAGATGCGTCCTTGAAGGACATAGTACAGTTTTGTACCTACCATAAATGTAGATGTCCGATAGGTATGCATCTGCAGTCAGGATTACCCACCCTCCTTCCCCTCTGTGGTATTCCTAGGGTATTTACCCCTCTTTTAGCTAGCTGGGGGAATCTATTATGGTGTATTTGTTTGTATATATGTATGTATATATATATATATATATATATATATATATATATATATATATATATATATATATTCTTATATTGTTTTCTCTCTACTGTTTGGAATTATTTTCATTTATCCAAATTTAGCCTGCCTAGAGGGCACCTGGCATCTGGGGCAAGAAACACTGAGGAAAATGGCGTAGGCTGATGCCTTTATACCCAATAAACAGCAGCTATGACGTCGGGTGAAGTGCGACATCAGCCGAGGCCAGACCCAGACTTCGGAATCCGGCCATCCGAAGGGCTGCCTGAGGCAGGACAACCCATATGTTAGGACTGCAGATGCATACCTATCGGACATCTACATTTATGGTAGGTACAAAACTGTACTTTCCTAGTGTTACTGCTGCTCAGGTTAAAACTGTACTGCCTAAAGCCAAGAACACAGCTTCCATGGGACCCGAAAATATCTCCGGATGCATCCTACATGAGCTGCAAAATGAACTGGCACCACACCTGAGTGCCCTTTTCAGTCACAGCCTCACTTCAGGCTTTGTACCCACCGAATGGCAAATTGCCACAGTCATCCCACTCCACAAAGGGAGAGCGACTACAGACCCTGAAAACTACCGCCCCATTAGCCTGACTAGTCTGATATGCAAGGCTATGGAGCATATCATTGTGTACCTTATAAGTAGGGATATAGGAAGCCTCCAAACTCTGGACCCCATGCAGCTCGGATTTGTGAAGGGTAGATCATGCCTGCTCAATCTGGTAAACTTCTTTGAGTCCATCATCAGAGCTGTGGATGAGGGCAAGGTGGCACACACAGCCTATCTCAATCTTGCCAAGGCCTTTGCTACCATTCCCCACCCTGGAATCATTGATAGACTCGCTAATGTAGGCATTAACCCTTATGTCACAAGTTAGTTGCTAACTTGGCTCATGAATAGAACTCGCACTGTGAAGGTTGCAGACTCCAAATTTGACTACTGACCAGTCACAAGTGGTGTCCCACAGGGATCTGTTGTGGGTCCACTTCTGTTCGGCATCTGTTTCTCAGAAGTTCAAGACAACACAAAAGGACTCTGGCTGACCAAATTTGCAGATGATTGCAAACTGGGAGCCATTATAGAGTCCCCAACTGATGTAGACATCCTACAAAGGGGCCTCACTGACACCAATGACTGGTGCTTGAACCACGGCCTTAAATTAAATGCCAAAAAATGCATAGTTATTCCCTTTGGGAAAAACTCTGTCCCAATGAACTACCACAGCAGCGGTGTTTCATTTAACTCAGAAGGTGTAATAAGAGATCTGGGAACACAGGTTGACAGCAGCCTCTTCATTGACAACCACATTGCCACTGTGGTTAGAAAATCCTTTTATGTGCCACATCTCATCACAAAGGGCTTTTCATCTAGGAAGAGAGAGGCCATCATCCCTCTCTACTCGTCCCTCATTAGACCTGTTATAGAATACAATGCCCCTTTTGGCATGTACCTCTCTAGACACCTGCAACAGCTGGAAAGGCCACAAAAGTACCTTACCAATAGATTCTAGGCCTTAAACACATGCCCTATATTGACATACTCAAAACAACTCCTGCTATACTCAGTCTCATATCACCTCCTTAGAGGCGGTCTCTGCTTAACCTATAAAGCCATGTCTTACCCAGAGCTGCTAGACATGCTACAGCTATAAAAACCCAATCCCACCGTGCCACACGCTCCAGGGATTGCAATCTTGTTACCACATTAAATAGAACCTGCTGGAGGGATTGGTTCTTTACCCAGAGACTTTCCCTGCTCTGGAACAGACTCCCCATCCATGTCAAGCAGAGCTTCTCTCTGGCCCTCTTCAAAAGAAATCATGACGAGTGGATGGGAAATAGAAAATTCATCCCGGGGATCACCTCGGCTACCCTGCTAGATAGAGGGAATGGGAACTAATGTCTGTTGACATGATACTAGGGATTCTTATTGGCTAGACTTACATAGGCCCCAGGGCCATTAGCCTAGTACACACCTATGAATTAGTTAACCTATTCCACTAATTTACCCCTTTTATCTCAATTTTCAGCTTCTTCAGATTTATCCCATTTTCTGCTGTTATGACTGTCTTGTCTCTGCTTAGTTTCTACCTGTGTACCTTCAGTTTTGCATTTTATTCTTCTATAATTTGCTAAAGTTCTTGTTCAGAGTCTAAATTGTCTGCATAAAGCAGCATTGTTAATCTGCCTGTCTGACCTATTTGCTAATGTAGTCCATCACCAGTATGGACAACATGGGCTCAGAGCTGAACCCTGATGCATACCCAGTCCCATTGGGAACACCTCTATGAGTCAGAACACTATTTGTATGTGTGTCATTAGTCCTTGTACATAGTCTGCACTAATTCTACCACTGTTTCCAGAACTTTGAATCATCTGTTGACTATCCACATCAGCTTTCATATGTTTCTCCAAGTCTAGGAATGTCCAGTTGGACTTGCTCCTCATCTCTAACTTGTTTGTCTCACTACAGACATTGGGTCTGTTGTACAGAATCCTTATCTGAATCTGAACTGCTGTTCTCCCATTTTACTTTCTACTACTCTGCGTACTTGTTTATCAGTCACCCTGTCCAGAATGTTCATACAGTACGATCATACGAGATTGCTAGGCTATCAACCCAGAGGTCATTTCAAACCTAGCCATTTTGTAATACCATAGAAAAGATTGCATTTAGTAATGGCTTCCCATGTTCTGGAGGGTTGTGGGCTCTAACCCTGGTAAGAATTTACTGTGCCTCATCCAGGTTCCTCTTGAACAGTGTCATAGAGGTGCTCTATTTCACAAAGACACAGCAGTCGCTGGGAAATAAATCTGTGCCTCTAGCATGTCCTATTTAAGTCACAGGCCATATTTAGGTCCCTGGAAAGGGTAGCCCTAGTCCTGTTTGATTTATGGATGTTCATCGTGTTACCCTGCTGCAGTCATCACACTTGGGTTATCCTGTCGTCAGGCGGTCCCGCAGTCGGTCGGAATTCCAAAGTCTTGGTCCGGCGTCGGTTGCTGTCGCTTCTTCCCTGATGTCAGTGCACCAGGGGTATATATAATGCATCCGATGCCATTTTCTTCAGTCTTTCTTGCCGCGCGGTGCCCGAAGCAGAAGCAGTTCACAAGTGGCGGTCGGCCGACTCCTGAGATTTTCAAAGTTGAATTTCAGATCCGAAGTCTTCAATAAAGCTAAGTACCCCATTGGGGAAATTTGTCTTGCCTCAGACCGATGTCAGAAAAAGTTAACAATTGTATTTCTTGTGGGAAGCAAATACCTCATAAGGATTTTCATTCTTACTGCATACTTGCCTAGGCCCAGACCACGACGTCACTGGTTGTCGTTTTTGTGCTAGGTTTAATAAGCGTACTATAAAAAGACGCTTTGATTTCGCACGACACTACTTCGGTAGAAAATGTAACTATACACTATGCTGTCGGAGCAACCGACTACTGGCTTGCACAAAAAACGCAAGGATAAGGACAGGCAGCCTAGACCCAAGCCAGACTCCGAGGCCTCGGCTGGTCCAGTCTCCGGTTCACTGGTCTTCAGTGAGGCTCCAATGCAGCCCCTGACTACTGCAGATCTGGAACCCGAGACCGCTTCGGACCTTTTGGTGGAGAGTACTAGGCCGACGCAGCCATTTTGTTTAGCCCCTACCGACGACACTGCTGAAAAAGATGTCGGTGCTGCAGAAACACCTTCGGTTTCTGAAGGCATCTTCAGACCGACGACGCTCACCATAAAAACGTATCCTAAGACTAAAACTCCTGTTAAACCTAAAAAGACTGCACTTCAGTCTCCAGTTCAAGGCCCCATGCCTAAGAAACAGATGCTCAAATGGCTGTAGATTTGATCTCTTTAATCAGGGGTTCACAACCCCCACCCGACAAAAGGCCTAGACAAGAGGAAGATTATGCCTCCTCTGAACAAGTGTCTATTTCCTCACGCTCCTCTGAGGACCAAGATTACTCCTTCTCCCCTTATGAAGATTCTGATGCTGAGGATTCTATTCCCTCAGCTTCTCCTCCTGAAGACTACTCCTTTGGGGAAACTTTACACACTGAGGGAACATTTTCACTGGGAAGGTCAGGACTACTCTGACTCAAAGAAAAGGCTCAGAGAGTTTCTTTTACTCCCCCAGCACAGACCTCTTGCCATCCCCCCAGTTTTAGACATTGTGGATGATGTTTACTTAGAATTCAGTTTGAACCCAGATTCTCTACCTCCTGCTCTGGCCAAACCTGACAGATACTATAGAGTGCCTGATTCCCACAAATTTCTTTATAAAAGCCCTGTTGCTGATCCAGAGACCATCTCCCAGGGTCCCAAAGGGACTAAGGCTTCTATGGCAAAAAAATCCTATACCCTCTGAAAGGGACTCCAGAGCACTAGACATGTGGGGGAAAAAGGTTTACACCTCAGCCACTCTAGCTATGAGGGCACTAAATTGCCAATTTCACATGCTAAAATATCAGCAATTTCTAATGTCTCAGTTAAAACAAAAAAAGAGCACTGCCTCAACAGTCTGAATTGAAAGAAATGCAGGATCTGTTGCATGCAACTGAACAGGTGGGCAAACATACTTTACAATGTGGGTTTGATTCTTTGGAGGCTTCCTGCAGAGCAGCTGTTACTGGGTTTGTTATACGTAGGCATGCTTGGTTAAAGGAACAAACTCTGCCTGATCATGTTAAAGCAAAGCTTCTAGATGCTCCCTTACAGCAGGATGTTCTTTTTGGGGTTAAGGCAGAAGAAGTCTTAAAGAAAATGGAGGATAAGGCAAAATCTATGCAGACAGTCAAAGATTTCCTACAGGTACAGCCCCCTCACTTCAGCAGAAATTGGCCAACCAAAAATTGGTCCTTTCCAGCTGCTGACAGACCACAGAGGTGTAAATACAGACGTCCAAGAGGCAGAGGACAACCACAAGCTCAGTACAAACCTCGCCAATGGGGCATTGCAACACAGAAGGGAAGAGAAGACAGGTCCCAAACTACCAGGAGGCAAACTCAATGACTTGCACCTCATCTGGCCAAGCAACACTCTTTTGGCAGCCCCCTTGGGAGGAAAACTCACACTTTTTTCAGACAACTGGCACATTGTCACAAAGGACAAATGGGTCCTAGACATAATTTCACGAGGATACAGATTCCATTTTCACACCTTGCCAATGAAAAGAATGTCAAACCTGCCACAAAATCAATGGGCAGAGGCGCACAAACAAATTACAGCTCTCATGGACATGAGAGCCATTCAACTGGTACCTACTCAAGAGCAAGGCCAAGGATTTTACTCAAGACTCTTTCTAGTTCCCTGAAAGGACAATGCCTGGAGACCAATTCTGGACCTCAAGATGGCTAACACTACAGCAGCTTCTTCCCATGTTGGGCAAGAAGGCATGGCTAGTAACGTTGGACCTCAAGGAGGCATACCTGCATGTCCCTAGCAGACAAAGTTGCAGAAGATACCTCCGTTTCATTGCAGGTTCAACCCATTACCAATTCTCTGCACTGCCCTTTGGCTTATCTACTGAGCCCAGGGTCTTCACAAAATGCCTGGCACCAGTAATTGCATACTGCAGACAAAGAGGAATTCAAATGTACCCATACCTGGACGACTGCCTCATCCAAGCAGAAAGCAAGGACATCCTCATACAGCATCTGGCTTTTGTAAAACATCTTCTAAGTTGCCTGGGGTACACAGTAAACGAAAAGAAATCAAAACTAGCACCCTCACAAAATATGACATTTCTGGTTGCCAGCTTGAATACAACAGCCCAGAAGGCTTATCTGACGCCAGACAAGCAACTACAACTGACTCAATATTTCAAAATAATGGCAACAAAGACCCAACTACCTGCAAGAAAAATTCTGCACGCCTTGTGCTTCATAGCATCTTGCATACTACTAATACCATTTGCAAAGCTGCATATGAGGAAATTAGTGGTACCTAAAAAGCGTATGGTCTCAACACAGCCACAGCTTGGACACAATGATATCTCTCATTCCCTGCCTACAACAGGAGTTTCTATGGTGGTCACAGGCATGTCACCTCAACAAGGGTCAGCCTTTCACCTTGCCCCCAGCCAGGCAAACTATGACAACAGATGCATCGGACTACGCCTGGGGGGCACACATGGCAGGACAGTGCGTTCAAGGCATATGGACTGCAGATCAAAGGAATCTGCACATCAATCAAAAAGAGATGCTAGCTGTACAGAATGCTCTGACAGCCTTCAAGAATCTGTTACATCCAGGACAACTTACAATAAGGATGGACAACACCACAGTAATGTGGTACATAAACAAACAAAGGGGTACACACTCCTACCCTCTATGCAGGCAAGCAATGACCTTGTGGAACACAGCTCTGGCTTACCAAGTTCAGTTACAAGCTCAATTCCTGCTAGGAAAAAAGAACACATTGGCAGACGACCTAAGCAGAAACATCATGGATCCCCACAAGTGGAAACTGGATCCACAAGTCTTTGCAATGATAACTCAAAAATGGGCCCTTCCAGACATAGACCTGTTTGCCAGTCCTCACAACTATCAACTAACAAAATTTTGTACAAGGACACTTCACCATCAAGCTTGGAAAGTGGACGCACTCTCATTCAGTTGGAAAAACCTGACAGTATATGCCTTCCCTCCATTGCCTCTCCTCACAAAGGTGCTTCTGAAAGTCAGAAAGGAGAGACCATGACTGATACTCATAGCCCCAGACTGGCCACGCCAGCACTGGTACCCACTATTGAGGAATATGGCCCAGGGCCCACCTTCGATTTTACCACAAATTGCCCATTTGCTCACACAGGAAAACAATCAGATTCTTCACAGCCAGCTCAAAACCTTAAATCTGGCTGCATGGCAAATCACCTAAGCATCCAGCCAGCTCCTCTTTCCCAAGCAGTTATGGATGTTATTTTGGAAGCTAGGAGGCCCAGCACCAGGAAGGCCTATTCGGACAAATGGAAAAGGTTTTGTGCCTGGAACCAAGCTAAAGGCCAAAACACAGTTCAGCCTACATGCCTCATATTCTACAGTATTTAACTGAGATGTTGCACAAAGGACTTTCTTTTTCTTCCATTAAAATCCATGCATCAGCTATTTCAGCCCACTACAACACGGATCCACCCTTATTTTCGCATCCACTTCTAAGGCAGTTCCTCAGAGGGGCAAAAAACATTAGGCCCCCCAGGAGAGCACCTACACCAACATGGGACCTCAATTTTATTTTGGAAAAACTTACGCTACCTCCCTTTGAACCAGCTTTCTCTGCAGATCTGCAGTTCCTATCATGGAAGACTGCCCTACTGCTAGCAATAACTTCAGCTACAAGAGTCTCAGAGCTGCAGGCACTAATGGCAGTGGAACCTTTCCTCATTTTCCATCAAGACAGAGTTTCTCTACAAACTAATCCTTCCTTCATGCCTAATGTGGTTTCCAGTGTGGCTTTAAATCAAACCATCCACTTACCCACCTTCTTCACAAATCCACAGAACAAAGGAGAAAGACTCCTGCATTCCTTGGACATTCACAGGCAACTTCGTTACTACTTGGATAAAACTAAGGCTTTCAGAAAATCTGACCAGCTCTTCGTATCCTATGCTACAGCTTCACAAGGGAAGGCTATATCAAAACAAACCATTTCCAAATGGATAGGACATTGCATTTGTTTTTGCTATACCCATCGTGGAAAACCAGTTCCTGCCACCATTAGGCCCCACTCTACCAGGGCAACAGCTACATCTACAGCCTTCCTCAGGGGGGTTCCAACCAAGGAGATTTTGGAAGCTGCAACTTGGAGTTCAGTACACACCTTTACCAAACACCATCACTTACCACTTTACTCTAAGACTAGAGCTGGCTTCGCCACTGCAGTTCTGCAGGGCCTTCTAGCCTCCTCTAACCCTTTATAACTCCTCCACCCATCCTTAGCTTTGGGATTCTACCCAAGTGTAATGACTGCAGCAGGGTAACACGATGAACGTAGTACAGTTTTGTACCTACCATAAATGTAGATGTTCAAGTGTACACTCTGCTGCAGTCCAGGTTACCCTCCCTCCATCCCTTCTGATCTAACTGGCTAAATCTCTACAATACCTTCCTGATGTATTTGCTTATAGCTCTAGGGATTTTGTGTTTGTGTACAAATTACTTAATTTGGTACTAATTACTGTCCACCTTTTTGGGGGCACCTGACATCTGGGGCAAGAAAAACTGAAGAAAATGGTGTCAGATGCATTATATATACCCCTGGCGCACTGACGTCAGGGAAGAAGCGACAGCAACTGACGCCGGACCAAGACTTTGGAATTCCGGCCGACTGCGGGACCGCCTGACGACAGGCTAACCCAAGTGTGATGACTGCAACAGGGTGTACACTCGAACATCTACATTTATGGTAGCTACAAAACTGTACTATATGGAGCAGGTTCATTAGGTTTGGGTCTGAGATTGCTCTCTAAGCCAAGCATAAGTCTCCCCTAAGAAGTCTATACGAAACAGAGTATAGTAACAGGGACTTTAGTCGGTCTGTGTAAGGCACTTGCTGGAGTCCCTTGATCTTTTTTTTGGTAGAAATCTCTGTGGTCTCTCCAGTTGCTTCAGGTGCTTTGTATGGTACATGCCGAGTGGGGCTTTATACTCAATTATGGGCAGGATTAGTGTCAAGTGTAGAGGGGGGGATAACCTTTTTTGCTCTCAAGGCAATGCCTTTACTAATCATGTGGGCTATGTAGAAAGCCTTCCTTACTACAGTAGACACATGGTGGTCGAAGTCAACTTGTGATCCCAGGTTCCTTACCACTTCTTGGGTACTTAGGGTGTTATTGATTTGATAGTGTGAAGGGACGTTGTTTGTGCCAAAGGGAATGATGGTGTATTTCTTTGCATTCAGTCTGAGACCGTGACTAGGGCATCAGTCATTGGTCTACATAAGACCCTCCTGGAGTATACTAACATCATTTGGAGATGCAATAATTGCAGTTTGCAGTCGTCTGCAGATCTGGTCAGCCACAACCCTTTAGTGTTGACCTGAACTTCTGAGAAGTATATACCAAACAGCACTGACCCCCTGTGGCACCCTGCTGGTAACAGGTCTGCTGGTTGATGCAGAGTCACCCACTTTGATAGTATGTGTCTGGTTTGTGAACCAGTTACATTCAGTTTACTAAGTTTATCAGTAATGCCTGAGTGTGAGATTGTCTCAAGCCTTTGCCAAGTCAAGGTATTATGTGTGGACTGATTTGCCCTAGTCAATGGCCCTGGTCACATTTTCAGAAAAATCCACCAGATTTAACACGCAGGATCTGCCCTTGACAAAGCCGAATTGGGTAGGATCCAGAGTTTGGAGGTAGTCTGTGTCTTTATTTATGAGGTCCATAATGATGTGTTTCTTTATTTATGAGGTCGATAATGATACGTTCCATTGCCTTACAGATGAGGCTGGTCAGACTTTTGGGTCTGTAATTCCCTGGGCCTGTTGTTAGGCCAACTTTGTGGAGAGGAGTAACTGCTGCTGTTCTCCATTCCATGGGAACAAAGCCTGTGGTCAGACTGTGATTAAAAAGGGCACTTAATGGTGATGCTAGACCATGTTTTAGTCTGTTTAGAAGACAGCCTCGGATGCTGTCTGGTCCCCCAGAGGCTGTTTTTTTTGTCTTGGACAGGGCTTAGATGACCTGCTCTTCAGATATGTAGGGTGGGGGGATGTTTGGGGGAAAGTGTGATGGGTTTGGAAGGGTAAGGAAGTGAAATTTTCACCAAACCTGTCCTCTAGCAGGTTTGCTATCTCTATGGGATCAGTGTGTGTGATACCTTTAATCACTAGTTCTGCACATGCTTGGGTGCTACCTTTTAGGTTATGTACATAGCTATAAAAGGCCTTATGGTTTTCCTTGGTTGCTCTTGCCAAGTTTTTTCTCAAAGAAGCCCTTAGAAGATTTGACAACTTGTCTTGTTTGCCTGTTGAAGCTGAAGAGGGTGCTTTTCCATTGTTGGGGTCTCGCCTTTGTTTTCCTGAACAGCAGCTTTTTCCATTTATTGTAAAGTTTGTTGATGCTGGATGTCCACCATGGAGACTTGTTTTTACTTGGGGCTCTGGCTTTGATTCTTTCTGGTACAGCTGAGTCTGTACACTTTTATGCAAGTGATTGTACAGGGTTTTAGTGTAAGCGTTGGTTTAGTTACCATTTCAAGCTGGGGATAGGGCTTGGAATCCATGTATACCTTCACCCAGGAGGATGTAGTTTGCCTTGGTGAAGTTTTTTAGTCTGATTTCACCCTTTGTGAGTTCTGGTGTTAGTTCGAAGATGACTGATTTATGGTAAAATTTAACTAATGAGGGTCCAACAGTTGCAGTAATACATCTATTTGACATGTAGGTGAGGACCAGTTCTAGTATGTTTGTTCCTCTTGTCGGGGTATGAACAGTTTGCTCCAGGGCATTTGAATTAACAAAGTCAAGGAACTTTTGCGCTAGGGCTAGCTTAGGTTTCCCAGTTGATGGTAGGATAATTGAAATCCCCCATAATCAGTGTGCTTGGTAATATTTGGATTGTCTCCAGTTTGGTCAAGTAGCCTTCTTGCACATCATGACCCATGGAGGGGGATCTATAACTGCCAGTGTCTTGAATGGGGGTCTTGCCCACTGTAACCTGAGGTTGAAGTAACTCCATGGAAGTTGCCCAGTCCAACTAGACGCAAGGTGAATTTATCTCTAATGTAGATAGAAACGCCACCTCCTTTGGTTCTCACATGTTCAGGGTACTCTCCGAGGTCTTGAACCAGGTTTCTGTGACTGCACAGACATCTACCTCTTCCAGTGATAGAAGTGCTTCCAGGGTGTGCAGTTTTTGGTTTAGGTTCCTAGTGTTTAGCAGCATGACCATTATTTTGTTATGATTGGCAGATATCATGTCGGTAAGTTTGTTTTTGAGACCTTGCATAAAAAAGGCACTATGGGGGAGGCAACAGCCTTTGCCAGCAGCTGAAAACCTGGTGGTGTCAGATGCAAACGGTCTCTGGCAAAGCAGTGAGGTTTGTCGACCATGGCTTCCCAGGCTGACAGGAACTGGATCCCCTTTTAGTGACACTAAAAACCTAAGCCAATTATTGAAATCACTAATTTTTTTCTTTAAATTGTGGCATCATTCTAGGTGAGGGTAGTATGCTTCTCAAGGCTAGGGACATACCTGCCTGGGACACGTACTCTGAGAGCTCAATCATGTCTCTCTCCATATAGTCCAGTGAGGTACGTCTCCGGTCTTTCACTCCAACACAAACTATGACACAGTCATAATGGTAATTGTTGCTGAGATACCGGAGTGCATGCTTGATCTGACAAATCCTGGAACCAGGTAGGCAGCTGAACGCGACTTTCTCCTTGTCCATCCTGGTGAGTAGGACTTCTGTGTGTCTCACTGTTGAGGCTCTAAATGACTAGAAAACTTGTTTTTGAGTGTTGCACCTTACGTGCTTTGTAGGTGAGACACTGGTGTTGCTGTGTCATGGGTGCTGCGGAAACTGTGTTAGTTGCAGCAGTGCACTCCAGGGATCCATACTAGAGCCTTTCTTTTCTCCATCTTCATTAACAACCTCTGTTCTGTTATCCCTACAGTCAGCGTGTGCATTACACTGACAACTCCACCCTGATTTGCTCATCCACTTCTCCATACGAACTGTGGTCAGCCACACAAACCACCTTTAACACTATTGAAAACTGGCTTTCTGGTCGTCGTCTAATCCTGAATTCCAAAAAGAACAAACTACTGCTATTCTCACCAACACACAGGTCTACTGCATTCACTTTTACCATTAAATCTAATAATGGTGCAATAGGTGTTTTAATGGATAATCTCAAATTCGACCTACATGTTAATCTATAAAGTCCATCAATAAAAAACTAGGCTCACTTTACAGGATAAAAGCCTTCTTAACCCCTCCTGCTAGATCTGCCATAGCTCGCTCTCACCTATTTTCAACTCTACTGTATGCATCCCCAATACTCTCCAATCTAAACAAATCTGTACTCAACAAACTGTCTGCTGTAACCGTATTGTCAGATTTGCCACCGGCCTGCCATATAGGACTCACCATTGTATTAACCTCAACCAGCTTGGGTGGCTAGAACTACTCAGTGTGATCCAGTATAACCTCATGATAACTGCCTATAAGATACTTTACAATCCAGATAATACTCCTGCTCTTAAAAATATTATTACCCCCTGTCACAATCAACGGCCACTTCGATCTTCTAATAAATTACTAGTCCAGACTTGTCGAAACTAAAAACTCTGCCGGTGACTCTCTCTTCGCAAAACCTGGAACTCTCTCCCAACCGAAATTACTTTGCTCAACTACCTGAGCCAGTTCAAGATTAGACTTAAACAACAACTGGCTATCTCAGTGTAGTAAACCCGATTAACTCTTCTTGACAATGAGACTAAAATAGTTATTTTGGCTTATCTGTGTCACTATCCTGACCTTTACCTTGTCTTACTCTAATGTGTTTTGGCATGTAACCACTGAAAATATTGCATCTGTAAATAACTGTATGACTTAACAGCATGCTTGCTGACTTGAACTACTTAATGAAGACCTACTGTCTGATTTTCGTTAACCCCAGAACTACTATTATTTGCCTAGGTATGCAACCTCTATAAATAGTAATCCTAAACCTTATTGCTTGCTTATATATGTTAATTGCTGTACTGCATTTTAATCTAATGTTGGTGACCTTGGAGCTTTTCTTCCCGGGCCTCCGCTGAAAATGGACATGTATCCAGTCGGACTGTCCCAGTCAACAGATGTAAAATAAAAATAAATAAGTCTTGTATTTTAGAGGTCTCTGGTGTTTTGGTAAGTTTTTTGAGAGAACCTCCACGTATGTTGATCTTTGTGTTAGATGTATACTGTGTGTATAATAATGATACTATGTGCATGTGTAGTGGTGGGTGGATTGACATCCTCCTCCTTGTTACTGTTTTGCGTGCGAGAGAGCATGGATTCAAGATTCTTGGTGTAGATACACGTCTCACACTTTGTACTAGAATGAGTTAAGTTATTACTAGAAGGGATGTCAGTGTACATGAGGCAATTGCTACACTGCCTCAAGAGACCCAAGTCAACAAGGTTGGCAGGAGAAACCAGGGTAGTCCATCTGTCCATAATGCTAGCTCAAAGACTGTTTTCACTAGGGAGGCTTTTCAGGGTCGATCAAGGAGGAGCTCAGTGGATGGATATTTCTGCCTGGGTTTTTTTGTTGGTAGTTTAATAGCTTTCAACTCACTAGCAGTATTTCTTTGACCTTGAAAGTACTAAGGATGAGCACTACATGAATGCACTACAGCTGTATCTAAGGGAAAAACTGTTGAGTTTATCTGTCCGGCTATGGCACACAATTGCATGGCAGTGCGCTGCTCTGCATGACTCACAAACAAGCAGAAACCTGCTCAAATGCAGGGTTTAAATACCAGAAGCTAAAAACTTGAAAAAATTTTAAAAAGGTTCAAAAGGACCAGTGAGGATGTTTTCTCCAAGCCCTAGACCAACTACCCTTCACCAGACAGGTTCCAATCAGCATAATCCTCTCGAAGAGTACAGAAAGGCCCCTTTCAATCCAAGATGGCCTGGAAAATATGTTAAAAACAGAGTCCCTACAAACAGACCCCGATGCAGCAAACCTATATTTGGAGTATGTTACAGCTACTAGCTACCCTAGTTTCGGCAGGAATCACTAGAGAATGATTAACACAGCAGAAAAGTAGCAGTGAGAAACTAAGAAAATGTTTAAAACAGCAAAAAATTAGCAATGAGACTCTAAAGAATGTTTTAAACAGCTAACAAATCATTTATTTTAACACTGCTTGGCAGGAAAACCAGAGCCAGCAGAACAGATTGCTTTGCACCAGTGAAAAGTACCAGCAAATACTCAATAAAGAGTGAAAATAGCAAATGAGCTTTGTAAACAGTGAAAACAGCAATAAAATATAATTTAAACAGGCACAGTAAGGCAGACAGTTGCAGTACAATAACGTAGTTTAGTACATGGTATATAAGTACAATATTGAAGTAGGCGGCAGGTAATAAAAAAGTATGGTAAATAATATAAATAAGCAAAACAAATAACAGGCAAGTTATGGTTTTGGGAAGCTGAGAAGCCTCTAGTCATCTGATATCTCAGCTCACAGTTGTGGCTGGTAGTCCAGGAGTTTAATACCTTTGTAATGCCCACAGTTGTGAATGGGGTGTGTTCTTGTATACTGGCACTAGAATGCTTATTATACAGTTATGTGATTATTCCTTTCTCTCTACTGCTGTAAGTACCCTCAGGAGCCATTTCTCCCCTAGCTCACCCAGCATCTTGAATCATATCTGTCCTTACGTCATCTGATCCCGCTGCTGTCCTTGACTTAATTTCCTTATTGATATTGTTGTTCTAGGGAGGGTTCCTTTTGTCTTTTATTGTAGTCTGTGTCTGGGATAGTGCAACTTCTGTGGGGTTTTCATCACTCAGAAACTGTTGGAAGTACTACTTTCATCTGCCTTTAATGCCCTGTGGACTGGTAAGCAGATTGATACTGACATCCCTTATGAAGGGTGTCTGACTGTCTTCTTTATCTTTCTGTCTTTCCTTGTAACCTGATAGTTTTTGTGTCATCTTCTAAGTCACTTTCTGGAAGCTATTAGAGGCCTCTGATGCCTTGTTAGTTGCTATTTCAACTGATGTTTTAGCCTCCTTGTTAGCCAACCAGTATTCCTTGTTAGACTTGTCTGACTTCTCTTCTTCCAATTCCTGCACTCTTCCTTTCTTTTGATGACTTCCTGGACTGCATTCCACTACCAGCTTTCCTTATGTACCTTATTCCCATACCTGGCTTGGCTGCATATTTGTTCTGGTTTGAGGTGCTCTCATTCTTCTACTACACCTATTTCCTCCATTTCCCAAGGTGCAAGAACTCTGAGTATTTCCTTGAACTATTGTGCTTTCTCTCCAGTCAACCTCTAGGTCTTCGGCCTAGCATCTGTTGACATTAGAGCCTTCTCTGATCACTCTTTGCAGCTGATTATGGTAGCCAGTGGTTTATGCTATGGGCCGAGTGTTTCATTGGGGATGACTTTGCAATCGCTGCTTCTACCCCAATGCCCTTTCCTTACTAGCAGGAAGTCATCCTGAGCTCCATGATGACTGCTGCTGTTTGATGAGTTGGCCACCAAGCCATTTGCAAGACTTAAGTCTGGAATAGCCTCTTCTTTGTTGCCCCACCCATGTGTTCGCAGGCAGTTCTCATATTTTTTTCTGACTGTACCAATATGTACATTCATGTCCCCCAATTATCAACACCAACTCATGTTCTTTTTAATATAATAGGTCCTGTAAATGCTGCCTGAATGCACTCTTTTCATTGTATCACAGCCATGTTGTGGGGCATAGTCTGAGATTTTGAATACTGCCCTATGCTTCCACTGGAATCTGATTGCCTTGAGTCTGTCACTATTTTTGATGACATCCCTTACTGTCTTCCGAAGGCTGCCTGTCAACAATATTTCTACATCATTTCTAGGGTGTCTTCCTCCACAGTAGTAGGCTCTGGATCCTAGTGCAAATTACTTTACTGCAGTGCCCTTCTGTCTTGTTTCCTGAATACTGAGGTTGTCCAACCTCCTCCTTACCATCATGTCATCCACTTTCAACCAGTGTCATGACCATACATATATATTGAGAGCAGCACTCCATAGTTCATGTTTGGTTGGTTGATTGGTTTTATGTCTGGCTTACACTCAATAAACCTATCCCAGGTAACTCAAACATAGCAACTGGACACTGGATAATCAATAGCTTATAGACCCAGGAATACTAGAATTTATGGCAGACATGCACAGGCCAGTAGGGCAGATACACCCCTCCACCATTAGTATGGATACCTGATATCAGAGTATACTAAGTCCTCAAGCAATACCACAGTCCAAATACAAATTGATAAAAACAACCAGAAAAGCCAAGAAAGCCAGATAATCCCAGATAGCTAATTTGTCACAAAACACCAGAACGTTTGCCAAAAACCTCTTTTAATAAAACTCACAGACCTCTTAGCGCCTCGGCATATAGCCTTTTACAGAGTAAAATTTGTTACAAGCACACCAACAAACTTGTATACTCATTCATTAATTGCCATCAATTATAACAAATTGAATAATTTCAAACCACACACTGTTAAATAAAAACTTTCCAGCTACAGTCAAGATTCAAACCCCTGGGATTCAGGGAATCATATTTCAAAATAAAAACACTTTCTGTATATAATAATTTTCTTTTAATATTCTGGCTCTCATACAAGCCTCACTTAATTTGAGCCAAAGCAGGAGCTTTCAAGCCACTCTAATCTCCTTGATGGAATTCTGTAAAATGGCAAGCAAATGGACTCTCTAATCTTCCTTTCCTTCTGTCTCTAAGATTTTCTGTAGGCGAGTTTTAAATGCTCGCTTACTCCCCCCCCCCCACATAACATTTGCCACAAGGACACTTAATAGCATACACAATTCCCACAGCTATACACTTGGTTTGCCACATATTTTATGCCATTTATACATGGAAAGTATGCTACTATATATTTACAACTCCAACACCTTCCACATGGCTTAGTACCTCTAAAAGGGGGATATGTATCAATAATATGCTTATATGCTCAGCCACATCAATATCTGAACTTCACTCCCTTACCCAAAAGGTCTTTAACACAGTTGAACTATGGTTTACTCAACGCTGTCTCCTTCTAAACCCCCAAAAAATTAAACTCCTCCTTTTCACTCCTACTTTTAAGTCCCCCTCCCCAATAGACTTCACAGTTACATCCAATAACAGTACTCCTATATCCCCAGACGCAGCTACCAAACTACTTGGTGTCACCATAGATAACAACCTTAACTTTGACACCCATATTAATAATACCTTAAAATCTGTTAATAGAAAACTGGGCTCTCTCTACAGGATCAAACCCTTTCTCTATCCTGTAGCAAGAATAACTATTGCTCACACTCACCTAATTTCTACTCTCCTCTATGCCTCACCCATATACACCAGTCTCTCTAAAAACAACCTTAATAAAATGGAAAATGCCTACAATAGCATAGCCACATTTGCTACAGGTAAACCTTTTAGAACCCACCACTGTACTAACCTGAAGCAACTAGGATGGCTTGAATTACAAAATCAGCTTAAATTCCACCAACTTACCATTGCCCACAAAACCCTTTACCATCCTACCAATACCCCTATACTATCTACACTCATTATCCCCTACAGCAATCTAAAGACCTTACGTTCATCACATAGACTTCTAGTAAATATTTGTAAGTCAAACAACAGGGCTGGAGACTCACTTTTCTCTAATGCTGTTGGAAAATCCTGGAACCTTCTTCCTAGCGAACTTTCCTCAATTCCCTCTATATCACTCTCTAAAATCAAACTGAAACTTTTTCTCTGAACACACTGGTTGTGCCCCTGTACCACACCTGACTGGTCTACCACCTTTCTTACTTGGATCTACCTACTCTCTTCTTCTGAATTATTCTTGTTCCTTTTCTTAACAAACTGACCTTTCTATTTTTTTTTTACTTGCATCCTCGTAATTTCTTTAAGCAGACTAGTTATTAACTTTTATACTGATTATTACAGCTCCTACTTTTTTGTTTTCCTTCTCTATGTCAACCTGTTTACCAACATATTATCTAACTCAGCTGCTATCTTTTTATATGTTGTATTGCAACTACATTTGCTTTGTATTAAGTGTATTTGTATATTTAGCACTATTCTATGAACAAACAACCACTGTGATTACTCCCTGTTTTTTTGTCTTGAAATGTTTAACATACAAATTAATCTTTGTATAATGTGATTACATTTTTACTTCCTCTGAGCTTATCTCCCCCGGGCCTCTACTGAAAATGGACATATATCCAGATAGACTAGCCCGGTCAACAAATGTAAAATAAATAAAAATAATATGTCTATAAATAGATACTTCTGGAAGAAAAAACATTTCCATGAATAATCATATCCCAACACTTCTCTTTCTTTTAAATGAAATGCTGGGTGATTTAGGTAACACATTTTGAAAATCTTTGTCTAACCAGATGATTCCAATAGTACTTTACTGTCTCCACCATTGTATCACTAAAAGGACTGTATGTAGTAATAAAATACACTTTTTCAGTCCCACTATGTTTTTATTATTACTTTTTTCCTGTTGTTCCTTATGGCATACTTATTTTTTGTACGTCTGCCTTCAAAATCTCTGTAACACTACCTTAGAGTATATACAACTCATATCCCCCTTACAAGAACATCTTTCTATTTTCTCTCTCTTGAATAAACTCATATTCTACATTACAATTTCCTCATTCTCAAGAATTTTCCATATGGGAGTGCTGCAATAGTATGACTTGGATGGCAACTTCGTCCATTTAAATATTTGTTGCCATCCGTAAATTTCGTGTGCACTCTAGTATATGTTAGCTGTCCATCCAAACTTTCTAGCTCAATATCCAAAATATAACTTTGTGTCCTACTTTTAGGTCACTAAATTTCAAGTGGAATCTATTTTCCTGCAAATAATCAGTGAACTCGCCAACACAATCCAATCCATCTTGACATAAAAAAATGAAATCATCAATAAATGGAAAATACCCAACTACATATTTTTAAAAAAATTTAGAAACAAAAATATGTTGAAATTCAAAATAACCCATAAATAAATTAGCATACATGGGTGCAAAAGGTGCCCCATTGCTGTAGCTAGTAACTGCCAATATAAATTATCATTGAATTCAAAATAATTATTCATCAAACAAAAGTAAATTAAATCTATAATATATACTAATGCTGGACTGTCCTCTAGAAACTAAGTGCTTCTAGGCCAAACTTGTATTGTGTATTCGTATACAAACTTACTACATCAACTGTGATCCCATACATGCCTTTTTTCCATATAAGATTTGAAATCCTATCCAAAAAATGGAAAGCCTCTCTCACATAAGGCTGTAATTTAGTGACGTAAGGGAGCAAATAACTGTGTAAAAAACTCCCATATTGTGTGTAAAATAATTACAGGCCAATATTATAGGCCATCCTGGGGGTTTATCCATGTCCTTGTGGATTTTGGGGAGACTAAAAATATGCCATCTCACAAGAATTGGTATTACATTTTTTTTTCTTTGCCCTCCTCTGAAAAATAACCAAGTCTATAGCCTTTCTGTACCAATTCATCAAATTCCAACATGGCACTCTGGTATTTACTAATATCAACATTTACATGTACTTGTGAGTTATTCAGATGTTGGTAACACATTTTTAAATATTGATTTACACTCATCACCAGCTTATTACCTTTATCTGAAGGCTTGAAGACTGTCATGTCTATTGCTTAGAGACCATTGCTTGCCATTCACTCTTTGTTAGGTTATATTCCATTGTATTTGTATTTATATTCTTAAAAAATTGAATATACCAGGTCCTCAACCCTGTTAGCAGCAAATACCCATCCTGATTTTGGTAACTTTTGGCAGTGTGACAAATCACCTAGACCCAGTTGTTTTTACCACAATCGAGTGGCTAGGCCTGACAGAGTGTGCTGTTTGTAATATGTGATGTTCATTATACTGATCATTGCCTTAGCTGTGTAGGTTATATTCTGCCAAGGCTATAACATCCAGCCAGTTTCCAAAGGTTCAGGGAACCTTCCACACACTTCAGCCATTAGGCAGCTCGAGCTGAGCTGCCTAAAAATAGGTTTGAGCGCCAAGCCCTTCAGAGCTGTCCTGCTGCCGAAGTGAGCTCTCCATGGTGGGCTTCTGAGAACTGTCTGCTTGTTCTGTTCCATGGCTGGGCAGATAAGTTCTCTTTGGGGAAAAACCTTCCACATTTTAAATGTATTCTTTGAATATACTTTCCTGGTTAGAAAAGTTGTATTTTTAAGTAGGAATGTGTGTTTTAAAGAGCTTATGAGACACAACTGTGTTTTTTTAACAGGAGTGCCCTTTATTCTTGTCAGTTTTAAAAGTAGTTGAAAACCATATTTTTCTGAAGAGAAACTATTATTTTACTTTTGGGGCTGGCAATTTTTATTAGTGCTTTTTACTGTGTTTTTGTTGGAGAAAGTGACTTTTTGCAAATTTAAATTTTTGTCTTTTGCTGCTTGTTTCCCCCTTGAAAGGGGAACCATTCTCAGCATGTCGGTCCTTCTAGTCACAGAAAGAAAAAGTTAGGCAAGCAGCCTTTGTCAGCACAGCAGGCTAGCAGTTTGCCTTAGCCACAGGCAGATGACTCTGCTGCAGCCAAAGCTGTTTCCTCGGATCACTCATCTTTTACCTCTAATCAGTGTGGTGTAGTACCTACAGATACTATGAAACGGGTCTTAACCACATCCTTTGAGGCTTTTAAGGTTCCCTAAGTGAGCAAGTAAGAGCCACACTCTGTTAGTCCTGGGAAAGAGATCAGAGATGCCTTCCCTGTTCAGACACATTGTTGTGTCCATCCCTGGGGAAGTTGCTGCTACCATCAACAACCCTGCTAGCCCCATTTTCCTTGTCAAAAAGAAACAAAAACTAAACATATATCATCTCCTGCTCAAATTTCTCTGGACAAGAGTAGTTTACTGTATCTGGATCAGGGTCCAATTCAGACGGTTGATCCTTCTTATAAAGTGATTTCTAGTAAAAGGAAAAGGGTTCCCACTTTTCCTAAAGAGATTTAAGATTCATTCAAGATTCTCAATCTGGACAGGAAGATGAAGGAATATATGTAGTTTTCTCCTCCGATTTCTGATTCAGATAATGCAGTATTTGATTCTCCCTCCTCTTTTTTTTTTCCCAAAATGTGCCAGTGTTTAAATGGGAGTACACTGAGGTTTTTCAGTCCCTCAAAGTACCAAGAGCTGTTACAAATGGAATTTCCAGAACCTTCACCCATTCCTCCATTGCTGTCAGCATTGGAGGATGTGTGCGCCACTGCCTGCATGTTTCCTGATAGTGAGCCCGCTGCCCTTAAAATGCAGATATATTGTATAAAGTTCTTCTGTCTTTGACATTTTTATTCACATTTCCCAAACCTGACCCAGCAGCTATAGCCTTATTTAATCCTTCTGCTACTAAACATTTATTTAATTCTAATCCTGTAGTTTTTGACAAGGATGGGAAAGTAATTGATAACTTTAGCCTTGGATGTGCATAGACAACTCAGGTTTTTATTTGGATAAAACCAAGTCCTTTAGGAAATCTGACAGTCTCTTCACTTCCTACCATCTCAGGGCACTGGGCAGACCTGTTTCCAAGCAGACAGTCTCCTCCTGGATCTCTAAGGCTATTTCCTTTTGTTATGTAGCAAATGGAAAAACCCTTGCATCTCCAGTTAAGGCTCGTTCCACTAGAGCTGTGTCTTCTTCAGGTGCTTTTTTCAAGGGTCTGGATACTTCCTCTGTCTTAGAAGCAGCCACTTGGTCTTAAGTCCATGCCTTCACAAAACACTACATGTTTGATGGTTTATATAGCTCTAGAGCTGGTTTTGCCAGGGCTATTCTTCAGGGATTTGTAGAGAGTGCTACTCCTCTCTTACCATTCTATCGTCTGCATGAACGTTGGTATTCTCCCTCTTATTAATACTGCAGCATGTTAACAGAAGGACATAGAGTAGTTGTTTAAAATCTTATAACTTCTTTCTGTCAGATTCTTAATATTACCCAGCCTTTGCCCTATAATAGAATGATAGAAGTGAGCTCAGATGGATACTCATACTTAGAGCAGATAAGGAGAAGGGGTTGAATGGTAAAGTATCCATTAAAAGTGCTTTAGATGCACGAGGTATACCTAGAAAATAGTGATACATATTATATTTAATAGGAAATAAACCCACTTAGTAAGAACACTGTAGAATTTTACCCAACCTGTCATAACATCATGTATCTAAATATGGGCTATCTAAGATAAGACTGCTAAAAACAAGATTTGAGTATTTTATCTTACTTTATGAAATACCATATATTTAATGCATCTGAGGATCGAGATTATCCATCACAAAACAGTGATATTGTCTGTGTATAATACATTTATTACACAAATAGTATGATGTGAGTGATTATTTGTACTGTGCATATATTTACAGCTGTGCATAATCTATTTCCTATATTAGAATCACCTTCTCATTCTATATATGATATCTGTAAGTGTTCTATCATTTAGATGTATTGTATAACTATACACATAGAGTTATCTCTTTTTAACATATATACTTATACGAAAGCATCCATCCATCTCTAAACGGCTGTTGGAAGACCTTATTTATGTAAAGTACTCTAGTATCTAAAGTACTATATAGCTGTGTAAAAATGCTTTTGGTAAACAGCAATATAATGTTCCGAGTGTCATATAAAGTATATATTGTGGGTCTCCATGTAGGACAAGAATAGTAATAAGTCCTGTTTTTTATACAAATTGGTGACATATATATTTGCACCAAATTGCCTAAACATATGTATTGAGCTATTATTATCCATAGAATATATATTTTATGATTTGAATGGGTTGCCCAGAGGTATAGAGGTAAAGTTATGTCTATTATATTTGTTTAAAGTTGAGCCTTGATGTATCTATATAATGTGTCTAGTGTTTATATTATATATAACACTGTAGATGAAACGCTACCAGCCAGGTAAACGGTCCTTACCAAGTTACATAAATAAATTTAGTCAGAAAGAAAACAAGTAGGAGCGAAGCAAATATATCAACGAACTTGCCAAACTGTGATAGTACAATGAATAATCCAGGGATATACAGTAATGTTCTCAACGAACCAAGAAATAGATATATAAAAAAGCAAAACTTTATTCCATGAGATAAGCGCTTTCGCTGTAATCAGCTTCCTCAGATCTCTTAACAAATTCTGACTTAAAATGTTCAAAATATATAAGCATATCAATTAAGCAATTAATAAAATAATAAAATAGAAGAATATTTTAAAAGGGAAATGTTGAAACTGCTAAATACATATAAATAATCCACATAATACTTAAGGCAAACAGCTTAATCTAATATATAAAAAATATATAGTTAGATGTTGTGGACCACATTATAAGTCCACATATATAGCACATCTTCCAATATTGTACCTTTTTAAAAAAAGAGTCTATATATATATATATATATATATATATATATATATATATATATATATAAAAACGTATAAAACATCTAAAAACCACACATAAAGAATTTGACATATGTGCAAAAACTGCTAAAAACCATACATATGTGAAAAAGATCCATGAGGCAAACAGCTTAAATCTAATATATAAAAATATGATATATACTTGATTGACATATGAATATACTTCATTGACATATGAAAGACAGAAATGCAACAGTATGATTTGTTTCTATGGGGAAAAGCATAAACCTTCCATGTTTAAAACAGTTTACATATATGAATTTGTGACTTGGTGTATTCTAAATTATTTAGCAATGATATATATTTTGTAATACTTGGTTGTCTATTATAATTAAATGAAGAAAGTGGAAAGAAGTAAAACGGAGCATCTGTTGAGTGTGATGACGTCATTGTGCATGCGCAGAGGTGCTGCAGTGACGACGAATACACTTTTTTCATTTCTAACTTTTGGAAATGGAATATAACACAAGGAGGGTGTAATATAAGTATATTGTAAGTGAATTACACTCGCTGGACAAGTTTAACAGTGACAATATGATGGGAAGAATTTGAGTTTTAAAATGGAATTTGAGCACATGGCGTGGGTAATTTGCTTGCATTTTAAACTGCAGCTTTATTTACACTGTTAGAAGTAGTAGGAATGTATAGAAGGTTAGACCTAGATTTGTTATTGTAATTTTTAAGTAACAGCATGTATTTGAAGCAAAGCAGATAATATAGTGCAATATAATTCTAGCAAAGAATATATAATGAACAGAGACTTTCAGTATCATTGTTCTTTAAATAATGATGTTTAGCATAATATATAGCATTTGACATGCTGCTAATAGAAGCAATGTTCTGAAATGTTTCCAAATATGAAATGCTTGCAGATGCCTATGAATGCTTTGACTGCTGAAATAGACTTTTAATGTGCTATAAGGATTGTATTTTAAAAGTAATACTATGCAATGTAAATGAAGGTACTGATGCTTTTAAAAGAGGGTGTGCCTATAGTAACTTGATTGGGAGTGGTATTTCAGGTTAATGAGGCATACAGGGACAGCTTTAAAAACCTCTTTGTGTGTTTTTTTATATTTTTTTTATATTTGTATATGGTCTGAAGAAGCCACGGACAGTGGTGAAAGTGCTTACCGAATATTAAAGTTCTTGGTTTATTTTATGTGGTCTGGAGCTATACTTCGTACAACTGCTACCATCTTTTTCTTTGCTGCAAATAAAATAAATAAATTTTCTGATAAAGATGACCATACAACGGCATTTATTCTACTTAATATAGCTGGGTCAGAAGCTGCAGAAAGGGAATGCTCATTTGTGTATGCACCTTCTGTTTATGCTGGAGAGGGGGAAAAATATCATATTGTACTGGCTGAATCAAGGGAGGACTCAGAGTGCTTAAAACATAAATTTAGAGAAATGTGTAACCCCCAGACAAATATTACTATGGAAAGGCACTTAATTTACACAAGGGGTCAAAAGCCTGTTGAAACTTTTGCAGCATGTATAACTGACCTGAGAAATAAAGCTAAAATGTACAGATTTGGTGACTTAAGGAATGAGTTGATAAAGGACAGACTTGTGTGTGGTATAAAGGATGATGCTGTGAGAGAGATTTTGCTTTGTAATAGTGATTTAACTTTGAATAAGGCCATTGAGATTTGTCAGATATACGAGCTTACAGAAAAGCACACACATATGCTTACAAATGAGTGCAGCTCTAGAAGGCACAGTGATAAAGCTCTTGTCAATAGTATGCAGCACGTGGTTAAAAGAAATAGGCCCAAGCACATGGCAGCAGTAACCCCTGCAGCACTCACTAGTAAACCCCATAACTTTCTAGTACATTCCAGAATCTGGACAGCCTCAGTAAAGCATAAGAGTGAGTCAGCACACTCAAAGCTTGAGCACCAAACTAGTTTCATTGCCAACTGTTGTAATTGTGATGAAAGTCATGAATCTAAAAGAAAAAAGTGCTTAATTTTTGGTCAACTTTGCCACAAATGTAATAAATGGAATCACTTCAAAATATTTTGTAAATTAAAGGAGTGTGGGCATTCTTTCATTAAAAGGGAACATTTAAGAAACAAGCTGAACAGTTAGACTGTGGCAATTCTACTCTTTATGTTGATGGTGTGTCAGTGCTTCATGAAAGAGTCAGTGCAGTAGATTTAAAGGCCAAGAATGTAGTATTTTCTGCTGTTCGGATAAATGGCAAACCCATAGAGCTCAAAGCTGACACAAGCTCCAAGTGCAGTGTTATGTCTGCAGAAGCATTTGCAAGAATATGTAAAGTGAAAGACTTGATTTGGCAAGGTGTGCTAAACTTGTTGCTTATGGAGATGAAGAAATTCAAACTGAAGGCACAGTTGTGCTTTCATGTTACTCTGCTGGAAGAAGCTACTACTTATTTTATGTGGTCAAAAGACACATTCAGTCATTATTAGGGCTCAGAGACGTTTTGAAAATGGGAATGCTATCATTTAACAAGGAAGTCCACCAAGTTAGTTTAAAAGAACACTAATTTTGCCCAGCACATTTTTTCTACCTATGCTGATCTTTTCAAAGACAAACGTCCAGTTGTGTACTCCATGAAGTTGGACCTAGAGTTCAGTCCAGTTATCAGGCCAGCACATAAAGTTCCAGTAGCCAAGCAGGCAGAGTCAAAGCTGAGTTAGATAAAATGGTGTGACAATAATTGTAATTTGCCCAGTGGAAACTCCAACATAATGGATTTCTTCCATGGTAGTAGCTCTTAGTCAGCTCAGATGCCATATGTATTGATCCACGAGATTTGAACAAAGCGCTAAAAAGGCCTCATCACCCACTGCGCACAGTTGAAGTTGCAGCTTTGATACCGAATGACACTATTTTTTCTGTCTTAGATGCAGAGAGTTCATTTTGACAAATTCAGCTTTACAAAAAATCCTCATTGCTCACTCTTTTCAGTACTCCATTCGGCAAGTACAGATTTTTGAGAATGCTATTTGAGATAAATTCTGCAAGTGAAGTCTTTCAGCATTCAGTGGAGCTAATTTTTTTCTGAGTTATCCTTGTGCTATCATAGTAGATGACATACTAGTAGGAGGTCGTAATGAAGCCAAACATGACAGAAGCCTCAGAATAGTTCTAAAAAGGGCACATCAAGTGAATCTTAAGCTCAGTCCACACAAATGCACATTCAGTCTACAAGAAGTTCCTTATGTTGGTCACTTATTTACATGTACAGGCCTATGACCAGACCCATCAAAGCAAACAGCCATTCTCGAGATGTCAGCTACAGACGGTGTTCAAGCCCTGCAACATTTTACTGTCACAGTCTATTACCTAGGCAAGTTCATTCCAGACTTGAGATAACTTTCAGCACCACTTAGAGAGCTGACACGTAAAGATGTATCCTGGTCCTTAGAAGCCAGAGGTGGCCGACTTGATGATTGTAGAACCCTTGGAGCCGACAGCTTTTCCAGTATCGTCAGCTCTATCTGCTCGGACATCTTCAGTGCTGACAGGGGACTCTAGGAGCCAACGCTGCCCTGTTGGATCTGGTGAGGATAGTCACACTGACTTGGTGCCGACTCTTCCTCTCTGGGCTTCGGCTCGGGTGTGCTCAGCTCCTACCTCGGGCTCGGAGTCTACGGCATCGGTGCAGGAGGGGATCGCAGTCCCTTTGGGTCCGTCGACTCCTCCTCATCGGAGCCGTGGTGCTTTTGAAGTCATGAGGGGAGTGTTGTCCAAAGGAGTTCCTATTGACGCTATGGTGGTGGCGGCGGCCACAAAGAAGGAATTGTCGGAAACTTCTGCATCTATCCATCCTCCTAACAGAGAGTCCAGAATCATGGATAGATATGGGAAATGCATGTTCAGTGACTTTCACTCTGCGATCACTGAACTATCTGACCCATTTTACCAGACTGCAAAGAGATCTCCTTAAGGAGCTGAGAGATTCTCTTCAGGGTACTGTAGCTGCAGGCGTCTCTGACAAAGTTTTGGCCCAGCTTGCTACCCTTAATTCCATTGTGAACTTGTCCATGCGCCTCATACCATATGCGGCTGGTTTGAGTAGGGCTGCAGGTACAGGGATTGCTCTTCGCAGACATGCCTGGATGCACCTCTGTTCCTTTGCAGAGCCTTTCAAGTCTTCATTTGTAAACACCCCATTTGAAGGCTCATCCTTGTTTGGGTCAAAGGTAAAGGAAACATTGACCAGGTGTGAACAGGAGGGAAAGACTCTGTCTGCCATCAGAGTCCGGTTTTCCACCCCTACTCAGCCTTTTCCCAAAGGCCAAAGGGTGGGAAGATGTGGCTCCGGAAAGCCCAAGGAGCCTTTCAGGACACACGTGGAGAACCCCCCCCTCCAGGGGCAGAGGAGGGGGTAGTAATGGAAGACACCGCCCTCGTGGCAGAGGGGTCCGCAACACCAGGGTGACAGAGATAATTTCTCTGGCCAACCTTGTCAGTGCTCCTGAGAGGAGGCCCGACTGTCCTGCTCTGGAGTCGGTCGGGGGTCCCTTATCTTTGTACCCAGAAGCCTGGTTAGATATCACAAATGACAGATGGGTACAAAGCATCATTTCCAGAGGGTATTTTATACAGTTCTTCGCGCCACCCATTCTTGTCAAGAAAATCCCAGACATTCCACCCAGTTACAGGGAACAAGCAACCATAGAGGTCCGCAAGTTGCTAGAAAGAGTCATCCAACCAGTCCTAGCAGACCAAACAGGATTCGGAACTTACTCAAGATTCTTTTTGGTACCAAAGGAAACAGGGGACTGGAGACCCATTTTGGACCTCAGCAGACTGAACCAATCTGTAAAAAAAGAGAAGTTTCAGATGGTCACGTTTCAGTCCATACTCCCCTTTTTAGGGAAAGACAATTGGATGTGCTCGATTGATCTCAAGGATGTGTACTACCACATAAAAATGGCCAGACCATCCAGAGATCATCTGCGTTTCCAGCTGGGAGCCAGTCGCTACCAGTTTCGAGCCCTGCCCTTTGGTCTCACTACGGCCCCCAGAGTGTTTACCAAATGTATGGCAGGGGTCACGGCTCACTTGAGGCGTCTAGGATTCCAGGTGTTTCCATACCTAGATGATTGGCTCCTTATCTCCACCACCAGGCATCAACTGATTCAGGCAACAGAATCCTCTCTGACACTCTGCAACCACTGAGGCATTACGGGCAACTTCGAAAAGTCTGCCTTGTCGCCATCGCAGCATATCGTCTTTATAGGGGCAGAGTTAGACACCTCATCCACCACTCTGCGTCTTCCAGTCGAAAAGGTATCAATTCTTCGCCAACACATCACATCACAGCTTTCAAAGATCAGAGCTCCAGCCGCAGAGGTCTTGAAAGTACTAGGTTTGATGGTGGCAGCAATTTTAGCCATTCCATTGGCGAGGATGCATATGCGGGATTCTTCAATAGCTCCTGTTCACTCAATGGTCTTAGCGGGAGGGGCCAATGAACCATATGATTCTGATTACAAACTCTTGCAAGAGGGATCTTCAGTGGTGGTTGACGTCTCTACATGTCACAATAGGACGCCCCTTTGTACTTCCCCATCCAGTAGCCACTGTGACCACGGACGCTTCTCTGATAGGGGAGGGCATTTTCAGGGAAAGACTGCCCAAGGCACATGGATGGATCAAGAGTCAAATTTGCATAGCAATGTCCTAGAGATGAGAGTGGTACTTCTGGCGTTGCAGTACTTTCAGGACTCTCTCCCTCTAGGGACAATTGCCATACAGACTGACAACATGTCACTGGTCTGGTATTTGAACAAACACGGCGGGACCAAGTCTTACCCCCTTTGCCGAGAAGCCCTTAGAGTTTGGCAGTGGGCTGTGTCATTCCAGCGCTTTCTGTTGGCAACGCACATCCCGGGGAGATCCAGCGTGATAGAGGACAAGCTGAGCAGGGCAATATTGTTGCCACGAGTGGACCCTCAAACAGGAGATTGCGGACAGGATTTTCCCCCAAATGGGGCCAGCCTTGCTGCGATCTCTTCGCCAGCCACATCAACACCAAATGCAGAAGCTACTTTGCCCTGACCCCCCCCCCCCCTCCGGGAGAACCCCCGAGGGATGCACTCATACATGATTGGTCCCGAGTCTCCTTTATGCATTTCCCCCAATTCTGCTGATACCCAGATTTTTACAGAAAGCGAAGTCACTGGGAAGGACTGTCATTCTTATAGCCCCTCATTGGACTCTGCAGATTTGGTTTCCATTATCTCTTGGAGGATCCATGGATCCTGGACCCAGTTCCAGACCTTCTGACACACCCATCGGGACCTCCATCCTTACTTGCCATCAATGAAGCTAACTGCTTGGCTGCTTCAGTTCCCCGTATAGCCAGGCTTCATAATCTTTCAGATGACCCAAGTCAAATTTTGTTGGCTTCCCACAAGCCTTCCACCAGAAAATTGTGTTGTAGTAAGTGGAAGAGATTTTCCCTTTGGGCTTCTAACAAAAACCTTGATCCTTACCAAGTTCCATTGTCATCCATTCTAGAATTCTTGACCGAGATTTTTCATGAAGGAACTGCAGATGATACCGTTAGGGTCCAGTTAACAGCTATGTCTAATTTCCATCTAGGTGTTGATGGACTGAATATTATGCAACACCAGTTATCCAAGGCCTCCCTCAAAGGTACTTTTCACATGAGACCTCCAGTGAAGACTCCTTATGCTCCCTGGAGCTTGAATTTCATGCTTTCCCATATTATTCTTTCTCCCTTCGAACCAGCATCATCTTGTGAGCTCAAGTTTGTCATGGAAAATTATTTTTCTAGTGGCCATTACTTCTGCCCGCAGAGTGTCATAGCTTCAGGCATTATCTATCAAGCCTCCCTATATGACAGAGTATCCCTTAGGACTAACCCTTCTTTTTTGCCTAAAGTATGTTCTGTGACGAACATAAATCAAGTTATTGATTTGCCCGTTTTTTTCCCCAACCATGCCAACAAATTAGAATACATACTGCACAAACTTGATGTTCACAGACAGCTTGGATATTATCTGGACAGAACAAAAAACTTCAGAAAGTCAGACCAGCTTTTTTTTCATTCTCTGAAGCCAGAAAAGGTAGACTAATGGCTAAAACAACCCTTTCTAAGTGGCTTTCAGATTGTATCACCTACACTTACTCATCTGCTAATAGGTCTTTGTTGCATAAAGTGAAGGCGCATTCAACCAGAGCAGTCTCTACTTCTTCGGCCTTTCAAGCCAAGTTACCTCTTGACAATATCTGTGCTGCAGCCACTTGGTCTAAGCCTCACACTTTTATGACTCATTGCAGAGTGGACAAAGCCTCCAGGGACAGGGCTTCCTTTGTTTCTACGGTCCTGAAAAATGTACTCCTGTGAGCCACCCAGGATTTAGGGTGCTAGGGACGCTACCCATCAGTGAAGAATGAACGTCGAGATTGAACAACTTCACAAAGAAGTTATGTACTTACCATAACGTTCCATGTGAGTTGCTCCATCTCGCCTTCATTCTCACATCCCTCCCTCCTTCCCCCACCTGGCTGACGGTTGACCTGGTGACTGACTTCATCCTGGTTATTCAATGTTTCTTCCTGTCTGGGGAGATTAGTCCTCTTACTAGGATATGGTACATGCAGCAAACAAGATCTGAGGTAATTCCAGCAATGCATCATAGGATAAGGGGCTTGGTCTCGAGCTACTGGTAATCTTTGAGCTTTGCTAAACGGCCATGTCTGAGCCATGGATCGGCTCCGAACCCATCAGTGAACAATGAAGGTGAGATGGAATAACTCACATGGAACATTATGGTGAGTACATAACTTCTTTTTTTCGAGTTTCAGAACCGAAGTCTTCAACTAAAGCGAAGTACCCCGTTGGGGGAAACTTTTTCTTGCCCTAAACCAATGTCAGTAAAAGCCAATAATTGCATTTCTTGTGGAAAGCAAATACCTCATAAAGATTTTCATTTGTACTGTATTCCTTGCCTAGGCCTTGACCACGACATACCTCGCTGTCAGTTTTGTGCCTTATTTAAACAATGAACTATTCGTCGTCTGTATATTTACCCTTCTAAATATTTTGGTACTTGGTTCAATTATCCAGGTATGGCTTCAGTAAGCCACCCAACTACCGACATTCCGAAAAAACGCAAAGATAAAGACAGAGGCAGACCGCATAGGTCCAAAGCTGCTCACGACGCTTCTCCTAAGCTAGTCGCCAGTTCGCTTCTACTCAGTGAGTCACTTTCGCAGCCCCTGATACCCACTACTTCAGATTTGCAGGCCTCTACTGAGACCCATTCGGAGTCCGGTATGTCGTAAGATGCTTCAACTGTGGACCCTGCGGATGTCTCTACCTTGGATGGGTCCGGAGCCGCTGTGCAGGCACCGGCTTCTGAGGGTGCATTCAGGCCAATTGACTTGCATATTAAACTGACACCATCTTCTTCTTCAAGGCCTAAAACTTGATCCATGCCTAGAAAACCGATGCCCAGACCCACATGGTCAAGCCTGTATGCCTAAAAAACAAATGATAAGAATGGCTGAAGACCTTATTACTTTAATCAGAGGAAGCCAACCTACTCCCTCTAAGAGACCTAGGACTAGTTTGCTTCTGATTCTTCTGATCAGGATTATGAAATTTCTGTTTCCTCTGATGACCAGGATTTACCCTTGTCTACCTATGAGGATTTTGATGCAAAGGACTCTGTTCCCTCTGCTTCCCCTCCAGAGGATTTCTCTTTTGGCGAAACCTTGCATACTCTTAGAGAGCATTTTTGCTGGGAAAGCCAGGATTACTCTGACTCTAAAAGAGACTTGGGGATTTCTTACTCCTGCCCCAACACAGGCCTTAAGCTATCCCCCCTGTACTGGACATTGTTGATGATGCGTTTTCAGAATCTAGCACAGCCCCTGACTCAAAAATCCTACTGCGGATCCTGAGACCATTTCACAGGGCCCAAGGGCATTAAGGCTACTACTGCCAAAAATCCTACCCCCTCTGATCGAGATTCCAGGGCGCTGGATAGATGGGGTAAGAAGGTATACACTTCTGCAACCTTGGCCATTAGGGCCTTAAACTGCCAGTTTCATATGTTAAATTATCAGCAGCATACTATTGGATTGCTTAAACAGAAATTGATGTTGATTCCTGACTCTGTTGAAAATAAAGATTTACAGGATTTAATGCGTTCTGCTGAACAAGTTGGAAAACATACTTTGCAATGTGGTTTTGATTCACTAGAGGCATCTTGCAGAGCTGCTGTCACTGGGTCTGTACTTAGAAGGCATGCTTGGCTTAAGGAGCAATCTTTGCCAGATCATGTTAAAGCTAAATTGCTGGATGCTGCCTTAAACCAAGACCGCCTGTTTGGCAACAAAGCAGAAGTACTACTTAAAAAGATGGAGGAAAAAGCTAAATCTATGCAAACTGTTAAAGATTTCCTGCAAGTACAGCCTCCCAGATTTAGTAGGCATTGGCCCTCAAAAAAATTGGTCCTTTCCTGCCTCTTCCAGGCCTTCTCAGTCCAAACTCAGAACCAGCAGAACACTCAGGCTTCAGTCCCAAGGTACTCACAGGGCTAAGCAGTGGGAGGCTCCCACTTCCAAAGCAGGGAGTGGAAAGACTCCCCCCATGTGGTAAACTGTGTCAATGACGTAACTTTAAATCTTCCAAGCCCTGCACAACAGACTGTTCCCATAGGGGGAAGGATTGCCTGGAAGACAAAAAATTGGGAACTCATTACCCAGGACAAATGGGTTTTAAATATAGTTTCCCAAGGATACAGATTCCACTTTCACGCTTTACCAATGCCAAACTGTTGGCCAGACTTGCCCCCAAATCATTGTGCAGAAGCTCAAAAGCAAATTCTTGCTCTCTTAAGCATCAGAGCTATTCAACCTGTTCCAGAAGAGGAATGGGGACAAGGTTTCTACTCAAGACTTTTCCTGGTGCCCAGAAAAGACAACTCCTGGCGTCCTATACTGGACCTCTCTATCCTAAACACTTTTTTGGTGATTCCAAAATTCAAGATGCTGACTCTTCACCAACTGCTTCCTATGCTAGGCAAAGATGCCTGGTTGGCAACACTGGATTTAAAGGAAGCTTAGCTGCACATCCCAATAAGGGAATCCTGCAGAAAATACCTACACTTCAAAGCAGTTCTCTTATATGGCTATTGACCAAGTATGTCAACCGTTGCGGGGTGGGCCTGTTCCCTTAAACTTGGAAGAACCTGAACTTGCATGGCAGGTCAGATTAAATGCCTATAAATTTCCAGGTCTTAATGACCTGTGTTCTATTAGTTGCATACTTAAACGCAAAAGCTTAGGTAGATGAGAATGATGGTGCTAAGCTTGGTTATGAATGCATTACCAATGCAATATTTAGTTTTTTGCTTTCTTATAAACTTGTGAAGATAATTGTTTAAAATTAATTGTTAGTCAGGTCTTATTGTCGTTTTGGTAATTGACAAGCTGGAACAACAGCCATATTAAATGTAGTGTTTTAGTGTAGTTTAATTTTATATAGTGTTTTAACTGTGTTAGAGTTGAATATATTTATTTATTACTTCGAAATTTAAATATGCTATCTTATAGGTGCTTAGTTTGGAGATGCAACTTGATAAATGTATTTACACTTACATATACTGCTTTAAGCAGTTATGAGGGTTTGATTGTGATTGCTGATGCAAAAACGTCACTTCCACTGTTTTTTTAAAAGTCATGTGTATTGCAATTTTTTTTTACTTCTGAAGAAGTTTGCTTTGGTGCAAACGAAAAGTGCTTTAAGTAATAAAGTATCTAATAGAAGACTCATTTGCTGAGCTGTGCATTTGCGTTGGTTTTACCAGTTTATTCGTTTTTTTGGCACTATCAGTTCTCTGCACTGCCCTTTGGCTTATCTACTGCGCCCAGGGAATTCTCAAAGTGCCTAGCTCCGGTCATTGCATTTTGCAGGCAAAGAAATATCCAAATATATCCAAACCTGGACGATTGTCTAATTCAGGTAGAAAACCAGGACATACTACTGAATCATCTGGTGTCTGTACAGAAATTGCTAACTTCCCTGGGGTACACTATAAACGAAAATAAATCACATCTTGTACCCTGCCAACAGTTGTATTCCTGGAAGCAAGCTTGAATACAACTTTCCCAGATGGCCTACCTCACACCAGAGAAACAAGTTCATTTGACAGCCTATTTCAAACTATTGGCCACAAAGACCCAGCTATCTGCAAGGAAAATACTGCAAGCCCTGGGGTTCATGGCCTCCTGCATTCTACTATTTCCATATGCAAGACTGCATATGAGGAAACTACAGTGGTATCTAAAAAGCCTATGGTGTCAACATTCTCTGGATCTAGAATCAATGATTCCTATCATACCTTGTCTACAGATAGAATTCCTTTGGTGGGCAGAGGCCTGCCACCAAAACAAGGGGCTGCCATTCACTCTACCCTCTGCTGCCCAAACCCTAACAGACGCATCAGAGTATGCATGGGGGGGGGGGGGCTTACTTGGTAGGGAAGTGCATTCATTGCAAATGAAACCCAAGTCAAATGCACCTGCATATCAATCAAAAAGAAATGTTAGCTGTACAGAATGCTCTGACAGCCTTCAAGGACCACATTCTTCCAGGACAATTATTGGTAAAGACAGACAACACCACTGTTGTGTGGTACATAAACAACCAGGAGGGAACCCATTCATACCCCCTCTGCAAACTAGCCATGGTTTTGTGGAACACAGCCTTGAGCTACCAAGTGCACCTACAGGCTCAATTCCTGCCAGGAAAGCTAAATATACTGGCAGACGACTTAAGCTGAAATCTCATGGACCCACACGAGTGGAAACTGGAACCAAAGATATTCAACATGTTGAGAAACAAATGGGGGAGCCCAGAGATAGACCTGTTGCCTCCCCCCAGAACTACCAATTGGACAAATTCTGCACAAGGACTCCCCACAAACAAGCTTGGAAAGTGGATGCCCTGTCCTTCACCTGGAAAAACCTATCAGTTTATGCCTTTCCCCCTCTGCCTCTCCTCTCCAAGATACTACTAAAGATCAAATTGGACAAACCAGGGACAGTACTGATTGCAACAGACTGGCCACGCCAACACTGGTACCCCTTTTGCGCAGTGTGTCACTGCTGGCAACATGGCACTTGCCTCAGATCCCTGCCCTGCTGTCTCAGCAGGAGGGCCAGATTCTGCACCCACAGATTCAAACCCTGAACCTGGCAGCCTGGCTAATTACCTGATCTCTCCATTACCATCCCTCTGTAAGCAAGTGATGGATGTCATTCTGGAGGCAAGGAGGCCTAGTACTAGAAAATCCTATGCCATAAAATGGAAAAGATTTTGTTCCTGGAGCCATTCTCAGGGGATGGGCACAGCAGCACCCAATTTACCTCAGATTCTTCAATACTTAACTGAGATGCTGCACAAGGGCCTTTCCTTTTCCTCCTTCAAAATTCATGCCTCAGCCATTTCAGTACATTACAATACAGAACCACACCCCTCTTCTCTCATCCACTGCTGAAGCAATTCCTCAGAGGGGCCAAAAACTTAAGACCACCCAGGAGATCCCCTACTCCAGCCTGGGACCTTAACTTTGTCTACCTCCCTTTGAGCCAGCTGCAAATGCAGAGTTGAAATTCCTTTCTTTGAAAACAGCCTTCGTTCTAGCCATCACTTCTGCAAGAAGGGTGTCTGAATTACAGGCCCTCATGGCAGTGGAGCCTTTCATCATCTTTCGTGCTGACAGGGTGTCCCTCAGGACCAATCCCTCCTTCATGCCCAAGGCAGTATCCAGTGTGGCCCTTAATCAGTCCATTCATTTGCCAACCTTCTTTTCTAATCCACAGAACAAAGGGGAATGAATACTGCCCTCCTTGGACGTGCACAGACAACTTGGATTTTACTTGGACAGGACAAAACCTCTCAGGAAATCTGAACAGCTGCTGGTTGCATTTGCTGCAGGGGCAGAGGGGAAGTCCATTTCAAAGCAAACCATTTCTATTTCTAAGTGGATAGGCCATTGCATTAATTTCTGCTATAAGCACCATGGAAAACCTACGCCACAGAGGATTAGATCTCATTCCACCAGGGCTGCATCTACTTCCACAGCCTTTCTCAGAGGTGTTCCTACCAGGGACATCCTAGAAGCTGCTACCTGGAGTTCTGTGCATACCTTCACCAAGCATTACCACTTGCCACTTTTTTCAAAATCCAGAGCTGGTTTTGCCACTGCAGTCTTACAGGGCCTTGTAGCTGGTCCTAATGCTATCTAATTACCTCCTCCCATCCTTAGCTTTGGGAATCTACCTAAATGTGATGATTGCAACAGTGAAACACGAAGAACATAGTACAGTTGTGTACACTTGCCATAAATGTAGATGTTCAAGTGTATTCACTGATACAGTCCTGGTTACCCTCCCTCCAGCCCCCTGACTTCTATTGGCTATACTTCTATTCTTGTCTACTATGCTTAAAGCTTTGTGGTGCATTTGCTTTTTTGTTGGAGGTGTAACCTTCTATATAATTTCTTCCCATTATGGGGGCACCTGACATCTGGGGCAAGAAAAACTGATGTAATGGTGTCGACTGCATGCTTATACCCCTGACTACCTGACGTCATGGAAGAAGAAACAGCAACTGACGCAGGACCCAAGACTTAGATAATCAGGCCGACTGAGGGCTACTGCAAGCAGATAACCCAAATGTGATGACTGCAGCAGTGAATACACTCGAACATCTACATTTATGGTAAGTGTACACAACTGTACTTTTTCTTGAATCTCAGAAATATTCCTTGTGATAAACATCTTGGTTCACCTGTTCAGAGACGTCTGTCGAGACAAATCAGATGTTGTTTCCATGTGTCAAGAACAGCAGGTAAGCGAAAAACAATCTGTTGAGGAAACACCTGTCCCAGAAGCCCTACTACGATAAGACCAGCAGACCGCTCAGTGCATTATGAAAAGGAGAGGTGGTAAGGATGCAAACATCCAAAGGTTACAATCGGATTGGTGTTGTGGAAAATATTTATTCAGAGCAGAGATTGTACATTGTGAAAACAAAAGAAGAAATCTTTAGGCAGAATTGAAAGGGTCTATATCAGCATTTCGAAAACTGACAATATTGAATACGATATTGTCTCGTTGAGAATGCCAAAAGTGCAGAACATTGAACGGCTAAACGGAAATCTCCATAAGAGGAAATTTCCGTTTACTTCAATGTAGTGTGGTCTCGGAGTTGGTATATTTAAGTAGCGGGGGTGCAGGGGGGGGCGCAGTTTTTTTTTTGGTGTTTTTTTTTATCGGCATTCGAAAATGTAATAGGTCGATCATTTCAGTTGACATTTAGTGATTCGACCCATTACATTTTTGAAATGCTGATAGAGACCCGAATTGGAACCATTTACTACTGGTATCTGAGTCTATACTACAGCAAATAGCCTGCGAGAAAGACTCTTTATCTCAAAATAAGTTATGCAGTGTTCCAGTTCCAGAGGAAGTCCCAGAGGACATTCCTGTTCCTGTGACGAATCCAGAAGCTTCTGATAAGAGCTGTGCACCGCAGACTGTCCCTGTTGCTAATTTTAGTCCTAATTGTTGTGTTACAAGATATGATTGAATCTGTAAACCTTGCAATAGATATCAGACAACCTGGACATGAACACTGTATTTTGTTTCTGATGTACATAGTAATGCATGCCTATCTCTGTTACTGTTTTGCATAAAGGGCATTCTTTTTCAGAGTGAGGATGTAGATCAATATGCATGCTTATATACCTTTAAGAAGCTATCCAAGGGCTTGCTATAGAGTATAAATACTGATCACATACAAGTCTGACTGACATTTTGTAGTTAGCTGTTGAAATGTGAACATGTATGTATGTATGTAAGCTATGTTTGTTAGTTTATTCGTATTTAAAGATGCTGCTATTGATCCTGATGTGTTTGTATATATTAAACCATATGAACAGAACCCCAAGCCTTATTATTTTTAATAAAGACAAATGAGTGGCAACTACCATTTAAGAAGCTTAGAAGACCTAGGCCAGAAACTCAGATGACTGTTTGACTGTGACATACCCACTGAGGTTTCAGAACCTATGGTACATTTGGTTCCTTCTCAGATGCCTCTACCGAGACCCTAGTCAGAAGCTGGTATGGCATTGGAGGTTCTTACGATTGAGGAAAATGTGGATTAAGGTGAGGCATGTATTATTATCTTGGAGGATCCAGAAGGCATTCCCCATATACTAATTAAAGAGGAGATACCAGGTAAACTTGAGATACATCAAGGATCTGTACCACCAAGTTTGGTTCAAGCAGATGTCACACCTAAGAAAAAATGCTAAAACAACTAAACATGTAACTTCTCCTCCTCTTTTCTGGGGTGAAGGAATGGATATTTATTTTTGTCATGGCCTGTACAGGTCCATTATGTGGGAGCCTAGAAAGATAACAGAGGTTCAGAAAAGTTGCTACAACCTCTTGGAAGTGAACACTTCTGCCCCCTTTCTCAGTTTCCTCTTTTTTTTTTTTTAAACAAGTAACACCGTTATTAAATGGGCAGTCATACATTTATATGAATGAAAACAAAATATATTGACATATTTTTAGTTGCAAACATTATGCATCACTTATAATCCATCCAGTCATTGTTGTTCAGACATTACATACCCCATTCACATCCTGGCTTCTTTAAACCTTATTCCTCCTCCAAAACCTTACTCTACTTATATTGTTCGAAAAGTTCCTGTTTTTTTCTATATAATTCACTCCACTCCTTTTCTGAAGATCCTAGTTCCAGTTGTATATTATCTCTGTTACGATATTCACTACTTCTAGTACAGTTGATTTAGACTTTTGATTTTCATTTTCTAGTAGTTGCGTTCATCAGCTACTAGAATTAGACTCAACAATTCCTTACTATGTCTAGGGAATTCTGATTCTGTATCATAGCTCAAAAAATATATTTATTTACACTAATTTGCTCACCCAGTCTTTCTGATAGAGTAGTCTACAAAGAATTTTTCAAGTCTTCCCACTCCTTACACTCCCAAACAATATGTTCCCAATTACCTCTGTCTTCCCCATCACACCTCCCAACATTTGCAATCTACTTGAGGAAAAAAATCTTTGCAGTCTATCTGGGATATAAAAATACCTGTATAAGCACTTCCAAGCAAAGATCCTGAATTTTCTAGACATGTGAATTGCTTATCATGTTCTTCTTCCCAATCCTTTCTTATTTCCTCTGATTGATTCCTATAGTTATTACACAATATTTATATGCCGTACTAATTATCCCTTTATTAATTCTACTTTTCTACTTCCTCCTTTCTTTCATTATTGTTAAATTGTTCTGTTTGTATTTTGTTTTCTCCCTGCTTACGTACCTTTTACAAAATTGTATTTTCATTATGGAAATGAATTAACGTATTAACCATTGTGGAGCTTTTCTCCCCGGGCCTCTGCTGAAAACGGATTTATATCCAGTTGGACTAGTCCGGTAAACAAATGTAAAATAAATAAAATAAATAAATAAATAAAATTTTTAACAGCAGCTCTTGTTCTGGATTGTGCTGAAAACTCTACCAGTGCTGGTCTTTCACTTAAGGATCCCACTATTTCTTTCTCTTTGCCTATATTCTGATATCAGATAGGGAAGGCAATCTCTAGCTTGCAGTCCAATTAAATTTGTGGACTTTTCCCATTGTATGACCTTTCCCTTTCTAATGATTTGCTCCCAATACCTTGGTTCCTTTGCCAGTGTTTCTACAGTAAATTCCAGCGCCACTCTAGCGTATTGTCTGTATCCCTAATTGCAGTCACCCCTATCAGAAAAATCTCCTTTCTCCATCCCCACGTTGGCTTAGTTCTTAAAATAATTTCTGCTGCTTTATAAATGTAATATTCTATATGGTTATTTTCCTTAAGGATCTGCATCCAAAATCACAGTCTCCCATTGTTTTTTGAGCTTCCCCCCTGTTTCATAATCATCCCTTTCCACTTTGAATTATAATTTTCTGTTTGCACTACATACATTAACTGTGTAGTTCTGAAAATACCCATTCAAATCAAGTAATCCCAAACCACCTTGTTCTGTTGAAAGGATCAGCTTATCCCACTTGACTCTTGCCGTCTTCCCCTCCAAGATAACATTTTCAACTCTTTATTAATTGCTTTTTACAACTTCTCTGGTTGATAAAAAGTATGCCTTACCTGTGTATAAAACTAGAGGGACTAAAACATTTTCACTGTTTGTATCTTGCTATCTATATCCATAAAATAGAGCTTCCATTTTTTCAGTTTTTGTATTACCTTTTGTTTAATCTCTTCCTATATATCCTTAGCTGCCTTAACGGAATCCTTTTTAATTTGTACTCCTAAGTACATAATTTTTTCATGTCCCCATAAAGATTGGTATTGCTGAACCAGTTTGTGTGTGGGTACATAGCTTACAGCTATTGCCTTTGTTTTTTCTTGATTAATTCTATATTCTGAAAAGACTTGAAAACTGTCTCAGAGTGTTCCACAACAGTGAAGTGTCCTTTTCAAGTTTTAACATGTGTAAAACAAATATTGTCTGCAAATAAAGCCATCATCTGAAGTAGTTAACTTCATTTATCTGCAACCTGTGGGTATTTGGATCCGAGCCGGCAACTTTTTCCAAGCATCTGCTCCAAGCTCGTCCCCTTACCCATAATCACTCACATCTAGTTTGCTGCTTCATGCATAAGCATCGTGATCTCTTAAGCTCCAAGTTTGGTATAGAAAGTGATAGTTTTTTTCTTGTATTTTCAGTGAGTGTGTGTGGTAGTTAGATAACCCTTTCCTCCCCTTTGCTGTTCGTCGTCTTTTTTTTTTTTTTTAGTAAAAAAAAAAAAAAAAGTAAGGTAGTATTGTAGGCCTACCCAACCTTATGTGTGTGTGGTAGTTTTGGCTGAGTGGGTTTTTACTATGGCTGAGCAGCCAAAACCTACTTTTAAAAAATTTACAGTGTGTGGCCACAAGCTTTCACCGGCTGATGGCCACACTCTGTGTGTTATTTGTCTGGGTGTTCCCCATCTTTCTTTGTCACGTAGTGTGTGTGTGGGGTTCAACTCTAGGGCTGTAAAAGAAAGGAAGGCAAAGCTGGTAGCTAAGGGCCTTCTACCACTTTCTACCTTGGACATGGTGACCTTGGCTCTTCCAGTGGCTAATCAACCCCTTCCCCCAAGGCTGGGTCTCAACCTCCCACTAAGCCTACTGAAGTGGAGACTAAAGGAAAAGAGAATAAAGACAAGGATAAGAGAGGGGATAGGCACCGCAAGCGGTCGCCAGAGTGGGAGCCCTTCCCTAGCCCACTTTCCAAAGTGACTAGGATTACCTCTCCTTGGCTCCACTCCCTGAGGTTCTTCCCGGAGCCGATGGAGCCCTCGGACCCGAGGTCTTCATTAATGTCGTCGCACCGACCAGCCAGATCTGAGTTGGTCGCCTATTCACGCTCGACTCAGAGTCTGTCAGAGTTAGATATGTACAGGATGATTAGGAGGTTCATTTGGGCCCAAATCCAAATGGGAGTCTTGCCAGGCCCCTCTCCAGCCGGAGAGGAAACCTCTATGCCTTTATTCCATCCATTTTCTCCTTCCCCAATCTGACTTCCGGTTTCAGGGTTTATGGATGCTCGGAGCTGGGGGTTTGGTGCCGACGGTTCCTCCAATCTCGATGCCGGCGATTACCTTGAGTTCCTCGGATCAGACCTGTTCGGATCTGAGCAACTCTCAGGGCCGAGAATGGAGAGTTGGATCCGAGGGAATGGAGGTGTCTTCGGCTCCGACATTGTCGGATCTGAGCTGTTCCTTCGGCACCCCAGCTACCTCGGCCCCAATCCTCACAGTGGAGCCAGGAAGGGTTCCTCCTTGTTGGTTGCTAAGGAGGTGCGCTCTCCATCAGCGTTCGATGTGGTGGAGAGGGTTTTTTCCCAAGGATCGAGACTCCAGCCTATTTCCTTGGACTCTGCCCTGGCTGCCGTGGATTTGGTCATGACTCCCTTCAGATTGTCCTAGGGACAGCCCGTGCTAGAGAACCCCCAGGTGGATCCCATCGTGGAACCCCCCGTGACTCATGAGCCGTCTTCAGAGAGTCCCACTGAAGAGGGTCCCCATAAGCACTCGTGTAAAAGGAAGCACATGGAAGGGGGAACCAGATCTTACCCTCTGTGTCGCGAGGCTATGAGAGTGTGGGAGTGGGCGATCTCCACCATTCGGTTTTTGATTGCAACACACGTCCCGGGACACTCCAACATTTTAGTGGACAGATTGAGTCGGGCTATTCTAATGCCATATAAGTCGTCAGTGAAACAATCAATAGTGAAGGAGATCTTCCTTGCGTGGGGACGGCCTTGCTGCAATCTCTTCTCATCTCCTTCCATCGCAAAGTGCAGCCAGTTCTTTGCTCTGATCCCCTCACCAGGGGACTCCTCCAGAGATGCTCTCATCCATGCTTGGCCTCCTGGGTTACTGTATGCTTACCCCCCTGTTACCTCTTATTCCGAAGTTTCTTCAGAAAGCTTGCCAACTGGGGTGCAAAGTGATCTTCATTGCCCCGATGTCCTTCAAGGATGCATCTGCAGTCCTAACAAATGGGTTGTCCTGTCGTCAGACAGCCCTTCGGTCGGCCGGATTCCAAAGTCTGGGTCTGGCCTCGGCTGGTGTCGCACTTCACCCGACGTCATCTCTGCTGGTCTTCGGGTATAAAGGCATCAGCCGATGCCATTTTCCTCAGTCTTTCTTGCCGCGTGGCACCCGAAGCAGAAGCTGTTCGCAAGTGCTGGTCAGTCAGATCCAGAGATTACTACTACCGAATACTACTTCGAAGACTTCTAAAAAGCTAAGTACCCCGTTGGGGACTCTTTCTTGCCTCAGCCGATGTCAGAAAAAGTAAATAACTGTTTAACTTGTGGGAAACAAATACCTCATAAAGATTTCCACTCTTACTGCTTACCTTGTTTAGGCCCAGACCACGTAGCAGCCTGTTTAGCCTGTGCTTCTTCAACCGACGACGCTTAGGCGTCGGTCGGAGTTTGCTGAACAGTTTTTCGGCTCAGATTTTGCGTACATTATGCCGTCGGATCCTCCGACTTCTCAAATTGTTAAAAAACGCAAAGAAAAAGACCGACACTCGCGGTCCGCGGTTTCGGCCGACACCACGGTTAAGCAAACCGCGAGTGTCTCGGTTTCGGCCGAAACCGAGCAAACAGGTCAATCTTCAGCCGAATCCATGACTTCTACCGAGGCTCCTGCTACCCTAGTTGAATCGGCCTCTGAAGTTTTGCCTACTAATGTGGTTCCTATAGAATTATCAGACACCATCCCTTTGGATGCCTCTACCCCAGCACGTGGTGCTGCTAGGCCTCCTGCAGCCATGTCTATTAAGGCCTTTGCCAGGGCTAAAGCAGCCAAAACTGCTAAATCAGTGCCTGTTAAGCCCCCCTCACACAGGCCCAGTTCCAGTTCTCAAATGCTTACTCTGGCAGAGGATCTCATCTCTTTAATTAGGGGATCCCAATCTCACCCAGACAGGGCCTCTCAGCCTCCAGAAAAGAGACCTAGAGCAGAGCCCCCTGAGCCAGTGTCCTCAGATGATTCTTCTGATGATTCAGACATTACGGACCATCCAGAGGATCCTTTTTCTACTTATGAAGATTCCGATGCTGAAGAATCTATTCCATCTGCCTCTCCACCAGAGGAATTTTCCTTTGGGGAAACCTTACATGCCATGAGAGAGCAATTCCAATGGCAGGGACAAGATTTCTCAGATTCAAGAAAAAGGCTTAGGACCTTTCTACACTTACCGCAACATAGGCCCTTAGCTATACCTCCAGTTCTGCCTGTTGTGGATGATGCATTTAATGATGTTTGCACTGCTCCTGATACTTTACCTCCAGCCCCTGCCAAACCAGATAGGTTTTACAGGGTGCCGGACACTCATCACCACCTATACAAGGCCCCACTTGCAGATCCTGAGACTATATCCCAGGGGCCTAAGGCAGTAGCTTCGACCTCAGCAAAAAACCCTCTCCCTTCTGAAAGGGAATCCAGGTCCTTAGAGAGATGGGGTAAAAAAGTTTACACCTCTGCTACTCTATCAGCTAGAGCTTTGAACTGTCAGTTTCATATGATCCAATACCAAGAGTTTATGCTTGATCGGTTAACTAAGAAACTGTCCTCTGATGACTCCTTAGATAAGAAATATGTTTTAGAAATGGTGAATAACATTCAGCAGGTTAGTAACCATTCTTTAAAATGTGGCTATGATGCACTGGAGGCTTCATTTAGATCAGCCATGACTGGCACAGTTATAAGAAGGCATGCATGGTTGAAAGAACAGGTCTTGCCGGATCATGTTAAAGCAAAGCTGTTAGATGCTCCTATGGATAAGGCCAGTCTATTTGGTTCTCCTGCTCAGCAAGTAATGAAGAAAATGGAAGAGAAGGCAAAATCTGTACAAACAGTTAAAGATTTCTTACAGGTTCAGCCCCCAAGGTTTAGCAGGAACTGGCCTTCCAAAAATTGGTCCTTTCCAGACTCCTCTAAATCTCAGAGAGGCAGGAATAGGCGTTCCAGAGGCAGAAATCAATCCAGAGGAGGTGCCTACAGAGGACGCCAGTGGCAAGGCAATAACCAGCGAGGTACAGACACAACCACTGCCACTGCAACAGGACAATCACAGTGACTTGGCTCTGACACCGCCTACCAGGGAACAAATAGCAGCACCCTTAGGCGGAAAGTTAGCCTTATTTTCAAAAATTGGCACTATATCACAAAAGACAAGTGGATTTTGCAGACCATAGACCAAGGCTACAGGTTTCACTTCCACACCTTACCAGTAAAAGAGGAATGCCAAACCTACCTCCAAACCAGAAAACAGAAGCTCTAAAGCAGATAGCTCAATTAACAAAGATGAGAGCTGTGGAAAGAGTACCACCAACAGAACAGGGCAAAGGATTCTACTCCAGACTCTTCCTAGTACCAAGAAAAGAGAAAAGTTGGAGACCTATTCTCGACCTGTCCGCCTTTAAACACATTCATCATTGTCCCAAAATTCAAAATGCTGACCCTACAGCAACTTCTTCCCATGCTGGGCAAGGAGTGTTGGCTGGTAACTCTAGATCTCAAGGAGGCATACCTGCACGTCCCCATACGACCAAATTGCAGAAGATACCTCAGATTTCTTGCAGGATCAGAGCATTATCAATTCTCAGCATTGCCCTTTGGCTTATCTACTGCACCCAGAGTATTCACAAAATGCCTGGCATCAGTAATCGCTCATTGCAGGCTACAGGGAATCCAAATTTATCCATACCTGGACGACTGCCTGATACAAGTGGACAACAAAAGCAAGCTGACAAAAGACTTACAAAGGGTCATTTGCTTACTACAAGCCCTGGGATACACAGTCAATTTAAAAAAGTCAAGACTGACACCATCCCAAACAAGAACATTCTTGGGTGCGGAATTGGACACAGTAAAACAGATGGCATTCCTAACTGCAGAAAAACAAGAACAACTCCCTCTTTACTTCTTGGCATTAACAAAGCAGAACAAACTAACAGCAAGGAAAGTACTGCAGGCCTTGGGCTTCATGGCATCATGCATAATCCTGGTCCCCCATGCCAGACTGCATATGAGAAAGCTACAGTGGTACCTAAAGAATTTATGGTCTCAACACAGGCACAGCTTAGAAACTGAAATACCACTAATCCCATGCCTGAAACAAGAGTTCCTATGGTGGGCTCAAGCATGTCAGTCAAACCCAGGCTTGCCCTTCCACAACTTTCAAGCAAGCCAAACCATCACAACGGACGCCTCAGACCTAGGTTGGGGGGCACACATGCTGGACAAATGCATACAAGGATTATGGACTCCAGACCAGCTGCACCTGCACATAAATCAAAAAGAAATGCTGGCAGTAAAACTAGCAATCCAGAATTTCAGACCATTCCTCAAAGAAGGCCATTTAATGATAAGGACAGACAACACCACATTCATGTGGTACATCAACAAACAGGGAGGCACTCATTCATACCCCCTATGCAGAATGACTCTGGACCTTTGGAATATGGCTCTGAGCTACAACATCCAGTTACAGGCAATATTTGTACCGGGAAAAGAAAACATCCTAGCAGACATGTTAAGCAGAACTACCTCGGATGCTCACGAATGGATGCTACACCCGGACATCTTCAAGGCCATCACAAAGAAAAGGGGAATGCCACAAATAGACCTATTCGCATCCCCACTCAATCACCAGCTCAAGAAATTCTGCACAAGGACATACCACCCACTTGCATGGAAGGTGGACTCTCTATCCTTCAGTTGGAAAGGCCTGACAGCATATGCATTTCCACCTTTTCCTTTGATGCACAAGGTACTACTGAAAATCAAAGAGGAACGTCCAAGGATAATTCTGATAGCTCCAAATTGGCCAAGACAACACTGGTATCCATTGCTGAGGAGCATGTCTCGGGGGAGAATGTGGACAACTACCCCTGATGCCTTTGATGTTAACTCAGAACAACTACAACATCATGCATCCAAACCTAAAAACTCTGCAACTGACTGCCTGGAACATTACATAACACCAACTAACCCAGATTTATCCCAAAGGGTTAAAGACATTATCCTTGAGGCCCGCAGACCTTCAACAAGAAGGAACTATGCAGGAAAATGGAAAAGGTTTGTCATTTGGAGTACTGAAAGAGGAAAAGATGTGTCAAAGATAGATATTGCTAACATCCTGGAGTACTTGGCAGAGCTTCTCCATACAGGCCTGTCCTATTCATCCATCAAGATACATGCATCAGCTATTTCTGCAGAATACAGCTCGATCCCCTGTCTTCTCACATCCTCTACTCAGGCAGTTCCTCAGAGGAATCAAGAATGTAAAACCTCCTAGGAAACCACCATTACCAGCATGGGACTTGAACTTTGTGCTAGAAAAATTGACACTCCCTCCATTTGAACCAGCAGCAACAGCAGATGTTCAACACCTATCCTGGAAAACTGCTTTCCTACTGGCAATTACTTCAGCAAGAAGGGTTTCGGAACTACAGGCCTTAATGGCAGTACAACCCTTCCTAATCTTCCATCAAGATAGAGTGTCCATGAGAACTAATCCTACATTTATGCCTAAGGTGGTATCCAGAGTGTCTCTAAACCAGGCAATCCACCTACCTACCTTCTTTCCCAATCCACAGAACAGGGGGGAAAGACTGCTGCATACCTTGGATGTACATAGACAATTGCGCTACTACCTGGACAGAACCAAGGGCAATAGAAAAACTGACCAGCTTTTAGTAGCTTATGCAACAGGAAGGAAGGAAAAGCAATTTCCAAACAGACAATCTCCAAATGGATAGGAAATTGCATAAGATTCTGTTACTCCTACCATGGAAAGCAAATTCCACAGAACATAAGACCTCACTCTACAAGGGCTACAGCCACTACCACAGCTTTCTTACGAGGAGTGGCTACCAAGGACATTATTGAGGCGGCTACTTGGACCTCCGTGCATACATTTGCCAAGCATTACAACTTACCTCTATACTCTAGATCCCGAGCAGGGTTTGCCACTGCTGTATTGCAAGGGATCCTAACTACACCATAATTCTTCTTCCTCCTCCCTTAGTTTGGCTATGGTATTCTACCCATTTGTTAGGACTGCAGATGCATCCTTGAAGGACATAGTACAGTTTTGTACCTACCATAAATGTAGATGTCCGAACAGGATAGCATCTGCAGTCAGGATTACCCACCCTCCTTCCCATCTGTGGTACTCCTAGGGTATTTACCCTCCTAATAGCTAGCTGGGGGGGGATCTCTTATGGTGTATTTGTTTGTATATATGTACATACATGCTTATTTTTGTGTTTGCCTACTATTTTTTTTGGAAACATTGGCATTTATCCAAAATTTAGTTTTCCAAGAGGGCAACTGGCATCTGGGGCAAGAAACACTGAGGAAAATGGCGCCGGCTGATGCCTTTATACCCGAAGACCAGCAGAGATGACGTCGGGTGAAGTGCGACACCAGCCGAGGCCAGACCCAGACTTTGGAATCCGGCCGACCGAAGGGCTGCCTGACGACAGGACAACCCATTTGTTAGGACTGCAGATGCTATCCTGTTCGGACATCTACATTTATGGTAGGTACAAAACTGTACTTTCTGGCCTCGTCAGGTGTGGTTCCCCTTCCTCTGGTCTCATGTTCTAACTCCTCCTCAGATTCTGGATCCTTGCCTGGATCTCATCTCTCATCCCTTGGGCATCTGTCCACCCGACCTGGACAGCCTCAAGTTGACTGCTTGGTTGCTCCAGTTCCCCTGATTGCTAGGACTCCCAGTCTGTCATCTTCAGTAAAGACTATTCTGGTGGCATCCCACAAAGCTTCCACTAGGAAGATTTATCGCAACATATGGAAATGCTTCTGTATTTGGGCTTCTCAGAGGAACCTAGATACCTTTACAGCCCTGGTTCCTGCAGTGTTGGTGTTTTTGGCCAATATTTTCCAATAAGGGGCTAGTTCCTCCATGGTAAAAGTGCAACTGGCGGTCATCTCTAATTTTCATGTCAGCGAAAATATGAATGCTCTGGCCTCTTTGAGACTGTGTAAAGCTTTTCTGAAAGGCACCTTTCTTTTACACCCTCCGGTTAAGGACTCAGTCCCTCCTTGGGACCTTAACCTAGTTCTTCAGGCATTAGTTACTCCCCCCTTCGAACTTGCAGCATCAGTAGATTTGAAATTCTTATCCTGGAAGACAGCTTTCCTAGTGGCCATTACTTCGGCCAGGAGAGTTTGAGATTCAACCTTTGTCTGCCGTGCCCCCTTATTTTATCTTTAATAAAGACAGGGTCTCTCTTTGCATGAACTCTTCCTTCTTACCGAAAGTTTCCTCGGAATCAAATATCAATCAGATGATTAACCTGCCTGTTTTCTTTCCAAACTTTCAGAACAAGGGTGAATATAAACTGAATTTGCTAGATGTTCATAGACAGCTTTGTTTCTGTTTACATAGAACTAAACCCTTTCGTAAGTCTGACCAGTTATTCGTGTCCTTTTCTAGACCCGTTTTGGGCAAAGCCATATCCAGGGTCTCCTTAGCTAGATGGATTACACAATGTATACTGCAAGTATATAAGGACAAAGGTCTGTCCCCACCTGGTCTGGTTAAAGCTCATTCTACCAGATCTGTGGCAACTTCTGCTGCTTTTTGGTCTAGGGTTTCACTGGATATCTGTGCAGCAGCGACCTGGGCAAGGTCACATACATTCATTTCTCATTATAATTTGATTTTGATCTCTAGATGGAGAGCATCCTTTGGCTCTGCGGTGCTCAGGAATATCCTTCCATGCGGGCCTCCCAGGAGTTTTGGTAGCTGGGGACTCTGTCCCACAGGTTGCAGATAAATGAAGTTAACTACTTCAGATAAAGAAGTTATGTACTCACCATAACGTTCCACCTGAGTAGTTATACTTCATTTTCTGCAACCGTCCCACCCTCCTTCCCCCGAACCTGTTATAGGTTAGTGATGTTATTGAGTTGGTAATAGTTTGGATAGTGGCAAACTTGATCTGAGGGAAGGTAGGAGATGTGAGGGATTATGGGTAAGGGGAGGAGCTTTGAGCTTGGAGTGGATGCTTGGAAAAAGTTGCCGGCTCGGATCCGATATGGATCCGAATACACACAGGTTGCAGAAAATGAAGTACAGCTACTCAGATGGAACGTTATTGTGAGTACATAACTTCTTTTTTTCTTGACTACCATACTAATTATATCCTTAAATTTCTGAGTCCATTATTTTCTTTGCCAGTGGATCTAAGTATAATGCAGATAACAAAGGGGAAAGAGTACACCCTTGCCTGGTTGCTCTTCTCAAACAGAACTTATCATAGAGGAACCCACTCACTTTAATTTTTGCCTTCAACCCAATATATATCCTCCTAATCGACCTTACAGTTTTATTGGGGAATGCAAATGCTTCTATTGTCTTACTTATAAAGTCCCAGCTTACTTTGTCAAATGCTTTATCTGCATCAAGACCCACCAGCAGTAGTCATATTTTCTTACATTCTGATTCCCTCTGGATCATCATTGTTTTATTAATGTTGTCAAATGTTTGGTTCCCACCCTCAAAACCACACTGATCCATATCTATCAACTTTGGCATCACCTTTGCCATTCTTTTAGCCAGTATAGACATTAATACTTTATAATGATGATTTAGAATCGAAGCAGGCCTATATGAAGCTGGATCTGATGGGTCTTTACATCCTCCATCACTTTCTTCCAGGATGTTGGTGCTTTTCCTTCTTTTAAAATACTGTTAAACAAAACCTTTCAGATCTTTATCACTTTCTTCCATCATAGCTTCTAAGCTTCCATAGGAATCCCATCTCTTCCTGTGGACTTTCCTGTAGATTGGTTATACATCACCATATTTGTCATCTCCTCCTATCCCAGCTGTTAGTAATTGAGCCTTATCTACTTGTAATCTTGGAATCTTTAATTCTTCCATAAACATTTCTATTTGTACCTTTTCTTGATTCCCATATTTCTGTGCTTTATACAGATTTTATTAAAATTTTCAAAATATTTCTAGTACCTCTAAAGGATCTCTGGTTATTTTCCTTGTTATAGGCTCCCTAAGCTTGGTGACATCCCTTTCTGCTGTTCCCTGTGTTCTTGAGGCCACATCTGCTGCCCCAGACTTGCAGCCTCCTAACCCCAAAAGACCAGCTAAATTTTATAAAGTCCCTGATGATCTTAAATTCCTGTTTAAAAATCCTGTTCCAGACCACTCTGCATATTTGTCTCTCTCTTAATAAATCTTCTAGGCTACTACCTAATGCCAGTGCCCTCAATTCAGACAAGGTTAGTAGAACTATGCATAGGTGGGGTAAAAAGGTTTATACCTCCTCTATTTTGGCATTCAGGGCTGTAATTTACCAAACCTAAATGACAAGAGTATTTGGTATCCATCTTCAATTCCTTAAACAGGTAGCGGTAGACCCACAAAGGACTGATTGTAAACAACAGATGATGTTCTTCGTGTTTCCCTGTTGCAGTCCTCACATATGGGTTATCTGGCTCCTGGTAGGCCTCATTCGGCCCGAATATATGATGTCAGTTGCCGCTGGTTGTAAAACTGATGTCAGAACGTCAGGTATAAAGGGAGGCAGCCGACGCCATTTCCTCAGTCTTTCTTGCCGCGGAGCCCGAAGCAGATGCAATTCGCACTAGTGCCGGTTGGCAGTTTACCTTCGTTTTGCCAAGTTGAAGACGCCTTCAGATAAGTATCCCGTTGAGGATCCTCTTTTCTTGCTTTAACGAATGTCAGATAAAGTTAATAACTGTCTTGCCTGTGGAAAACAGATTCCGCACCGTGATTTCCATTCCAGTTGTGTAACATGTTTGGGCCTTAAGCACGACGTCCCTAACTTCGATCTCTGTGCTTCCTTTAACCTGCGTACCATATGCCGTAGAGCTAAGAATTTGTATAAGCATTTAGGAGTCTGGCCTCATTTCATTGGTATGGCATCTTCTGGTCTCCTGACTTCGGATATACCTAGGAAGCGCAAAGACAAGGACTGTGATAGGCCTAGGGTTAAATCTGCTGATGACACACAGGTGAAATTGGTCATCAGCACATCGGTAGTCAGTGAGGCACTTTCGCAGCCCCTGCAGTCCGCGGATTTTAAGCCACAAGCCTCTGCCGAGACCTTTACAGAGTCCTCCATGCCGCAGGCTTATATTTTTTCTTCAGACCTTCCACCTGTTGCTGCCTCAGAAGGGTCCGGAGCCGCTTTGCAGGCATCGGCTTCTGACGCATCTTCTTTTCGACATGAGACCAGAACCAGACCGACTACCTTAGTTCAGACTTCTGCAGTTGCTAGACCTCCCAAGTCCCCCCCGGATTGCTAGTAAACCTTCCAGCCGCAAACCTACTCACAAGCAGGCATTGGCCTCCCCTCCTGTGCCTCATTCCCAGTTGGTAAAGATGGCTGGTGATCTTCTTTCACTTATTAGGGGCTCTCATCCCCCCCCCCCCTTTAAAGAGGTGTAGGGAATTCTCTCCTGATGCTTTGTCTCAGAGTCTGAGATTTTTAGTATGTCTGCTGGCGAAGAAGGACATTCTCAACTTTTTTCTGGCTTTGAGGATTCTGATGCTGAGGACTCTATCCCTTCTGCCTCCCCTCCAGAATATTTTTCCTTTGGGGATACTTTGAATACCCTCAGGGAGCATTTTAAATGGGAATGTCAGGATTTTTTTACAGTCTAAGAAAAGAATCGGGGAATTTTTGGATTTGTCATAGCATAAGCTTCTGGCTATGCCTCCAGTTTTGGAAGTTGTGGATGATTTCATGGAAAATTCTTTAACTCCTAATTGTGTTCCTCCTGCCCCCAGAAAACCGGATAGGTATTATAGGGTTCCTGAATCTCAATTCCTTTTTAAAAACCCTACTGCTGATCCAGAAATTCTTTCTCAAGGTCCCAAGGTTGTTCAGGCTACTATTGCTAAAAACCCTGTGCCTTCTGATAAGGAGTCTAGGGCCTTGGGCAGGTGGGGTAAAAAAAAGTCTATACCTCTGCAACTGTTGCCATTAGTTCCGTGAAGTGCCTTTTTCACATGCTTAAGTATCCGTAGCATACTTTGGAGGCTGTTAGGGCTCAACTTGGAAATATTCCTTCCATGACAGAGAACAAAGATTTACAAGACTTACTGAATTCTGACACTTTAGTTAGTAAGCCTTCACTTCACTGTGGTTTTGACACTTTGGAGGTTTCCTGCAGAGCAGCAGCCACTGGTTCTGTAATTAGAAGGCATGCTTGGCTCAGGGAGCAGCCTCTTTCTGAACCTGTTAAGTCTAAATTGCTGGATGTTCCTTTGCACAAGGACAATCTTTTTGGTAATAAGGCTGAGGAGGTACTGAAGAAGTTGGAGGATAAGGCAAAATCTATGCAAGCTGTAAAAGATTTCCTTCAGGTTCAGCCTCCTCTAAGCATTATCCTTCCAAGAATTAGTCTTTCCCTGATCCTGGTAAGCAGGGTCACTCTAGGCCTAGGGGTTTCACATCTTCCAGAGGGCAGCCTTCTGCCCCTCAAAGGCCTAAGCAATGGCATTCTTCTTCTGCTAAATCAGGGATTTCTAAGCCAGCTTCCCAAAGAAAACATTTTCAATAACTCTGGCCTTCTTGTGCCTACCTCTGTGGACCCTGGGTTTCCTTTGGGGGGAAGGTTAGCCAGGTTCGCAGAGGTATGGTCTACCATCACAGATGACAAATGGGTGCTCAATATAGTTAAACCAAGGTTACAAGTTTTACTTTCATACCTTTCCTGTTTTACAAGGGTACCCAGACATACTCAAAACTCTCAGGGCAGAGATAGAAACTCACATGTCTGCTTTACTGACTATGGGGGCTATAGAGCCAGTTCCTGCAAATCAGGCAGGCCTAGGATTTTATTCAAGACTTTGTCTGGTACCCAAGAAAGGGGGCACCTGGCACCCTATTCTGGATCTGTCTGTTCTAAACACTTTTCTGGTGATTCCCAAATTCAAGATGCTCACCCTTCAACAGTTACTACCAATGCTGGGCAAGGATTTATGGCTGGTAACTTTGGATCTAAAGGAGGCTTATATGCACATCCCAATAAGGGAAAGTTGCAGGCAGTTTCTTCACTTCAGGGCTGGGAAGCAACACTTTCAATTCTCAGCATTGCCCTTTGGCTTATCTACTGCTCCCAGAATTTTTACCAAGTGCCTGGCTTCAGCCATTGCTTTTTTGCAGGCAGAGAAACATTCAGATTTATCCTTACCTGGATGACTGTCTCATTCAAGCAAACTTCCCAGAACAACTAGAAAAGGATTTGGATTTTGTGAAGAACACTCTCACCTCTTTGGGTTACACTCTCAACGAAAATAAGTCAAAGTTGTTTCCTACAAGGGAGATTGTTTTCCTTGGAGCGACTCTGAATACAGCCACC
>NC_056735.1:1810540854-1810566709 GCF_019279795.1 Protopterus annectens
AAATAAAGTACTGTGGTGGTGGCGTTGCGGAAGCGTTGTTGCCTCACAGTTAGACGTTGCTTGATCGATTCTCAGTTAGAGCGTCTTCTGTGTAGCGACATGCGTGAATGGGCATTCCTTCGTTGAAAGTTGTGTAGCGACATGCGTGAATGGGCGTTCCTTCGTTGAAGGTTGTGTGTTAGGCCTGGCAAGCCAGTACTTAAAAATCTACTGCCAGTCATTAGTGGACCGGAGTTCCGCTGTGGCGACCCCTAACCGGGAAAAGCCGAAAGAGACTGAGTTGGGAGGGTGGCCTAATGGTTAAGGTGTTCGCATTGCAAGCACAAGGTGCGGGGTTTGCGTCTCACAAGGGATAATTGGCTAGGCTTAAAATGGCTCGCAAGGGCAGTTAGCTTAGTACTAATCCATGAACCTAAGTAGTGATGTAATGGTAAAAATCTAGCTCATGTGGTGCATTTGTAAGATTTTAGGAGGGTTAGGTGCAATCCAGGTAGATTTGTCTCATTCTGTCCAGCAGATGAATAGCATTCAATTAAGGTTGGTGGTGAAAAGAATATGGCAAATGTCCTTTGACATAATAAGAGAAAGTCTGTTTTGCCCACTTCTCCTGTGGAACAAGTAGCATATTTAGACTATGAATACTTTTGTAGTTCATATTACTTTTTTGTGTCTTAGGTTTACCTGTACTATAGAAGAGAACCTTAACATTCTGTATGGTTATGTTTATTTACTGGAAGGTGCCAACTAGGCCTGGCTCATTTTCAGAAGAGAATGAAAAAGAAAAGCTGTAGTATCAGTAAGTAGAACAGCATGTATACAGAGCAGAAATTAAACAATCATTAAGTTGAATGAACAGAAGTTACACTGTAAATAGTAATACATGTTATTTCTGTTATATACATATCAGATTACTGCGATAAAGTCTGGTTTGAATTCTGTATGTAATACACACCCAGTTGCAGAGAATGCCTTTAAAGCGATTCAGTAGCTGGAGTGTGAGGTAAGTTAGACAAGCACTTCTTTTTCTTTAATTTGTACTGTAAGGTCCTGTAGTCTGTTGAGGTGGCGTAATATGGCAGTGTGACCCTCTTAAGTTAGAACTACTGCCAGCACTTTGTATTGTGTGTAGGTTGACCAGTGTTTGTAATCCACTGCTGGATTAGCGTCACCAGCCCCTTTAAAGATCATGCGTTTCATCACTGGGGCAGAATGTATGAACTAGAGAGCATCCATTGTTCCTAGCCATAGTTCTCTTGAATACACCCAGTAGACATATGAGTAGAGTACATGCAACAGGCATGATATGGAACTATTGTTCAGTTCTTAGAATAATGTAAACTTACAAACATTCATGCATGTGCATGCTATCTTGGTGCAATGTGCGTGTCCCAGGGCAAATGCCTTCTTCCCTCCTGACAGAAGTGAGTGGGTAACTCCCTTTCATTGTACTTTTTATGTCAGTTGCATGAGCTGCTAATTGAAGTCTGGTCAGCTGCATCATAGTCAGGGCTTTATCCCATTATGCCAGTGAAGTACATTTCTGGTTGATAACATCCCATTCCAGCCACATCATTTAAAATTGTTCACCAAATCTGAAAGTGCTGATGTATAGGAGGTGCTAAACTATCATTTGATGAAGAGGATAATCCTTATGTGGGAATTGCAATGTTGCAATTGCATATGCATTTGTTAGTGAGTTTTTTTTTTTGGTGTTTTTTGAAATAATTTTTGGATAATTTGTCATAGTTGTATAGGTAAATTGTACCATAATCTGAAATTATTGTAGCACATACAGATGCTTCAAAGCAGTCACCCCTTTTTTATGCCTTCCATCTGTGACATCTGATCTCTACCCACTCTGCTACCCCATTCTCCTTCAGAACTACTGGATGCTGGGGTATACCCTAGTGCAACTTCTCATAAGGTGGGTCTTCTCTTTCCAAAGAAAAAGGTCTCAGTACTGCCAAGCTGTGCACTTCTCTGAGCAGGGAAAGGAGCAGATACACGGAGGTCTCATACTGTGGCCACCTGCCATTTTCAGGGTACACTTAACCTCCCTGATGTGCTGGGTGATGCATGTATGAGTGGTCATAGAGTAGGCTGTATATAAGAAGGGCATCCCCACATCTGATTGACTTCACTTCTGTGTTGCCCACATCTTACTGGATAAAACATCTCTTATCAGCTCCCAGTTTGCACCAGAAGCTGTCAGATTCAGAATTATCCAGCACACCCCCTCCCCTATGAGAGAGGGTGTGAGATGTTACCTCGTCATTCCTCTCCTTTCCTTTTCAGCAAATCCAGCACCTTGGCTATTAATCAGACATTGGGTTGTCTTATAATCAGGACCTCATCCTTGTGTACCACAGAGTCTCAACACATTTTGTGGGCATCGGCAAGGTAAGGGCTCATTGGCTTAAGATTTCATGATAAGAGAATTCCATGTGATAATGGGCTAATAGCATTGCATTACTTGAGAGGGTAGCCCTTCACAGTTGGAGGATTTCTTCCTGCACATTTAGCAGTTCCACAAGGTTTCAAATTTCACCACGCACCATAGCTAAGAAAAGGTGAACTTTCTAGAGTTAACCATCTACAAAGACCTTACCACAGGCAAACTTAGTAACAGTTTGTGTAGAAAACCCACTAGGGTCAGTCTGCTCTCCATAGCAAATGCATGCCTCCTCACAGTACCAAAAGGGATGTGATCAAATGCAAGGGATGTTGATTACTAGGACCTCCAAAAGACTCGCAAGATTTCATCCAAAACATCATAAATCTAGAAGAAGACTTCCTAGCTTGGGGCTACAGCAACAGATTAATCAATTAAATTCTAGAACCCATTAGGGACCTCAAACATGCCAATGACCCCACCCTTATAGAGCCAGGGGCCATCAGGACAGGATTAGGGACTTAGAACAACCCAAACGGGATAGGAGCATGATCTTAACCTTTACCTTGGACTTCAAAGAGATCATAAAAGTGATAATTGACAACTGGATGATCCTTACTGAAAGCAAGCACACTGAAAGCAGGCAACTTAACAACCTACACCCAAACCACCCAACATTCACCATCAAGAGAGAAAAGAGCAGCAGGGATTATCTGCAGAGCAAGGAGACTGAGGAAAATTGATGGCGGAAAGCAGTGGACATCCATGTGCGATTACTTCCTCCTGACGAATACCAAGATCAAGTACAAATGTCCTAACACAAGCAGAGAATACCATAGCAGGTTGCATGGCAGCTGTAACACAGAATCTGTTGTCTTTAGTGCCATTTGCAAGAAATACAACTGTTTTTACATTGGAAAGACTATTAACTAAACTCAAAAGGTGGATGGCTCAACACCTTTCAGAAATCAGAGCAAAGCCCTTAAAAAACCTTCTTGCAAAATACCTCACAGAATGCCCAGACTATGAAGGCTGTATTTTCCACATTCTAGAGACTCTTAATATTGGTACTCTTCAGGGGACTGAAAATGACACACTTATATGTTCAGAGGTTGGTACTAGGCTATCCGCCCTAGGGCCTATGCAAGCCTAGCCATAACAATTCCCTGGATATTTCTTCCCACAATATTTATGTCTCTGGGCCCCTGTCTAGCAGGGTGACTGACATGATCCCCGGGGTGAATTTCCTATCTCCCATCCAATCAAGGTTCCTTTTGAAGAGGGCCAATGAGGCGCTCTGCTTGACATGTATGGTCAGTCTATTCCAGAGTATGGGGAGTCTCTGGATCAGGAACCTATCCCTCCAGCATTTTTTGTTCATTGTGATGACAAGGTTTAGATGCTTGGAGCGTATCGCTCTGAGGGATTGGGATTTCTTTAAGTGGCGCATGTCCAACAGCTCAAGGTTTGACATGGCCTTGTATGTTAAGCAGATATCACCTCTGAGTAGACGATATGCCACAGAGTATAGCTGGAGTTTTTTTAGATGGTCAGCATATGGCATCTGCTTTAGGCCTGTGATTCTTTTTAGTGAGGTATTTCTGTGGCCTTTCCAGCTGTTGCAGATGTCTTGTGAGGTACATACCAAACGAGGCATTATACTCTATAATGGGTCTAATGAGGGATGAGTACAGTGGGACAATGACCTCCTTTTTTCTGGATGAAAAGCTCTTAGTGATGAGGTGTGCCACATAGAAGGATTTCCTGACTGTTGTGGCGATGTGGTTATCGAAAGTGAGACCACTGTCCACCTGTGTCCCTAAGTCTCTCATCACACTTTCGATGTTTAGCATCCTGCCACCTTTGTGGTAATTCATGGGTACATGTTTTTTTCCAAAGGGGATAACTATACATTTCTTGGCATTAAGCTTGAGCCCATGGCTCTGGCACCAGTCATCTATTTCTGTAAGGCCCTTTTGTAGAACATCCACATCATTTGGGGATTCAATAATGGCTCCCAGTTTGCAGTCGTCTGCAAACTTTGTTTGCCAGAGTCCCTTAGTGTTGCCCTGTACTTCAGAGAAGTAGATACTAAACAAGAGTGGTCCCAGGACTGAACCCTTAGGTACTCCACTTGTCACTTTTAAAGAAAAAAAAAAGGGCTCAGCTCTTCCTGCACCATCCAAAGCATCCCTAGCATCATGAAACTTAACCACAAGAATGTTTTCTGACATTTACCTGAGGAATATTTTTAATGGGGACTGGATTAACACTTTCAAGGAACTTATCAGCTGAAGATCAACGCCAACCCCCAGAATGCAGAGGGTGAGTATATTGGAAGGGAACCCACATAACATTTGGACATAGCAGATCCCAGATTTCTTTTGTGGTGTAGTTTACTCTGGGCACCAAGATTTAAACTTAGCCAGTTGGACTTGCCTCTCAAGCTTCCACCAGCTAATTGTTTGGTTTATGTATCACCATTTTAAGCTCACACACATCCTCCCCTAAAATTGAAGTCATTGCTTACATTGGAAGGTTAGCTCATTATCATTTTGAAGAAATTATAGGAGAAACCCATGTCAGCATTAACAATATGGCAGAAATGTGAAAGGAGAAAAAGTTCCTTGTATACAAGATGGCTTTTGTAAAAATACATAGTCAGTTGAGGTTAATTTCATTTTTGGCAAGATTTGGATTTTTCTGGCTGCTGCTAATCATCGGTTTGCTTTGATTTCCTGCCCATACACACCCACCCACCCTCCTGTAAAAATGGAGTCATGGTTCAAATAGGGAGGCAAAAATGATGTACAGTAAGGAAGATTTTTATGTTTTACTTTTTTCTTGTGTGTTTAAGTTAAGGACAGGTCTGATGAAGCTGTTATGAAAGTGCCACAGAACAGTGTATGTACTTTAAATAGTTGGAGCTGTTTGTTTTGTTACTGTACTTCTCTGGAGTTGCCTTGTTTGGATCCTATTGCGTGAAAAAAAATTTAAAGAAGCGAGGAAGAGACAGGCTTGGAAGGCTCCTTCTGATATGGCCATCTAGCATCCAGTTCACAGACGTGGGGAGGATTCACCACCCTCAGTCCACCCCCCCAGCTCTCCAACCATAAGTAACTCCACCTACCCCCAAAGAGTTTGACTAGTATAAATGTAAATGCGCTTGCTTGGGAATATTTGCAGTGTATAGAGTGATGCTCATCAGTCCCCTAATAAAGGAACTGAGATTTTGCAGCTTTGATCAAGGCTTCTAGCGTTTTGCTTTTTGATTTTCACATGGCCTATTTTCTCATGTTAATGCACTAAAGTAATTGACTGCTATAATCTGGGACAGCCTCAACACTGTGACCAGCAAAAAGGGAGATTTCAAGTGAACGGTGATGCCCAAAACTGTTTTTTGTTTCCACTATTACTGGAATGTGTGATATAGACTGAGCTGGTTTTAGATTAGTATTTTTTAAATGATCAAGTTCTAACTTGGTGATGTCCCTTAAAGAGAAGCAATAACATGATTTTGATGGACAGGTTTGATTTGGATTTGGCTGTCCTTTTGTAGATTTGCTTGCATTTTGAAGACTGACTTTTGAAGGTTGGTGAGAGTGCTTGCTGTGTATTGAAATTTGCATTCTGCAAAGCTTACCCAATGTCTGATTGTTTTGAAGATAACTTTGCTAATGTAATGACTGAACTTTAGTTCATTGTATATTGTTGTACCTAGAAGTTTTACTCTCTTGTCCCATTCAAGGGAAACATCTGTGGTTACAGTTTGAATCTTGTAGTATTGGAGAAGTGAATTATCCGCAGAGATTAGTATTCTTTTAATTCTGGGGGCATTGCAAAAGATCGAGCCTTATTAAACCAGCCTTGAATCATGCTAATTCTGTTCTACTGTTGAGAAGGTACTACTGGGCTTCATGTAGCCATATAAAACAAAGTGGAGTCATGAGCATGTAATATGACTTTAGAAGGGCCACATTGAAATGACCCATTGATAAAGACTGTGACTGTGACTTTGAAACAGTCACCAAGGCGATTGACGAGGGGAAGGTGGTCCACACAGCCTACCTGGACCTCGCAAAAGCCTTCGATACAATACCCCACTCTGGCATTATAGATAAGCTCACCAGCTTAAATATAAACCCCTATGTCACTAGATGGATTGCAAACTGGCTGAAGGACAGAACCCACATGGTTAGAATTGCTGGAGCCATGTCCAAACCAGTTACAAGTGGTGTCCCACAAGGCTCAGTCCTGGGACCTCTCTTGTTCGGTATATATTTCTCGGAGGTACAGGCCAACACGGAAGGACTGTGGCTGACCAAGTTCGCAGATGACTGCAAACTGGGAGCCATAATCGACTCTCCAGCCGACACAAGCATCCTCCAAAAGGACCTCATAGAAACAGACAACTGGTGCCAGAGCCATGGCCTCAAGCTAAATGCCAAAAAGTGTATAGTCATCCCCTTTGGCAAAAGCAAAGTGCCCACAAATTATCACATAGGTGGTAATCCATTAAGTACAGAAGAAGTAATTAGGGACCTGGGTACCCAAGTTGATAGCAATCTCTCATTTGACAACCACGTGGCCAAAGTGGTTAGAAAAACATTTTATATAGCCCACCTAATTGTGGAGGGATTCACATCTAGATCAGGGGAGGTCATTGTGCCTCTTTACTCATCCCTCATCAGGCCCATAATTGAGTACAATGCCCCTTTTGGGATGTACCTTACCAGACACCTGCAGCAACTGGAAAGACCCCAAACGTACCTCACCAAGAGGATCAAAGGGCTCAAACAGATGCCATATGCTGCCCGGTTAAAGAAACTTCAGCTCTACTCAGTGGCATACCTCCTGTTCAGAGGCGATCTGTGCCTGACGTATAAAGCCATGTCCAACCCGGAATTAATGGACATGCTGCACCTCAGAAAATCCAAATCCCATCGAGCTACGTGCTCGAGAGACTTGAACCTCAGCACTGAAATAAATAGGACATGCTGGAGGGACAGATTCATAACCCAGAGGCTCCCTTCACTCTGGAATAAAATCCCAGTTCAGGTTAGGCAGAGTCCCTCATTGACACTCTTCAAGAGGAATCTTGATGAGTGGATGGGAGATCGTAGGTTTACCCCGGGTATCACTTCTGTGTCACTGTTAGACAGAGGCACAGTATACTAACCTCGAAAAAGGGCATAGCAAAATAAATTTAAAATGGGTGGCGAAAGCCAAACACATTCTGGCTAGGCTTATAAATGCCCTAGGGCAGATAGCCTAGTATGAACCTATGAACTAGATTGTGGCCCAGAACAGACACTTGGGGAATTCCAGTGGAAATTGGTAGGTAAGAGCACATGATCTTCCAGTAAACTGGTTGGATGGATACCAAAGAAAACTGCTGAGCCAGCCTGTTGAGTGGGCATGGAGGAACTTTGAGATGTGACAGTAGTATATTTATTTTATTTTACATTTGTTTACAGGGCTGGTCCAGCTGGATATATGTCCATTTTCAGCAGAGGCCTGGGGAGAAAAGCTCCAAATACAGACATTAATATCAGAATTTACAAATTTAGTTCACTGAAAAAAATGTAATAGTATTAGCATTAGCATGTTCTTACAGAAGCAACAATTAGAAATTAATTACAAACTATGGGTATACAAATTATGCATGACAGTAGAGAAGATTTAGTGTAAGATTTGTATGAAGGAGAATTGAAAGTACTAGTAGCACATTGAAAGCTAGTCAGGGTTAGTGCAGGGGCAGAGCCAGTGAGTTTTGAGGTGAGTTCTGAGTTGGAATTTAAAACAGGAAAGAAAAGAGATAGCAGTGAGATTCAGGAAGAGAGTTCCAGGCTTTACCTATTGTGTTTGAGAACAAGGATTTGCCTGCCAAGTTATTGGATTTGCAAGTTGATATAAGAAGTTTGTTAGAAGAACGTAGGCTTTTAAGGTTGCAGTAAGGAGCGATAAGGGAGGTGAGTATAGGCGTGTTAGGTTTGTAGAGGATTTTATGGGCTAAGGAGAGCTGGTGATATAAGATCAGATTTTGCAGCTCAAGCCATCCTAATTGCTTTAAGTTTATGCAGTGTTGATCTGTCCCCTCCAAACTGTTTGCTAGTGTAGTCCATCACTTCTTCAAACAGCAGTCAGGCTCAGAGCTTAAACCTGATAAACCTTCACTGCCACTGATAAACTCTTCATGACTCCAAAACACTGTATGTCACTGCATTCTTGGACATAGCTTGCACTAAATTGACCAATGTTTCTGAGGCTCCAGATCATCACAGAACTGTCCAAATCAGCTTTCTTAGGACCTTGTCATATTCTTTATTAAAATCATGAAGTTGTCGTTTGCACTCTTCCACATCTCGAGCTTTTTTTTTAAACAAGAAACATCTTTATTAAATTATCACTTATGACCTAGACAATTTTGTATTTATATAAATGAAAAGAAACCATATTAACATAATTTTAGTTGCAAACATTATGCATCGCTTATAATCTGTCCAGCCATTGTTTGTCAAATATTACATAGCTAATTTAAATCCTGCCTTCTTTTAAACCATGTTCCTCCTATTCTCACAATTCCTTTTTTTTCCATGTAATTTGCTCCTGGCCTTTTCTAAAAATCCCAATTCCGGTTGTTTTATCTCTGTTACTATATTTGCTACTTGTAGTACAGTTGGTTTAGACTTTGATTTCCATTTTCTAGTAGTTGCTTTTTTGGCGGCCACCATAATTAGAGTCAGGGTCTTAACTTTGTCTAGGCAATTCTGATTCTTTATCATAGCTCAAAAAATAATTTCCTTAGTTATACCAATTTGATCACTCAGTATCTTTGAAAGAACAGTCTGTAGGGAATCTTTAATGTCTGCTAACACATTACACTCTTAGAAAATAGGTCCCAATTACCTCTTTCTTCCCCATCACACCTCCAACATTTGCGGTCTACCTCAGGAAAAATTCTTTGGAGTCTACTTGGGGTATAAAATATCTATGTAAACACTACCAAGCAAAGATCCTAAATCTTCTAGACTTAGTTGTCTATTTAGGAGGCTTCCATATATACCCATTATTTCTTTGTGAATTGCTTATCCAGTCTCTCTTCCCAATGCTTTCTAACCTCCTCTGATTGATTCATATAGTTATCATGCAGTATTTTATATGCTTTACTAATTATTCCTTTTGTAACAGCAGTTTCTGTTCTAGATTCTACTAAAAACTCTACCAGTGCTGGCCTTTCACTTAGGATACCCCTATTTCTTTCTCTTTGCCTATACTTCGATATCCGTTCTTGATAGGGAAGGCAATCTCTAAAGTAGAGTCCAAATAAATTCTTGGACTCTTCCCATTCTTTTACCTTCCTGTCTCCCCTCTATAATTTTTTGCTCACAAATACCTTGGGTATTTTGCCAGTTATCTCCAATAAATTCCAGACCCCTCTTGCTTTTTGTCTGTATCTCTAATTGCAGTCATCCCTACCCTTTCTCCATTCCCATGTTGGCTTATTCTTAGAAGACTTTCTGCTACTTTATGAATATAATATTCTGTATGATTATTGTTATTCTTACAGTCTGTCCTAGTTTATTGAGCTTCCCTCCTATTTCATCATCATCCCTTTCCATTTTGACTTATAGATTTCTTCTTGTAGGTATGTATAGGTACCTTAATTGTGTAGCTCTGAAATACCCATTGGAATTGGGTAATCTCAAACCATCCTGTTCATTTGGAAGAAGCAGCTTATCCCACTTGACTCTTGCCATCTTCCCATCCCAGGTAAAATATTTCAGCTCTTTGTTAATTGCTATCCACAACTTCTCTGGTTGATAAAAAAATATGCCTGACCTGTGTATAAGACTAAAGGGGCTAAAACATTTTAACTGCTTGTTATCTTAATATCCATATCCACACAACATAGCTTCCAATTTCTCAGGTGGTGTTTTATCTTTTGTTTAGTCTTTTCCCACATATTCTTAGCTGCCACACCAGAATCATTTTTAATCCATACTTCTAAGTACTTCATTTTAATCCGCGGTGGTGGTGCTGCGGTAGCATTGTCGCCTCACAGTAAGACGCTGTCCGGTTCGATTCTCAGCTAGAGCGTATTCTGCATGAAGACATGCGTGAGAGGGTGTACCTTCTTTGCAGGTTGTGCATCAGGGCTGGCAACTCGGCACGTAAAAATCAACTGCCAATCATTAGCGGACCGGAGTTCCGCTGTGGCGACCCCTAACTGGGAAAAGCCGAAAGATACAACTTTTAAGTACTTCATTTTATCATGTCCCCATAAATGTATATATTGCTGAACTAATTTGTGTGTGGGTACATAATTTACAGCTATTGCCTTTGTTTTAGTATGTATAATTTTGTATCCTGAAAACATCTGAAACTGCATCAAAATGTTCCACAACACTGAAATGTCCTTTTCTGGTTTTATCAGGTATAAAAAATAATATCTGCAAATAGAGCCAGCCATTCTCGACTATCATGCCAATTATATCCCTGAATATATGAGTGCACTTTTAAATGGGGGTAGTTTATTCATAAAACTTTGGTTCTGAGGATGTCTAGTTGATAGACAAAAGCGCTTAACCGAAGTTATCTCTGACGTTTTGTTTTATTACAATAAAGTATTTTACTCTGGAATTGTGGCTTCTTCGAACACGTTTTTAATTTTTTGTTACTTGAGTTTTCGGTTCCTGTGCATCAGGTTGCTCATTTTGCTTATTTTACATTAATAAACTGTGTTGTAAAATTCTACCACTCAAGGTCATTTAGTTTTGATTTTGAAAAAGGAAGATGTTAGATGTGTCCTCTGATTGGCACTACTAGTGTTTTGGTCATGTAGTCTGTTTTTCTGTGTACTAAACAGCTTCACAAGTCACACACAATGATGAGAATTCAGAAAATTGCGTGAAAAGGTAAATCAAGCCTGAAAATTTGCAGGGGTAAATCAAGCATGAAAATGGGTACATTATTACAAAATAGGACAACTGAAATGTCTGCTTTAACTGTTGCATTTTTCTCAGGAAGGAGTGCTCAGACCTCTTAAGATTAATTGCACCTGCAAGACAACTCATCTCCAAGTAAAAGCAGTTAGAAATGTTGGGAAAAAACAGATGACAACCTTGCTGATGCATGAAATAATCTTTGTAAATTTCACTTTGGACACAATATATAGAATTCTTCTGGTGAACTGTCTGCACCTGTAGACTTCTTGTCTCCCACTAAGAGCATTTGCTAATGGAAAAAAAGGTAATGAATGCATATGCAAGAAACCTAGCATTTTTCATGCCCATGGCGCCAACATTATATTAACCTTAACTTCTCGCCAGCCATTTTTTTATCATGTTACAATGTAACTCTCATACATTTTGTAACTTAAAAGGTACTTGCTTGGTTTAATATTTTTAACATATGTAACAGTTGCTGATTAGACTCCCCCGCTTCACATTTAAAATACTGTTGACTACATACCATGCAAAATGTCTTTATATGCAATTCACATTGTGAATGTTTTTATACAATGTTAATAAGGAGAAACAGCTTTTTTTTACTTAGTTACATCTTTTTTCTCCCTTCAGCATCCTTCTAAACAGTAATGTCATAAAGTGGGGGTATATGTTTTACAGTTCACCCACAAGTTTAACATAGCAAAATACTAGACTGTTTCAATCACTTTTTCTTGCAAAGCCATTTTGCACATGTCTGTTCCTAGATCCAGTTGGTATTGATGCTTTATAGTTTCCCATTTTTTTTTCACCAATTTCAGTGTTGCTGGCCTTTTTACTGATCTCCATCTCCCAACACCAGTCTCTGTTTTAAGTCCAAGTTGCGCTTGATTTTTCTAATCGGCTCATATGTTTTTTTTGTTTTTCTTTCCTCGTGAGCATTTCCTTTGGAACAGCGGAGAAGGTTTCACTGGCCAAGTCTCTGTATTGAATTGTCAGAAAAATGAGAGAAGGAGTCCATCTTATTTGCTTGCTGGCTCAATTTTTTGTTGAATAAACATCTTTATTTCCTCTTTAAACTGTTCTGCATTAAAAATGTCTTTAATCCTGCAGGAAAGAAAAATATTCTGAAGACTGGTGGATATAGCAGCTTGAATCTCTCACCTGCTTCTCGGCATTCCCTAATTGCAGGGTTAACTTATTTTCAGTCTGGTGTACAGTGAATAATCATTTTTAACAAACATTTTTTTTGTCTCTTGTTTTTAATATATTTCCTTCCTGACACAGTTTTGTCATATTCAAGTCTTTCTGCTGGTGTGATTGTGTATTTACTTATATAGATCTTGGCTGCCTCCTTATTGCTATGTTTAGAGCATACAGGTGTTGTGTCCTTTCATTTAACAAATTCTGCTGTGAAACACCAGTCCATTTGCTTATTTGTACTTTCAATAAAATTAATACAATTTGTTCCTTCCAGTTTCACTGGTACAGCAGAAAATCTAAGGTTTTCTCATTGGTCTCTGTCTTCTAACTCTGCTTTTATTTTTAAAAGCTTTTCTTGAGAAGCTTCATACTCAACCAGCATTTTCTTCATTTCAGCCTCCGATTTTTGCAGTTATATCCTTCATCTGAATGACTAGTTAAAGTTTGTTCTGTTTTTCCCCAACCTTTTCTTACATATCTTTGTACATTTCTTCACTGTTTCATTTAATTTAACACTTCTGAGCACACATGATTTTTTTCTCTAAATTACTGGAAGCCATCGCCTGTACCAAAGCAGAAACTTGAACTGCTTTTTGCTAAGCATCTCGTGGATTCTTCCCAGACAGTTTTCACTCCTCTTTTTCTAGTTGATTTTTTTCACTGGCTCTCCACATTTTTTTCTGTGATGATGCTAGGGAAGTACTAGGCAGTGACTAAATTTTACCCAGGCTAGCAGTTTCAGTGCCCCTTTTTCTCATTTTGTGTTTTCTCCCTGGGAGAGTTGAACTTAACCTGTTGATCACTGAGCAGCCATCTTAGAAGTCCAGCTTAAAAGAGTTATTTAAACCAATTTTTGGACTGACTTGATCCCAGAAGTCTCTCACATTTCCACTTCTTTTCTGCTTGTAGTATATCAAGTAAGTATTCTCTCATTCCGTAATGTTTAACTCCCTTCACCTTGGGCACATTCCTTATTATTTTCAGTAGATATAAACAGATACATCTGTGGCGTAGAGTCCATAGCAGATATTGTCAGATGTTCTTCGTGTTTCACTGTTGCAGTCATTACATTTGGGTTATCTGCTTGCAGGTAGCCCTCAGCCGGCCTGATTATCAAAGTCTTGGGTCCTGCGTTGGTTGCTGTCTCTTCTTCCATGACGTCAGGTAGTCAGGGGTATAAAGCATGCAGCCGACGCCATTACATCAGTCTTTCTTGCCGTGTGGTGCCGAAGCATAAGCAGTTCGCAAGTGCCAGTCGGCCGACTCTTGAAATATTTGTTTTCGAGTTTCAGAACCAAAGTCTTCAGAAAAGCTAAATACCCCATTGGGGATACTTTTTCTTGCTCTAAACCAATGTCAGTAAAAGTTAACAATTGTATTACTTGTGGAAAGCAAATACCTCATAAAGATTTTCATTTGTACTGCATTCCTTGCTTACGCCCAGACCACGACGTTCCTCGCTGCCAGTTTTGTGCCTTATTCAATCCTAGAACTATTCATCGTTGGTTCATTTTTGCGACTGTTTCGGTACTTGGTTTAATTATCCAGAAATGGCTTTGGTAAGCCATCCAAATACCGACATTCCAAAAAAACATAAAGATAAAGACAGAGACAAGCCGCATAGGTCCAAAGCTGCCGGCGACGCTTCCCTTAAGCTAGTCGCCAGTTCGCCGGCACTCAGGTGCTTTTGCAGCCCCTGATACCCACTACTTCAGATTTGCAGGCCTCTACTGAGACCCATTTGGAGTCTGGTATGCCATGAGATGTTTCTTCGACTATGGAACCTGCGGCTGTCTCTACCTTGGACGGATCCAGAGCCGCTGTGCAGGCGCACCGGCTTCTGAGGGTGCATTCAGGCCTACTGACTTGCATATCAAACAGACGCCATCTTCTTCTTCAAGGCCTAAAACTCGATCCACGCCTAGAAAATTGACGTCCAAACCACATGGTCAGGCCCATATGCCTAAAAAACAAATAAGAATGGCTGAAGACCTTATTACTCTAATTAGGGGAAGCCAGGCTTCTCCCTCTTAAGAGACCTAGAACTGATTTTCCTTCTGATTCTTCTGATCAGGATTCTGAAATTTCTTTTTCTTCTGATGACCAGGATTTGCCTTTATCTACCTATGAGGATTCTGATGCAGAGGACTCCATTCCCTCAGTTTCCCCTCCAGAAGATTTCTCTTTTGGTGAAAGTTTGCACACTCTTAGGGAGCATTTCCACTGGGAAAGCCAGGATTACCCTGACTCCAAAAAGAGGCTTAGGGAATTCTTACTCCTACCTCAACACAGGCCTTTAGCTACCCCTCCTGTACTGGACATTATAGATGATGTCTTCTTGGAATCAAGCCTGGTCCCAGACACTTTAGTTCCAGCTCCCAGGAGAACTGACAGGTATTACAGAGCACCTGATTCTCACAAGTTCCTCTCTAAGAATCTTACTGCGGCTCCAGAGACCATTTCACAGGGACCCAAAGGCATTAAGGCTACTACTGCCAAAAACTCTACCCCCTCTGATAGAGATTCCAGGGCCCTAGACAGGTGAGGTAAGAAGGTATACACTTCTGCAACTTTGGCCATTAGGGCCTTAAACTGCCAGTTTCATATGTTAAAGTATCAGCAGCATATTATTGGATTACTTAAACAGAAAATTATGTTGATTCCTGACTGTGCTTAAAATAAGAATTACATGATTTAATGCATTCTGCTGAACAAGTTGGCAAACATACTTTGCAATGTGGTTTTGACTCTTTAGAGGTATCTTGCAGGGCTGCTGTAACTGGGTCTGTTCTTAGAAGGCATGCTTGACTTAAGGAGCAAAGTTTGCTAGATCCTGTTAAAGCTAAATTACAGGATGCTCCCTTAAACCAAGACCACCTGTTTGGCACCAAAGCAGAAGAAGTACTTAAAATGATGGAGGAAAAAGCTAAATCTATGCAAATTGTTAGATTACCTGCAAGTATAGCCTCCCAGATTTAGTAGGCATTGGCCTTCTAAAAAATGGTCCTTTCCTGTCTCATCCAGTCCTTCTCAGTCCAAACCCAGGAACAGCAGACCACCTAGGCTAAAGTCTCAAGGTACTCACAGGCCTAAGCAGTGGGGGGCTCCCACGTCCAAAGCTGGAAGTAGTAAGACACCCCCCCTATGGTAAACTGTCACATTGACGTAACTTTAAACCTTCAAAGCCCTGCCCAACTGACTGCTCCTTTGGGGGGAAAGATTGCCCTGCATGCAAAAAACTGGGAACTCATTATCCAAGACAAATGGGTTTTAAATATAGTTTCCCAAGGATACAGATTCCACTTCCACACCTTATCAACCCTAAACGGTTGGCCAGACTTACCCCCAGATCAGTGGGCAGAGGCTCAACAGTAGGTTCTCTCTCTTCTAAGTATCAGGGCTATTCAACCTGTCCCAGCAGAAGAACGGGGACAAGGTTTTTACTCTAGACTTTTCCTGGTATCCATAAAAGACAACTCCTGGCATCCTATCCTGGACCTGTCTATCCTAAACACCTTTTTAGTAATCCCAAAATTCAAAATGCTAACTCTTCATCAGCTGCTTCCCATGTTAGGCAAAAACGCCTGGTTGGCAACATTAGACTTAAAGGAACCCTACCTGCACATCCCAATAAGGGAATTTTGCAGAAAATAAGTACACTTTAGAGCAGGCAACATGCACTATCAGGTCTTTGGACTGCTCTTTGGCTTATCTGCTGCACCCAGGGTATTCACAAAGTGCCTAGCTCCAGTCATTGCATTCTGCAGGCAAAGAAATATTCAAATATACCCATACCTGGACAATTGTCTAATTCAGGCAGAAAGCTAGGGCATACTTTTACACCATTAGGCATTTGTAAAGAAGCTACTAACCTCACTGGGGTACACCATAAATGAAAAGAAATCTCACCTAGTTCCTGCCAACAAATTGTATTCCAGAGAGCAAGCTTGAACACAACTTCCCAGATGGCCTACCTCACGCCAGAGAAACAAGTTTATTTGACAGCCTACTTCTAACAACTGGCCACAAATACCCAGCTGTCTGCAAGGAAAATACTGCAAGCCCTGGAGTTCATGGCCTCTTGCATCTTACTAATTCCATATGCAAGACTGCATATGAGGAAACTACAATGGGATCTCAAAAGCCTATGGTGTCAACATTCTCAGGACCTGGAAACAATGATTCCTATCATTCCTTGTATAAAGACAGAGTTCCTTTGGTGGGCAGAGGCCTGCTACCACAACAAGGGACTGCCATTCACTCTACCCCCTGCCGCCCAAACCCTAACAGACACATCCGACTATACATGGGGGAGTGCATTCAGGGCAAATGGAACCCTAGTCAAATGCACTTGCATGTCAGTCAAAAAGAAATGTTAGCTGTACAGAATTCTCTGACAGCCTTCAAGGACCACATTCTTCCAGGAAAATTAGTGGTAAAGACAGACAGCACCACTTTTATGTGGTGCATAAACAAGCAGGGGGGAACCCACTCATTCCCTCTCTGCAGACTAGCCATGGCTCTGTGGAACACAACCTTGAGCTATCAAGTGCACCTACAAGCTCAATTCCTGCCAGGCAAGCTAAATTCACTGGCAGACGACCTAAGCAGAAATCTCATGGACTCACACGAGTGGAAACTGGAACCAAAGATATTCAACATTTTGATAAACAAATGGGGGAGCCTAGAGATGGACCGGTTTGCCTCCCCTCAGTACTACCAATTGGACAAATTCTGCACAAGGACTCTCCACAGACGAGCTTAAAAAGTGGGATGCCCTGTCCTTCAACCGGGAAAGCCTCCGTTTATGCCTTTCCCCCTCTGCCTCTCCTCTCGAAAGTTCTACTAAAGGTCAAACAGGACAAACTAAGGACAATACTTATTGCACCAGACTGGCCATGCCAACACTGGTACCCCCTCTTATGCAGTATGTCACTGCTAAGAACCATGGCACTTGCCTCAGACCCCTTCATGGCTTTCCCAGCAGGTGGGACAGATTCTGCACCCCCATCTTCAAACCCTGAACCTTGCAGCCTGGCTAATTACCTGAGCTCTCCAATACCATTCCTCAGTAAGCAAGTGCTGGATGTCATCCTGGAGGCAAGGAGGCCTAGTACTGGAAAATCCTATGCTGAAAAGTGGAAAAGATACTGTTCCTGGAACCAAACTCAGGGGATGGGCACATCAGTGCCCAGCTTACCGCATATTCTAAAGTACTTAACAGAGATGCTTCACAAGGGCCTTTCCTTCTCATCTATTAAAATTCATGCCTCAGCCATTTCAGCACATTATAATACTGAGCCCTCCCCTCTTCTCTCACCCCCTGCTGAAACAATTCCTCAGAGGGGCCAAAATTTTAAGACCATCCAGGAGAAGTCCCTACTCCAGCCTGGGACCTTAACTTTTTATTGGAAAAGCTCACTCTACTTCCTTTTGAGCCAGCTGCAACTGCAGAGTTGAAATTCCTTTCCTAGAAAACAGCCTTCCTTATAGCCAACACTTCAGCAAAAAGAGTGTCATAATTACAGGCCCTCATGACAGTGGAGCCCTTCATCATCTTCCATGCAGACAGGGTGTCCCTCAGGACCAATCCTTCCTTTATGCCCAAGGTGGTGTCCAGTGTGGCCCTCAATCAGTCCATTCGTTTGCCAACCTTCTTTTCTAATCCACAGAACAAAGGAGAATGAATACTGTACTCTTTGGACATGCACAGACAACTTAGATTTTATTTAGACAGGACTAAGCCTCTCAAGAAAACTGAACAGCTGCTAGTTGCCTTTGCTGCAGAGGGGAAGGCCATTTCAAAGCAAGCCATTTCTAAGTGGATAGGCCATTGCATTCATTTCTGCTATAAGCACCATGGAAAACCTACCCCACAGGGGATTAGATCTCATTCCGCCAGGGCGGCATCTACTTCTACAGCCTTTCTCAGAGGTGTTCCTACCAAGGACATCCTAGAAGCTGCTACCTGGAGTTCTGTACATACCTTCACCAAGCATTACCACTTGCCAATTTTTTCTAAATCCAGAGATGGTTTTGCCACTGCAGTCCTGCAGGGTCTAATAGCTAGTCCTAATGTCCTCTAATAGCCTCCTCCCTTCCTTAGCTTTGGGAATTTTTCCCAAATATGATGACTGCAACAGTGAAACATGAAGAACATAGTACAGTTGTGTACACTTACCATAAATGTAGATGTTCAAGTGTATTCACTGTTGCAGTCCTGGTTACCTCCCTCCAGCCCCCTGACTTCTATTGGCTATACCTCTCTTCTTGTTTACTGTATTTAAGCTTTCTGGTGTATTTGCTTTTTGTTAGAGGTGTAACCTTGTATATAATTGCTTCCCGTTATGGGGACAGCTGACATCTGGGGCAAGAAAAACTGATGTAATGGCATCGACTGCATGCTTTATACCCCTAATTACCTGATGTCATGGAAGAAGAGACCACAACTGGCGCAGGACCCAAGACTTCGAGAATCAGGCCGGCTGAGGGCTACCTGCAGTCAGATAACCCAAATGTAATGACTACAACAGTGAATACACTTGAACATCTACATTTATGGTAAGTGTACACAACTGTACTTTTTAAGGGGTCCCTATTATTTTAGCGAATGCAATGAATTGGGAATGCTGTTAAGTCGAACGTCATTACGCAAAATGGCAAAATACCGAAAGCACAGAACAGCAATTTTTTTTTTTTTTTTTTTTTTTTTTTTTTCCTAGGGAAAAAATTCACTGGGCCATTTTCCGGACTTTGCCATTTCCTCCACCATGGTGGAATCTCGGAGTTGGTATATTTAAGTATGGAGGCACACCCCCCACTTTATTTTATGTTTTGATATATATATATTTTTTTGTACGGATCAGCAATTTTTTCCCATGGGAAAAAAAACGCTGATCTGTGTGTTAGACATTTTGGGTTTTTGGGGATTGTTAGTCGATTATATAGCGTTCGCAGTTCATTGCATTTGCTTATATAATGTAGACCCCTGTTTTAAGATCACCAGTGTCTTTTTCAAAACATATGGATACTCAGCTCACCTTCTGTAATAGGATCATGGAACACTGTCTTTAACTTTGCATTCTTAGCACTCCTTACACCAGGTGCACTTTCCTGTTTAACATCTTAAGCTTTCATCTGTTGCAAGTAGAACATTTTTATTTAACTGTGCCATGCTGTAGATGTGAGACTGGTATACGTAATAACCATCCTCTTTTCCAATCATCATTTTATTGTGACACTGCAGGCTTTCTGTCATCCAAGGTAAGCTCTCACCAGCTATTAAATGAGTTTAAGAAGTAACCCATAGCTTCAGCAGGGAAAGACTGAAAGGTCTATAGTGTTAAAAGTGTAACAAAAAAAATTCTTGGCACTCCTAAGCTGAATGTAGACCTACCATTTCTACCTCCTAATATCAAACTTTAACTGTTTTCATCGGCTCGTAATGTTTTATTGAATGTTTCTAGTAATGACTACTGCACATTCCCAAGATAGATAGTATATGAGCCTTCTGTAACATCCCATGCTGCTTTCTCAGTTTTTTACATTGCTATATGATTTACAGGCATCTCTCATTGTAGTTTTGTAAATCATAAAAATGTACCAGACTTGCAAAGGTGCAAGAAAAAGCATATTGAGATCTTGTTCCTGCTCAGGTCTTACCAGCCATTTAGCAGTGCATCATCTGCAAATGGCAGTAATTTTACTTTGTGGCCTCCTGTCTATCCACTGGTGGTGGATTTCTGTGTTGTAGTAGCCAGTTATTCCAGGTGTTGTGGTAACAATGAGCACTGTTGCAGTGCCCCCCATGCAAACCTCAAAATGAAAAGACCCTCCCTTGTATCTTTGTACAGACCATTGCGTCTAAATATATTGTCAGAATTCTGATGTTAACAAGAAGGCCAGCAAAACCCTCATCAAGTAGTACCACGTTGTCCAAGGCCTTGTCCCATGTCTAAACTTACTACCAACTCATCTTTATTTTCTTGTGCCACATGTAATAATAGCCCAATTTTCATTGCATTATTAGATGTTTGTCATCTTCCTGTAAACCCATATTGATCATTATCATTTAATTCACATACATATTTAATTAACCACATAGCTATATATATATATATATATATATATATATATATATATATATATATATATTAATTTAATCGTGTAACTAGTGATGTAGTCAAAGTCAGGACCTGGATGCAAAAGTTCAGTATTTAAAATACAACAAACAGTGGTCTTAAAATTTACATAATTTATCTGGTAGAAGAGATGCACTGAGAGGAGTGCACTGGATAAGCATTTACTTAGAGTACACTGCAAAATAGTAAATGTAACACACCTGGGTTAGTGTTATGCATCATTGTGGAAATATCACAGCAGTTAGGGTATGGAAAGTACATTAATTTCAAATATTTACGCTTTTACTGGTACAACGTAAACAACAGTTCTGAAGTAGTCTACTTCATTTGGTCTTCAACCTGTGGGTTACGGATCCGAGCCAGCAACTTTTACTAGCATCAGCTCCGAGCTCCAAACTCCTACCCTTACCCATAATACACCTCCACTGCCTTCCATCCTGAGATCTTGTTTGCCACAACTAGCTTCAGCATCTAGTCTCTTGAGCTCCAACTTAGCTAGTGGGTAAAACCTCTGTGAGTAAACTTTTTCTTCAGATTTTTGTGAGTTAGTTTAAGTATAGGTCCCTTTTCTCCTCCCCTCTCTTGGTGCGTCGAGTTTTAGGTTAGTTAGAGTAAGTTTGTACTGTTGTGTAGTTTGTAGCGTCCCCTCCCCCCTCAGTGTTTTTCTGTATACGAGTGTGTTGAGTGTGTGTGTTAGAAAGTAACTACCTGTTTTTATTAGATTATCTTTCTACGAAATAGTATGGCTGAAACACTTGTTTTCAAGCGTTGCACAGTGTGTGGCCATAAGTTATCCCCAGTGGATGGCCACACTCTGTGTGTTTTGTTCTTGGGCGTTGCCCAACTAAGTGTTGACTGTAGTATATGTGTGGGCTTCAACCCCCATGCCGTAAAAGATAGAAAGGCCAAGTAGGCCCTCAAAGGCCTTCTTCCTCCTTCAGACTCTGTTTCCTCGTCTACGGCTTTGGTCACAGTGGCTGCTGTGGCTGGCTCTCTCTCCTCTCTTCCTCTGGCTTCTCCTCCCTCCCAGGCTGAGACTCCATCTCCTGTGTCAAAGCCTGTGGTAGTGGAGCAGAAAAGAGGTAGAGAGAGTCGAAGAAGCGGGAAAAGAGAAAGAGGTCTCCAGACCTTGCTTCTCCTACTAAGACGCCACAAAGCCGTGACTCCCCTCGGCTCTGATCTCAGAGGTTCTCCCCAGAGCTGGAGGAGGTATGTCCAGCTTCTTGGGCCTCGGTGCCCAGACCCACCACGTCGGAGTCCATGGCCTTGTTGTGGTCCACCCGGTCCTTGTCTGACATGGATCTGGATAAAATGATGAGGCGCTTTGTCCGTACACAGATCCAGATGTGGGGTCTTGCCACTCCCCCTCCCTCGGGAGGGGGGAGCTCGCTTCCCTTTTTCCAACCTAGATCTCCTTTACTGATCCGACCTTCGGGTTCAGAGTACTCGCATCTGAGGTTGGTTTTGGTCAGGGGTTCGGCGCCGATGGTACCTGCTTCCTCGACGCTGACTGCTGCCTGGAGCATTTTGGATCTGACCAGTTCGGATCTGAGCCACTCTCGAAGCTTGAGCTTGGGTGTCAGATCAGAGGGAGTGGAATCTTTTTCATCGGCTTTGACTTTGTCGTACCAGGTTCCCTCCCTCGGAGCTCCTTCCACCTTGGGCCCGGCTCCGATTCTCTCATCGGACCCGAGGAGACCGGCCTCCTTATTGGTTTCTCAGGAGGTTCGCTCTCCTTTGCGTTCATGGTAGAAAGGTTTCACTCTGCCGGGTCGAGACCCCTGACAGCCTCCTCGGTCTCCTCCCAGACCCCTTCGGCTCTGTCTATAGTCCCCATCGTTTTACCAGAGGTACAGCCCATGATCGAGCCCCAGACTGTTCCCCCTGAGGAACAGGTGGCTTGCGAGCTCCCCCCAGAGAGCCCCACTGGAGAGGTACCTTGCAAGCATACGTGCAAGAGGAGGCACTTGGACTCCCCCGAGTCCCTCACCGAGGACACTGACGTAGATGATGGAGAGGGTTCCTCTAGGTCACTTAGGATGTCTCCTTTGGAGACATCATGGAGATCCTGCGTGATAGGAGAGGTTGGTCTGCCCCCAAACCTTCTTCTGAGGAGTCTGTGTTCCTGGAGGCTTTCGGCACAGGCCCATCTACTTCCTGGGTGTCCCCTCCCACAGATCCTTTGGTGGATCTGGTCGCCTCACTGGCATGGAAGGAACCGGACACCATGGAACCTATCCAAAAAAGACGTGATAAGATCCCAAGCCCCCCCCCCCCATAGACAGACCAACTTGGAATAAGGGCTCCCCCACAGATGCCATGGAGGTAGCAGCAGCCACTAAGAAGGAACTTGCTCAGGAGAGATCCTCGGTCCACCCTCCTGACAGAGAGTCGCGGATGATGGACACCCTAGGGAAGCGGGTGCACACTTCAGCTACCTTTTCGATTTGGGCACTGAACTACTTGGCCCATGTCACCAGACTCCAACGCGACCAGGTAAAGGAGCCAGAGGAGTCCCCCCCCCCCAAGTTCATGTCGCAGGAGGACAAGGCTTCATTCTCCACGAGGATGGCCACTTTAAAAGCAGTATCTAACATGTCCATGCGACTCACCTCTCATGCTACGGAAGGAGCGGCTAGGGCGGCTGGGTCTGGCATGTCCATGAGGTGCAACTCCTGGCTCAGGTTATGTAAATTTTCCGAACCATTCAAGGCGTCTTTTGCCAATAACCCTTATGACGACTCTGCACTCTTTGGTAAGACCGTCAAGAAGACCTTAGTCCAGAGTGAGAAGGACAGGAAGACACTGTCTGCTGTCGGGATCTGCTTCTCTAACCCTCAAAGGTCTTTTTACCAGAACCAGAGAGAGCAAAAGATGATGTGCTTCCGGAAGTCACAGTATTCCCAAGACACTCAAGGCTCTTCTTCCCCCAGAGGCAGAGGGGGACAGACTGGACACTGGCCCAGAGGCAGAGGGGGTCCGAGGAACTTTGTGTCTCGAGAACCTTTCTCGGACAGACCCAGGCAGCAACCCTGAGGGATGGTCCGACTGCTCTACTCTGGAGGCAGTCTGGGATGATTGTCCTTGCACCTAGTGGCATGGGAGTCCATAACAATGGACAGCTGGGTGCTTCAAATCATATCCAGAGGATAACACTATCCCCTTGGTCGGTTCCCCCAAGTCTCCCAGACACCTCCCGGACATACCACCTACGCAAAGGGAGGCAGCAGCACAGGAAATTTCCAAACTGCTAGAAAAATGAGCCATCGAATCCGTCCCCCCAGATCAGTCCGGATCGGGCTTCTACTCCAGGTTCTTTTTGGTGCCAAAGAAAACGGGGGACTTAAGGCTCATTCTGAACCTCTCTACCCTGAACCTGTTAGTTGCCAAAGAGAAGTTTCCGGATGGTCACATTACAGTCCATCATGCTGTATCTGCAAGAGAGTGACTGGATGTGCCCGTTAGACCTCCAGGATGCTTACTATCACATAAAAATGCACAGAAGCTCCAGGAGGTTCCTCTGCTTCTGGCTAGGAATCTGTCATTACCAATTTTGATCCCTACCCTTTGGTTTCACTACAGCCCCCAGGTGTTTACCAAAGTGATGCAGTGGTAGCGGCTCACCTAAGACTTCAGGGGATTCAGGTCTATCTGTACCTGGACGATTGGCTCCTCACTGCTCCCACCAGGTGTCTACTCTCCCAAACCAGGGATTATTTCCTGACTCTTGCCCTGCGTTTGGGGATCACAATCAATGCATCCAAATCTCTCCTAGCTCCTGTACAGGTAATAGACTACATTGGTGACAGGATAGATACTCTTCAATGCAAAATATTCCTGATCTCAGAGAGAGTTCAGAACCTGAGAATGCATGTTTCCCTGATCTACTACTCTCCTCTCCCAACAACGGAATCGGTGTTGAGGGCCTTAGGCTTGATGGCGGCGACCATAACTCTTCTCCAGTGTGCCCGGTTACACATGAGAATTCTACAGTGGACTCTAGCTGTACAATGGTCCCTGTTGGAACTGCCTTTGACCTATCCAATCCAACTCAGTCGATCGTCCCTCATATGGTAGATGTGCTCTCCAGACATTTTGGAGGGACGAACTTTTGTTCCAACACCAGCCCAAACCACAGTGACCACGGATGCCTCCCAACTCGGGTGGGGGGCGAATTGTTCAGGCAGGACAGTCTAAGGCCTGTGGTCCCCCACAGAGACCAGCTTGCACATAAATGTCCTAGAGATGAGGGTGGTCCTTCTAGCGTTGCAGGCCCTTCATGCCTTTCTTCCTCTGGGAATGATTGCTATTCAGTCAGATAACATGTCAGTGCTCTGGTATATCAACAAACAGGGATGGACAAGATCTTACACCCTTTGTCACAAGGCCATGAGAGTGTGGGAGTGGGCGATCACCACCGGTCGCTTTCTCATTGCAACACACATTCCGGGATGGTCCTAACCAGGGTTGTCAGATTTCCAACCAGCCAGCAGATTTCCAAGCAGTTCCGCATTCAACAGAAGTAGCTCCGTGTTTAGCGATTTTTGATTAATCCATTATGCGGCATGCGGGCCAATCAAAATCGTTAAACCTACCCTGAACTATCTGCGAACACAAAACTCGTGTTTAGCGATTTTGATTGGCCTGTATGCAGGTATCACGGGCCAATCAAAAAAAAAAACAAAGCAGAGGCTGGCCGGGATTTAAACCGGCAGGGCGGGACTCGGGATCAGGCTGCTGATCTCGGGACAGTCCCACCCAAATAGGGACATCTGGCAACCCTGGTCCTAACATCCTATCGGACAGGCTAAGTTGAACCATTCTGATGCCTTATGAGTGGTCTTTGAATCTGTCAGTAGCGGAACAGATCTTCAGCGAGTGCAGTCAACCTTGCTGCTATCTCTTTGCATCTCCTTCCAACGCCAAGTGCAGCAAGTTTTTTGCTCTGAACCCCCTGCCAGGGGAGTCTCCTGGAGATGCTCCAGTTCATGCTTGGCCTCTCGGTCTTCTGTATGCTTACCCGCCAGTACCTCTCATTCTGAGTTTTCTTCAGAAAACTCGTCCACTGGGGAGCAAAGTGATCCTCCGCTCCATTCTGGCCTCACCAGGCATGGTTTCCCTTACTTTGGTCATATCTTCTGGCTCCCCCTTGGATCCTAGATTCTTTTAAT